>NW_005366346.1:389483-398775 GCF_000412655.1 Myotis brandtii | reverse complement strand
ATAAATCACAAGGACAAACTCTAGACAGAGTAGGCATATTCCTACCTGAACCCGTTTTTGCACATGGTCAGTTACATGTTGCTTTCTCTCGAGTTTGAAGAGCATGTGATGTTACAGTGAAAGTTCTAAGTACTTCATCACAAGGGAAATTAGTCAAGCACTCTGAAAGTGTTTTCACTCTTAATGTGGTGTACAGGGAGATATTAGAATAAGTTTAAACACTTTATCAGTCATTGTTTGTATCAGTGTTGTTTTTACATCATGTTTTTGTTTTTATGTCATGTCTTTGTTGTTGTTATATCATGTTGTGATTATTTATTAATAAATTTATATATTATTTTCATATACATTTTACTAATTTCCTTTCATCTCTCACACTTCTATTTTAGAGAAAGGGCAAATAGTAATATTAAAATATTTCCCCTAATTAATTCCCTTTTAATGTGCACGAATTTCATGCACCAGGCCACTAGTTAGCTATAAAAGGCTTATTTTTATAATATTCACTCTGCCTGCAGTGTTGATTATTGATTATCTAGGAGCAAAACTCTAGCAGCTGAGAGGCCAGACAGAAATATATTACAATAATTCAGATGAGAGATGATAGCTGCCCAAAATGCAGTAAAAATGGGGGGGGGGCAGTAAACTTGAGACATGAAGGAACAACGTGAAAACAAACAAACAAACAAAAAGCTATAGGACAAAGGATGAAAGTAATGCTGTTAAAAAAATCTCTGAGCCTTCGCCACACTGTCACATTTCCACCCCAGTGGTTAGTCTTCTCGAAGTAGTCGCATTTATAATGGCTGAGAAGGCAATTTTCATTTTTAATAGTTAATATATTTGGCAACATCTCCTAAGGCACCTGCCAACACCAGTGTATCTCAGCCTTGCACTCTTGAACTCTGAGACCAGAGAACTAAATTCATTCACACTTCTAAAAAGTACATGGATCGAGGCATGTTCTGTCATACCTATATTTATAACACTGCCCAGAAGTGTTCTGTTTTATATGTGTGAAAATCGCCAACAGAATATTCACAAACCGGTTTAACTTGTACCTCTAACCTTGACATCCCGGTGGAAGAATAAACTGCCTTCTAAATATAGCTACCTAAGAGAAAGAAGTGGGGAGGAAGAAAGAGGTGGAGGGAAAATGGAGGGAAAGAAGGCAAAAGATTGTCCCCCACCCACCCCACTAGTTTGATTGCTTCCTTCGATCTCTTTCTCTAAACAACCTACTTTTAGTGCAAAAAGATATGGTTCCTCTCATGGATGAAAGTCGAATTCCTGCTGAAATCCAATGTGTCTGGTTTTATTAGGACCTCTACCCACAGGCAAGCAGGCGTTAGCTAGAAATATGTAAAATCAGTGTGTTTCACACATGTGAAAGCTTTATTTGCATCTAAGCAATGTCCAAATATTAGCAGGAGTTATTTTTATTATTCCTTTCTCCAAAGCAATCCATTTTAAATGTCAGTAAGCTTTTCCAAAATAAGGACAGGTTTTAGCAAATTGCCAGTGAAGGGTTCTTTTTTTTCCTTGGGTGTTTCTTAATAAGTGGGCATATTATAGCCCAGATCTGTCTGGTAGCCAGCTTTCCCATGTTCTACTTTTAGTGATCATGTTCTCTCTTTTATCATATTTCCCAACTTCCCTTAGTGCCTTTATCGTCTTAAAACACCGTGTGACTTCCAAAACCAGAAAGTTTTTAAGGGAACATCATTTCATTGTGTTTCCTGCAGAAACAAAAGCACAAAGAAAAATGATAAAGCTTTGGCCCCTGCTTTATTCAGAAAACACTTTGCAAAGTGCATTTAGCAGTTCGCCATTGTGACACTGGCACCCAGAGCTCTCAGGGCCCAGTTCTGACACTGTATTTAGTTCACTCTTGGACTGCTCAGTTAAAGCTTCCATTTGAATGCATTTATTCTACTTTACACATTATGTTATCAGTCACTTTCAATATTTCAAAGTCACAGCAGGCTTTTTCTGACACATTTGTCAGAAGGATCCGCCTTGATTGCTATTATTACAGACTACAGTGCCTGAGGAAGGGGGAAAAGCGTGTGTAGTCCCAGAATATTGAAACTGCCTGATAAAACAATAGATATGACAGAATTAGAATAAAATAAATGCTCATAATGGATACTTTAAAAGATCACCAAAATGTAGGATCACAGTATATAGAATTTTAAAAACTATGAAGAAAAATGTAATAAAAATTTTTTTGAGGAAGCTAAGGAGCCCATTGAAAATTCCACTACCCTCATGTCAGCAAAAAAAGGTGGTTATGTATTACATACTTCCTTTCCAGTAATCAGGGATTTAAGTGAGCTCTACTAATGGATGCTGTCATTGAATTTTAGCATGAACTCTACTACTGAACAACAAAGAACATAATGACCAAAAATAAACTTAATGAAAAGTATAGGGAACCACTCAGAACTCCAGACCCGTTACTCTTTCATCATCCTCGATAGACTACTGAGCGTGTGACCCAGCAGAGCACCTGTGTCCCGTTTGCCTGCTCTTTACCTTAACCATACTTGAGAACTACACATTAGAGAAGAACCAGAGAAATCGATCTTATAATCAGAGAATACCAGTGTCTGTAAGGATGGACCTCCTTTAGACTTGCTTCAATTTCAAGTCTTGCATAAAAAATAAGATAAGAAAATTAAAGTACATAATCATGAGTATGCCAAATCTCTTCTCAAAAGTAAATTAATAAAATACAAAAACCTGAAGTGTTTGTATTAAAGTCACAGATGAGAATAACAGAAAAAGCTAAATTGTATTGTTCTTTGATGGGGGGGCATTTATATGAATTTTTGAATTTACTTCAGTTTATAAATTCCTCAACATATTATTTTCTAAAGTAATATTCAAGAAATTATGGTAGACAGAAAACCTCCATCTAACAGACCAACAGTTTAGAAACCCAAAAGTAAAAGAGATTATGCAGTCTTTTTCACCCTCCCCCCAAAAAAGCCAAAAGATCCAAGTCCTATTTCCAGAAATAAGATTTATTTCCTTCTACAAAATTATGTTTAATCTGAATGTTATTTAAAGCCCTGGATTTAAGGATTGTTATTTTAATTGTGCTTGAATCCTTGTATTGAAATGTTACAATCACATATGGAAACTTTAGGCAGATTAAATTATAATAAATGCCTCATGATCTCACCTAGTCATCATCATGAACTTCTTACAAATATTCATCATTTTTGGTGTTTATTGATTCTTCATGGACCATCTGACTTTTAGCATAACTCTAGATTTGCAAACTGAAAAGACATGATGAAATATATACTGATAGAGTTCAGAAAATATTTAGAAAATTTTGAGCAATATTTCATTGACATAATTTTAAGTCATAAACAAATTTTCTATTAAAAGAACATCCTATATAATATTAAATTAAATCTTGAGAATTTTAAATTAAAAAATCATGATGACTTCTAAGATGTAGGTTATATTATAAAACATTTTAAATATATATGTTATCTTCACTGCATCCAAGCAAATTTAAAACTAACAATTTTATTAAAATATCAATTTTATTTTATAATAATAAAAATAATTGCATCTAGGAATCAATATTTTTTCTGAGAAAAAAATGTTTACTGGAGTCAGTAGTCATTCTAGTGAAGTATTCTTTTTCCAAATTAATGTGTTAGAAGCAATAAATATATTCTAACTATGTGAAAACAACTTAAATTCATTTTCCATTGAAGAAATATTTTCAATCTTAATGATAGCCTACAGTCTATGGTGATATTAAAAACAAAAAGTGCTTTAAAATGTGATGATTGGGGAACAAGACAAAACCCTAAAATGTATTAATTTGTTCATATTAATCAACCCAGTTACTATTTTTGAAAAAGTATATCAGCTTAGAACTACTACAGATGATTATGTCCAAATTGTTCAATAAAATAGAGTCTCTTCATCAACATGCAAGTACTTTTATCAAATAAAACAAAGTACATGCAGTGTGGGATTGCACATTGGAAATTTTAAGGTAAATCACCAATAGACAGAGAATTGAGATATTGGGCAGATTTTCTTATTACAAAATTAAATCACTCATCTTCACTCATCTGCATACACACATCACAGTTTACACAAACTCATATACTCACATTCATACAGACACACACACTCACTCACTACATCTTATACTCCCAGACATGCACTCCCCTTCCCATATTTGATTCACAATTACTATATCAAAGAGGACTACTATGACAAGGAGAGACAACTAATTCTAGCTGTCTTCAATCAATCAAATCAAATATTCCATAAGAACTTCAATTTTTCTTGGACCTGTTCACACTATCCACTGTTTCAGAAAAGCTCATATGATCAGTTCTTTGTTCAGGTAGCTTTGAAGGTTGATTTTTTTTCATAGATGTTGTACTGCCCCAGAGGCAGAAAGGTATCAACATATTATCAGTTGCTATGCTTTGGGCCTGTGGTATGTATAGAAGTTTGGCATCTGAGTAACTATCTGGGAGAGTATATGTTAATAATGCCTACTTAAGGATAAGAAATTCTTCTTCAGCTAGCCTTATTTTCAGGTAATATCTCATTCATATTCTTATGCCTTTCCATATAGTATTTTCTTGTAATTCTTTGTTTCTACTTCTTTCTTGTTTACATTTGAGTAGGAACTCATTTTAGCTTATATTTATAGTAAATTATAATAATACTTTAATGTGTTTAAAATATTGTATATTATATATAACTAGAGGCCCGGTGCACAAAACTCCTGCACGGGTAGGGTCCCTAGGCCTTGCCAGCTGTGTCTTCCCTCACAGTCCCGCCCCTCCTCCTTCCCTCGCTCCTCAGCGCCCCGCCACCGCTGCTGGTCACCCGCCATGGTCCATGCCACCCCCTGGTGGTCAGCGCACATCATGCGAGCAATTGAATTCCCGTTCTCCTGGTCAAACTCCTGATGGGACACTTTGCTTATTAGCTTTTTATATATAGATAGATACTACTTAGGGCATTGTACATGTTTTAACAAACATCAAGTGAATGCTGATGTTAAACTGTAGATCAAAGGACTTTGAACTTCTCTTATGTATGAAGAGTTCCCACCAGCCATAAAAAAAAATGTATCTACTATAAATATTCCATTATGGCAGTATTTGGTTTGGTAGGACATAAATGCCTCTTCCATTATATGTTTCCTGAATCATAAAAACAAAACAAACAAACAAAAAAACAAAAAACTCTCATTCAGGCATACAATCAAAGGCTCAAGCACAGATTTGGAAAAAAAATCTGATCCCTCTACTTCTAATCACCTCTGCCCCAACTTCAAAGAACTCATATTCAGAGCACCAGTTCTTATTTGTTTGTTTGTTTTCTGTGGTTGGATTCTTATTCAAAATGTTCCACTTGAGTCTGTCCTTGGGGGACTATCTGGAAGCTATATTGAGGCCAGAAATCTATAGTTAGATTGCCTAAGGTACAAATTTCTTGTAGAACCTAATAGAGCTGCCTGTTTACTTTTGAGGGCAATCAGGATGTTCATTAGTAATTGAGTTGAAGCAAAGAGGAACTTTATTTGTACCCAATCAGTGACCTGGATCGTTTTCAGAAAGAGTATTGAACTGAAATGGACCATTCATTTCTACTTGCATTGAGATCCTGTACGAAAAGGTTGTTGCTCTTACCTTTTTCTACAAACAGGGAGAGGGATTTTCAGAAGCAGAAAACAAGCTTTATGGTTGTCACTTGTATCTTAGGAAAATATTCTGTGTTATTTTTATTGCTCGTAGAGCATGAAATAAACCCTCTATTTTGGGCTAACCTGTTGGGCTGATTCTAACACCTTCAGTTGGTAGGTGATTAAAATATGATGACAGTACACTGGTGAGTTTCAGAAGTGGAGGAAATAGATAAAAATTAAACTGACATATCTGCAACATGGTCAATAGAAGTTAATACACTGAGTGGCCAGATTATTATGACCGGCCAGATTATTATGACCACCCCATCAGTACTTCATGACACTTCCCAAAAATACTGAATATTGAAAACTTCCTAAGCAAATACTCTCAAGGTTTTATTTATGACCACCCCATCAGTACTTCATTGACACTTCCAAAAATACTGAATATTGAAAACTTCCTAAGCAAATACTCTCAAGGTTTTATTATTATTATTATTATTATTATTAGCATAACTAATTCACTTCATTGTACTGTTGGGGTGGCCATAATAATCTGGCCAGTCATAATAATCTGGCCACTCAGTGTATAGGAACTTTAGTAGTTATTAAAGTGGTGTTATTATGTAGTATTGAAATAATGCAACTTTAGTAATTTTAATAGCAAAAACCTAACTAGGCATACTAGAGCCAGGCACTATTCTTTACATATATTGTCATTTTTATCCTCACAGCTACCCTATTTGCAGAGGAAAAAGTTGAAGATCACAAAAGGTTAAGTGACTTTCCCAAGATCATAGCAGTAGCAGGTGATAGATCTGATATTCAAACTTCGACAGCCTGGTTCCAGATTCCATGCTCTTAATCACTGGCTGGTGAAATGGGCCACCACGATGTAGTGCCTTCAGATTCGGAGTTGCCTCCGGGGAAAGAGTTAGTCATAGGGATGAGGATGCTCAGCTGAATAGCAATGTCCTCATTATCAGGCTGCAAGAGCAATTTTAGTATTACATCATGCTCCATCTCTAGTGAATTTTTTTAAAAATAGAAAAATTGAACAAAGCATCTGGAGTAATTATTTTTACCTAAAATGTGTGCAAAAACTTGAGAGTACATGTTAACAAAGCTTTACAACCAGTTAGCAAGGAACAGCCTAATGGATAAGAAATAATTCCCCACACTTCTATGGAGACCCCGGGCACTGGAGCAGATAGATATATGCCAGAGCCAGCCCAGGGTCAGTAGAGCCTTAGCAGTGACAGCAGCATTTGGGTGAAGGTGGCACATGTATCAGACTTCCAAGATCTTAAGGCCTTGGGATCAGGTAAAAAAATACCACGAACTGGAGAACAAGGCCCACATGGCTGCCCAAAGTCCAGGAGGTCGTGTAACACTTTCACAGGTGATTCCCAAAACTAATTGAAAGGAAAGTGAAAGAGGCTGGAGGTCCCACACTTATGGGTGGAGATGAAACAGATGAATACTGCTTGTATCTAAAATTGCCATTACACCTTTTTCGTGGGTACCGGCTAGGAAAAAAAGCAGATTATGTACTCATCCACAAATCACTAGTAATCTTTTCTGCATATTTTGGGGATATAGTTCTCATATCGTGTTTTATTTAAAAATATAATACAAAGTGAAACTCCATTTGTCAACTAGAAAGTTCTGAAATTAAAAGAGAAAACTTAATTTGATATGTGTCATGCCTTAAAAAGGGGTTATGAATGGAAGGTTATATTCCATTTTTTAGAGTTTTAGATTTCACATTTGCCATAAATTTTTCTGCATTAGATGATTGCAGACTAGAATCAGTCATCAGAAAGAGAAGATATAATGACAATTTAGTAGGCAGAGTGCAGACTCAAACATAGCTGAGTCATCAGTGGAAATTTCAATTCCTTTCTCAATTTCCTTTAAATTTTAAATTAGATTTCATTGTTAAGAGGGCTCAGTATTGAGGATGTGAGAGCTATTCTCAATATGAAAATTCTTCCAAGATATGAGATTTGACCTTTTTGTCCTATGATTTAAAATTAAGACGTTATTGCCTCTTTTCATAATAAAATCTCTGATTTACTAAAAAATAGCTTTAATATAGGAATCATTATCTTACATTTACAATACCAGCATTGTTATCATAATAGTGTCAAAAATAAAGTACTATTATTAATTCTTTTTCTGATGCAGAGTTGGAGGTTTTCCTTAAAAAAGAGAGAGAGAGAAATCTGGAATACAGTTGAATTTTGGAACATTATCCATATAAATTATTTCTAACAAAAGGTATTCTCATGTGAAAAACAGGAGGGAATCCTGTATTTCTAACTACATTTATTCAGTGTTTTGTGTCAGTTAGAGTGCTCTCTCAGTCAAAATAGCTCCTATAAGGGTAAAATTATGGTTATTTCTCATATTATACATTTTTTTCTTCAAGTGAAACCATATTTAAATGGTGTTATTTTGACTTGCCATTAGACACATAGTCACCTTAAAGTTTTATATTACAAGGTAGTGCTTGCAGTTAGCAAAAACAACATTTTCTGTAAGTTTGTAGTGAGGGGGAAAAAAGTAAGAGAGAGACTTTTGAGTTCAAGTGGATATTTGTGCATTAGAGGTGATGGTGGACTAAATAACTTATTTTACTATTTTGGTTGAAGCTACTATCAAGAAATATGAGAAATACCCATTATTAAATGGGCCAGTAGATATGCACTTGCCACCGCCCCCCCCCCCCCAAAAAAAAAACACAACAACTTGTAAACAAAGTTTTAAAAAAATATTTTAAGAATCAAAAGTTTTAAATTAGCCCTAACCGGTTTGGCTCAGTGGATAGAGCATCGGCCTGCGGACTGAAGGGTCCCAGGTTCGATTCCGGTCAAGGGCATGTACCTTGGTTGTGGGCACATCCCCAGTAGGGGGTGTGCAGGAGGCAGCTAATCAATGTTTCTCTCTTATCGATGTTTCTAACTCTTTCCCTCTCCCTTCCTCTCTGTAAAAAATCAATAAAATATATATATTTTTTAAATGTGTAAATTATAATTTCATCAACAATTGTGAGTGGTCTGAGATGTTATACAAGTCAGCTTGCTACAGCTTCATTGCGGCTGGCAGAAAACTCGAGACTCCTGGATCAGAAGTGAAGGCCTTTATCACTCACGGCAGAGCAGGCAGCAGGCGCTTCACGTTTTCACTGGTTCTCCTGGCCCCCAAGTGCATCCTGCTCACACAGTGGGTTTGGGAAACCCCAGTCTTAGACAGGCACTGCTAGAACACCTGCCCAACATTTGCCCACGAGGGAGACATTATCTCTATTACCCCATCAGAAAAAAAAAAATCGGCCATCTGGACAGGAGGAAAGTACTGCCTCTGTCTCCCAAGGCTGTTTCCTAGACAAACATCCTTGAAAAAGAGTTCAGGACAAAAGGTATCACAAGTCATGTAGAAAGGAAGTGGAGAATTGCCCCTTAACAACACATTGTAATCAGTCCTCATTATTCACAATTCTATATTTGGGAATGCACTTACTCACCAAAATTTATTTGTAACCCTAAAATTAATACGGTACTTTACAGTCATTTGCAGGCCTGCGCAGAGTGGGGCGGGGCC
>NW_005366346.1:381999-389465 GCF_000412655.1 Myotis brandtii | reverse complement strand
GTTGCCTGACACTCAAGACCCAGCTAAGGCCAAATAAATGGACTTGCTGCCATCTTGTTTCGTCCCTCAGAGTAAACAAGTGTTCTTACTGCAGTCTACTTCGTGTCATATTTCTTGCATTATTGTGCACTTTTTTGTGATTTTGCTATTTAAATTGGCCCTGAACAGTACTAACGTACTGTCTAGTATTCCTAAATGCAAAAAGGCTGTGGTGTGTCCTAAAGAGAAACTATGTGTATCAGATAAGCTTCATTCAGGCTTAAGTTATAACCCTGTTGGCATTGAAAGTATTACAATGACTAAAAGGCTCTTGTTCTCTTTTCAGATGTCTATATGACTTATTCTCTCATATCTTTTAGGTCTTTGCAAAAATGTTGGCCTCTCATTGAGGCCATCACTGACAACCTACTTATGGTAGAAGCCTGGTACTCCCCACCCCCCATCCCTGCCTTATTGTTCCCAATAGCACTTACCATCTGACATAGTATCTATACAAATAAAAGGGTAATATGCTAATTAGACCAGGTTGACCAGCCATCTTCGGGACGACGTCCGACTTCCTTCCAGACAAAGCCATGGTGGTGGGGGCCGAGGCAGAGGCTGTTAGGGGCAATCAGGCCAGCAGGGGAGGGCAGTTGGGGGCAAGATCAGGCCAGCAGGGTAGGGCAGTTAGGGGTGATCAGGCAGGCAGGCAGAGGGGTTAGGGGCAGTCAGGCAGGCTGGCAGAGTCAATTAGGGGAGATCACGCAGGCAAGCAGGTGAGCGGTTAGGAGCCAGTGGTCCCAGATTGCAAGAGGGATGTCCGACTGCCAGCTTAGGACAACCCCCAAGGGGTCCTCGATTGAAGAGGGTGCAGGCTGGGCTGAGGGAAAAAATTTCATGCACCAGGCCACAAATATATATATATATATATATATATATATATACATATACATACACACACACACACACTATGTGTTTGTTTCTCTATATCCCACAATATTCAGGGATTTTTGTCTGTTTTATTCATGGTAGTATAGAACCTAGAATAGTGCCTGCCTCATAATAAATTCTTAATAAATATTTGTTGAATAAATGAAATAAAAAATCTCTTGGAGTTTCAGTGACTTTTTTTTTGCAGTAGGGTAAGCTCTACCTTAATGTGCTCCTAAATAAAGCTTCTGAGAACATTTCTTCAAAACAGACAGATTAACATTGAGAAAGGCAGAGCTCAAAATCTTGCTCACGCTCAGCAAGGCCAGACAGCTAATTAGGAAAAGGTAAAGGAGTGTTTTCAGCTGTCTTGAAAAAAGAGGAATGGCAAACTCTTCATTTTTACATCAGCAACAATGATTTTAGTAGCATGAGAGTTGCTATTAGACTATAAAAATGACAATGATTTTGTGAAAAACCCTACCCTCTCAAAAAAAAAGGTGCTGTTGTCTCTACAATTTCTTTGTCCAATCAAACGAATCCCTTATGAAGGAAAAAGACTGCTTTTTCTTTAGAAAACAAAACAATTAGAGTCTAGCTAAGCTGCCCACAAAACATGAACTGTTTCATTTAACTAACTGAGAACACACAGCTTGTTAGATTCCTAAATAAAGAAGCAATCTCCATTAATAGAAAGCAGCCCCCCTACAAGCATGTCTCTCTCTGCACCTAAAGCAGATATCAAGAGCACGGGATGTGTCCATGTTGCCACAGACAGCTACAGACAAATGGAACAAACACCAGGCCCACTTTAAAACAAACGGCTTAGTTTGTTGTTAACTCTTATTCTGAGTTTTACCATCAGGAGGTTTTCTCGTGCTATTGCAACCCAAGTTTCTGCAAACCTCACCACATCATCAAACAAGGCCACATTGTCTATAAGAACTTCAAATTCACCAGCTTGTGCCCTACAAAGGGTCTCTGGACTCCCTTCAATGTTTCACACAGTTATTACATGGGATTCTTTCTGTGGGTTATACTGGGTGTTCATGAAGAGTCCTCTCAACATTTTCCATCTGCTAGTGTCCCCCCAAACCATCTGAGAGTGGCATTTTGGCTGCCCAAGCTCAACTATAAAAACACACATCCACATCAACCATGCAAATCTTTGAGAGCCAAAGCACAAACAATTTTCCCACATTTCTCACTGCCCTCAAGCCATGCTGCAGCCTTAGTCAACACTGCTCTCCTGAGCTGAGTTACACCTGCAGGCTTTGTAAGAGCAGTACTCTGCTTCTGCCTGCAACCTCACTGTGTAAAGGGCTCGAACAGAAATGCATTTTGGCACACTCGGGAGCATGCATACATATATGTATGCATACATACATAATATGATCTAGGGGTATGAACCATAAGAGATAGACAAAGCACTACTGGAATACAGAGCAGTAGAGGACTCTGTAAGGGAATGCTTCCTGATGAAAGTAGCATTTCTGTAGACCTCAGTCTATGGATAGTCTATATGCAACATCATTCTTATTATTTAACTCATAGCTAGAAAATCTCTTTCTCAATTTCCCTGATTCCTATAGTTCAAGAAGGCAGCTAAAATTCTAATGTATTGGTGGACTCACTTGAATGATTTCATATATGAAAAGTAGACAAAAGTAAAAGTAAATCTATTGTCTCACTGAGAAGCTGTAAGAGATTGCTTTGGTCTATGCTCTATAGGGTAATTTTTTCACATCACTTGTTTTAAAAAATTTCCTGTTCAAAAATATCCTGTTTTTATGAAACTTATATTCTAGTGCTATAGAGGGCAATAATGCAAGATGAGTGGGGAAATAGGTAGTGTGGGGTATGGGTCAGTGGTTAATAATTTATATATAGTGGTCAAGGATAGACTCTCTAATAAAGTGGCGTGAGAGCAGAAACCTGAAGGTGGTAAAGGAGCAATTCATGTAGTTATCTGAGACAAAGGGACTAGCAATGCAAAGGCCGTGAGGTGGGCATGATTGGCGTGTTCAAGGAACGCAAAGTCGTAGAACACAGCAAGAGGGAGAGTGGTAGGAGTTGAATCAAGAGGTAGCCCAGGGCCAGATCACATACACCTTTATAAGCCAATGTGAGGACTTGGTTTATTAATCTTTTTTTTTTCAGAGACATAATCTCTATTATAAAAACCCCTTGGCCATGAAGCTGTCACGCCAGAATGACCAAAGACTGGTCACCAGGAGGCTGTGTGCGCAGCCAGAGTGCGCAGGTGGGCGGGGACTTGATTCTGGGTCTTGCCTCCTGCCCGACGCAGCGGGTCTGGGTCTTGCACAATAACGCGTGCTGGGCCTCTAGTTGACATATAACATTATATTAGTTTCAGGTGTACAACATAATGATTTGACATTTTTATATATTGCAAAATGATCACCACAATAAGTTTCATTAATATCATCACTCTACATATTTAGAAAATTATTTTTTCTTGTGAGAATTAAGATCGATTCTTAGCAATTTTCAAATATTCAATAGGTACTATTAACAATAGTCCCCAGGTTGCATAGTATATACCCATGACTTATTTACTTTATAACTGGAAATTAGTACCTTTTGACCCCCTTCACTCATATAGCCCATTCCCATCGTCTACCTCTGGCAACCACCAATCTGTTCTCTGTATCCATGAGCTGGATTTTTTGTTTACTTTTTGTTCTTGTTGTTGTCTTTTTTTTTTTTTAGATTCCATATATAAGTGAAATCATACAGTATTTGTCTTTCTCTCTCTGATATTTCACTTACCATAATGCCCTCAAGGTCCATCCACATTATCACAAATGACAACATCTTGTTCTTTTATATGTTTAAATAATTTTGCATAATATGTATACCACATCATCTTTATCTATTCATCCATTGATGGACACTTAGGTTGTTCTTTTTGTCTTGGTTATTGTAAATAAGTCTGCAATGAACATGGGGGTGTATATATTTTTTTCAAATTTGTGTTTTCATTTTCTTTGGATATATACCCAGAAGTGGAATTGCTGGACAATATGGGCTTTGCTTTTAATTTAAGTAGGGTGGAAAGACATTAGAAAGTTTTGAGCAGAGGAACTGTGCTATCTGAATCAAGATTTTAAAAATTCACAATGAATGCTTTATTTTGGGCAAACTATAGTGGGCAAAGAAGAAGCAGGGAGACCACTTAAGAGGCTTGTCTTGAACCATAATTTTAGTAGCAAAAGGTATATGAAGGTCCAATTCTGAATAGATAAGACAGAATGTGCTAACAAATTAGATGTGGGGTTTGAAAGAAAGAATAGTCAAGCATGACTCCAAGGTTGTTGGTCTGAACAACTAGAAGTGTAGAGTTGTCATTTAATGAGTTGGGAAACCTATATTCAATGGGTGAAGGAACATGTTGGGGCAGGTGGAGGCATGAACATAGGGAGATCAGTTCCAGAAAATGGGACCTCTGAGCCTTTGGAGTTCACCTAATTTAGATTAGATCTACCCTTGCTCTGCAGCTCATTAACTATATGACCTTCAGCATTAACTCAGCTCTTCTCAGGCTCAATTTCCTTATCTGTTTCTTGAGGACAATAGAATGTAATGTGTAGGATAGACTTGCTGTGAAGATTCAACAACAACAAAAACAGATGTAAAGTACCTAAAATACATTTTAATAGGAGCTAAAATAAATTAAACAAGTATATATAAGTGATTAATAAGTAGTGTTTATCCTAATCTTCATACAATTAGGTGTGAGGTTTCCTATAGCACTATGAGGATTCTTTGCAGAAAACTTTCTAAGATTGTGCTTTCATGTGAATCCCCTTTCTAATTAAGCACTTTAGAAAAGGGATTCACATCCCATATCATTCAGTTTCGATGTTCATCATAGCAATTTGTTCTTTACTTTTTAACTTCTTTTCTGGATTTGGTCTTCTCAGTCTGCAATACTCTTTCATAGATGTTCAAATCACTTGGCCAGAAAGCTAAAGCATCAATCAGTCTGGTAGAGACTTCTGTACAAACCAGTAAATGCACTCTCGGTTTTGTTCTTTTGGAATGTATATAGTGCTTCAGATCAGCAAGCCATCAAGATACTATTTTGGCCCAACCAGTGTGGCTAGGTAGATGAGCATAGACCTATGAACCAGGAAGTCAAGGTTTGATTCCTGGTCAGGACACATGCCCGGGGTTGAAAGCTCAGTCCCCAGTAGGGGGGCATGCAGGAGGTGGCCGATCAATGATTCTCTCTCCTCATGGTTGTTTCTATCTCTCTCTCCCTCTCATTTCCTCTCTGAAATCAATAAAAATCTATTTTTAAAAAGACACTATTTTTATTTATTTGTCTCACATTGTTCTCCAAAATTACTAATTTATACCCTATTCCTACACATATTGTTTACTTTTAAAGAGATAGTTATTGTAAGTGGGATATTGTCTGGTATAATTAACCTGAATTAAAAACCAAGTAAATACCTCTATTCTCAGAAGAACAGGCTGACTGGGCATATTTCCCTGACAGGCAGTAGTGGGTTTTGATTCCAGCTCAGTCACTTCATCTCCAATATCAGGGCCTATCAACTGCCAACATTTCCTAGATATGCTATTTCCTGAAACTGCACTTCACTATATCATTATTTTATATACCTTCCCTACTTGTTGATGCAACATCCTTCAGCTCACTTTAAAGTGACATTATTTAAAATATACTTGCCCTCCATTCTCTTCACAAAGCCAGTCCACAGACAGTAGTAAGAATTTCTTCACTCCCAGTGCTCTCTATCACCTCAAAATGAGTTGTTTGTTGTTATACTTGGCACCTAAGTCAGGTGCCAATTAAGTACCTTATTTCTTTTTTATTACATTTATTGAGGTAACACTGGTTAATAAGATTATATAGCTTTTCATTGTACATTTCTATGCTATATGATCTACATATTGCATTGTCTGCCCATCACTCAAAGTCAGATCATCTTCCATCACCATATATATGATCCCCTTTACCCTTTACTACCTCCCCCTCCCTTCTCTGTGGTAACCATCATACTGTTGTCTATGTCTATGAGTTTTTCTTTATTTGTTTTTCTTGTTTGTTCATTTGTTGCTTTCAGTCTTATATCCTATATATGAGTGAAATCATACAGTTCTTAAGTTTTTCTGGCTTATTTTTCTTTAAAAGCTGGTTTTTATAACTCTAAGTACTCTGAGCTTCACATTCATTAAGTTGTTTTTTGTATCTTCTTGGTGATTTCTCTTCTTAAATGTCCAGCTTCATTTATTACCATGGCCACATCTACTCTACTCTCAACCCCACTTTTGAGATACATTCAGTGTTCCTGAAGAAATTCCTGAATTTATATATCACCCTGTTTTTTTGTTTTTATATATTTTATTGATTTTTTACAGAGAGGAAGGGAGAGGGATAGAGAGTTAGAAACATCGATGAGAGAGAAACATCGATCAGCTGCCTCTTGCACACCCCCTCCTGGGGATGTGCCCGCAACCAAGGTACATGCCCTTGACTGGAATCAAACCCGGGACCCTTCAGTCCACAGGCCGATGCTCTATCCACTGAGCCAAACCGGTTAGGGCTCACCCTGTTTTTTTTACTACTTCCTTCTTAAGCCATCTCTATTCCTCACCCATGTGAAATTTCATTTAGTTTTCATAATTTGGTTCTTATACTGCTTCTTCTTTAAAGTAACTTTATTCTGCACTGATTCATTCCTACTGCACTTACAAAAGTAAACCTTGTAACAGCGTACTTATGCACATGTCCTCACTTGAGCTTAAGTCCCTGAAGTGCAGGTAACTGGCTTCTATTTTATTTCCCAAAATGCCTTGAATATAATAGGTGGTCAATAAATCTCTGTCAAAATAACATGCCTCTTTTCTTACTATTGTCTTTATTTTTAATTTACCATGTCTTCATTGTCAACATTGTTCTAGCACAACAGTCCATGTCAATTTTGTGCTGGTAAACACAGTTTTACCAATTCAACAAATTTGACATCTTCTGTGTAACTTTTAATGAATTTGGACTTAGGAATGCAGTGAATTGATGCATAACCCCTTCCTTATAGGAACTTACAGTATGGAAGGTAAAACTGAGAAGTAAATAATAAATTTGGCATCATATGACAATTGACAAGTAAGTAATTAGTGTATTATGAGACCTATTATGATAGTACTAGAGGCCCGGCGCACAAAATTCGTGCACTCGGGGCGGGGGGTGTCCCTCAGTCCGGCCTGTGCCCTCTCGCAGTCCGAGAGCCCTCGGGGGATGTCCGACTGCCACAAAGGCAAAAGAGGCTCCTGCCACCACCTCTGTGCTCGCCAGCTGTGAACCAGCTCAGGGCTTCTGGCTGAGCAGCACTCCTCCTGTGGGAGCGCACTGACCACCAGGGGGCAGCTCCTGCATTGAGTGTCTGCCCCCTGGTGGCAAGTGCGCATCACAGAGACAGGTAGTTCCGCTGTTTGGTCTATTTGCATATTAGCCTTTTATTATATAGGACTAGGGGCCCGGTGCACAAAAATTTGTGCACTCG
>NW_005366346.1:373386-380830 GCF_000412655.1 Myotis brandtii | reverse complement strand
TTTTTTTTAGCTTCTATGTTTGTTACAATGTTCAAACTGCAGGCTCAGAGGCCTGCAAGGCAGGCGGGGAACGTTGGTTTCCTCCGTCACTGAAGGAAGCAAGCCTCATGTTCACTTTAAGCTGCCTGGCTGCCGGCCGCCATCTTGGCTGTCAGTTAATTTACATATCTCCCTGATTAGCCAATGGGAAGGGTAGCGGTCGTACGCCAATTACCATGTTTCTCTTTTATTAGTGTAGATGATATTTTTTCAGAGTGATATTTGAGCAGCTAAAGAGTTTCAGAGGGTATCATTCTGTGGGGCTTGGATGACTTGAAGAATACAATAATTGTTTTAAGCACCTGGGACTTTGGCCTGCATGTGGAAGGTACTCAATAAATGCTGTTTGTTGAATTAATTATACAGTAGCAGCTAAAATGTAAGCTCAGAGGACAGCAGCAGGACATGGCTACTGGTAAGCCCTTCAAGTGCACCATGATGTTGATATGGTTTTCCTGCCTTATTGTAGACCTCAAGTTTCCGTCACTGGTAGCCTCATTTAAGGAATGCCTGGGTCTCACCTAAATAAGATGATGAAAGCAATAAGACCAAGCAGTTTTCCAAATGAGTAAGATGGCTTCCTAATAGCAGTTTCCAGAATCTTCCTTAAAAAAAACATAGCTGCCTTTAAAAATGAACCTATGGCATTTATATAAGAAAGAAGGAAAAAAACAAAATCACTGTGAAATTATTTTTAAATATTAGACACTTCTTCAAATAATTGTCAGATTTCAGGTTGGTATCAGATGTTCTGATTTGTAATAGAAACTCTTCATCATCAGCCAGTCATTTGTTTATTAATTGAACAAACATCTATTATGAGGAACAAAGAGAAATAAAAGAACCCTTGCCTCCAATTAGCTTATTTCAACTGATAGAAAACAAAAATAAATAAAGCAATTCAGGACATCATGGTAAGAGGTAAGCCAGAGGTGTGCATGGGTTTTTAAATAGAAAGAGAAAAAAAGCATCTCACAGACTGGGAAGCAAAAGGGAGGGTTTATTGAAATAAATGGTGTGTTTAAACTGATTTTAAAAGGCAAAGACAGGCTATCATGGCATAACGACTAGATAGTAGAACCATCGTTTGACAAAGTACATCCAGGTTCCCATTATAAGTTTTGGATTTTCCTTTTTTTTTTTTTTAATCTGTGCTTTTCATGGCCTTAATGATAACCAAGAGGTACCACCTATGGAGTAGACTTATCTTTACTGCTTTTGAAGAAGTATAATTCTAACATGAAGTACCTTTTATGGGCTTAAATGATCAAAAGAATTGTCTGCTGAGATGGGTTTCATAGGGAGCAGTGACTTTATGAGTTGAGAGTCCTAAGAAAAATCCTCCTCCTGTCTGTCACCAAGGTGCTGTGAAAATAAATCATGTTCTTCTCTTTCCTGAAAATGCACTCTTAACCAGGTTTTCCGTGAATATGTGGATTAATATTTAGCCATATAACTTTTAAAGTAACATTTTACTTAGATATTATAATAGCTCTTATTCTGTGACAAAATTGAAACCAGAGAATTGAATTTATTGGGCCACATAATCATTATTTTGTTTGTGTGCTTCTTTAAATTCACCATATGAAAAAAGATTAAATATAATACAGTGTAGAACAAACACAGTGCTTTGAGATGGGTTCCAAATATCTCTCACTGAATAATTTAAAAACAGTGACATATGTTGAGACTATTTCTTTTCATGATGACTAAATGTAGCAATGGCTTTCACCTTTGTTATCTTTAAAATGTTTCCTTAAACTTTGGGTGCTTAAAAATTGGCATTTTTTTCTTTATCCTTATAAAAACCAGAGACACAATGAATTGTTATGCACTGACTATGGCTTAGTAATGTTTTTCGTGTTCTGCCACAATCAGGTAATTTTTATAACTTTCCATATATATAAATCCTTCTCCTCAATATTACACACTTATCTGCCTTTATAAGCAGAGTATTTTAATCTGGGATGATCTCAGGAAAATGTATTATTTTACTGTGCTTTAATACTATGATGCCATTAGGTATTACTGAGATGTTCATAATTATCTTCTTCTACACTCAATGACCTTTGAGTTCTATTATCTAATTTTTATAGTGTTTGTTTCTCTTTGCTATCAGACTGTTTGCCCTCACTTTTTATTGCTTTTGCTACCTCCCCTTTTAATGCTCCCTTTTATAGTACGCTATTTCAAATGCAATTTATTTCAGCAAATATTTTTAATTAAGGATATACTATGCATTAGTCACTGTAGTAAGTTCTCGGGATTCAAAAATAAATAAAACATGGTCTCAGCCTGTAAATAGCTATTAGGCCAGAAAGTAGAGACATTAAAAAAGGTAATTAAAATTCTGTGAGCTAATTGGGATGGATAGTATTTTATTCTGTAGACAATATGTTGTTTCTCCCCACTTTGCAATGTGGGCAGATTACTTTTAGTAAGGCCAAGGACACTCTCCTAGTATTGTGACACCTGTTTTGACCATTTGGGGTCTTATTTTGCTAACTTTATGTTTCTATAGCAGGTACAAAATAGCTTGGAGTGCTCAGTGAGGGAAATCCCAGTGTGTGGAATGTTAATGCTTTTACTATGTGAATTTGTTTTATATTATACTAGAGGCCCAGTGCACAAATTCGTGCACAGGTGGGGTCTTTCGGGGTGTCCTCTGGAGATTGAGCCCCAGCTCGTGTCCCAAGCCTCACATCCCCACAGCCTCACCTTGCACTCCACCTTGACCTGGTGCTGCCTCCTCACCTGTCCCACCATCCTGCCTGTGGGGTGATTGATCAGGGTGGGGCGCTCTGGCTCCCTCAGCGTCTGGGAGCTAAGTGGTGGCCCTGTCCCCCACCTCCCCCCCCCCAGCTACCACTGTTCACTGTCTGCAGAGTGATCGGTGGGGCGATTGGGCCCCTGCTCGCACCCACCTTAACCTGGCACCTCCCTCTCACCTGCTCCACCATCCCACCACAGTCCAGCTCTAATTGGGGCCCATTGGGGCCGGCAGCGCCTCCAGTGCCACCCACTGCCAGCACCGAGTTGTGGATGCCCACCATGTTCCATGCTGCCCCCTGGTGGTCATCTCACTTCATAGAGAGCGGTTGAACTCCTGGTCGAATAACCACCCGAGAAGTCAATTTGCATATTAGGCTTTTATTATATAGGATTATACTAGAGGCCCAATGCACGAAATTCGGGGGGGAGGGGGTCCCTCAGCCTGGCCTGCAATGACACAAGCATTCTGCGCCCAGCCTGGCCAGAGGCCCTCCGCAGCAAGGCAAGCATTCCACACCCGACTGGCCAGAGGCCCTCCATGGCTGGGTGCAGAATGCTTGCCTCATCACCAGGGCAATGATGCAAGCGTTTTCTCCTCCCACCCCACCCCCCCAGCCGCTCTGTGCCCACTGCCCAGTGGCCCTCCATGGCCAGGGTGGAATGCTTGCCTTGTCGCCACGGTGACAAAGCAAGCATTCTGCCAGGCTGCTCATACTGCCTGCTCTCAGTGGCCACCCTCCTGGGACTGGGGGATTCTGGCGGGGCTGAGAGGACTGGGCGCCGCCATCTTGTGGCTATGGGTGCCACCATTTTGTGATGGAGTGATGGTTAATTTGCATATGACCCTTTTATTAGATAGGACTAGAGGCCTGGTACAGAAAAATTTGTGCACTGGGAGGAGGAGGGGGTCCCTCTGCCCTGCTTGCCTCCTCTCACAGTTTGGGAGCCCTTAGGGGATGTCCTACTGTCCCATGGGGAGAAAGCCTAAGCCGCAGTCTGGCCTCCCTCTGCAGGAGGTGACCAGGCTAATCAGGGGAAGGCACTGCCCCCATCACCCTGCTGCTGCTGCCACTGCTGGCTTTGGTGGCTGCAAGGCCTGAGCCCTTGGCTGCGCAGCCGCTGGGGCTCATGGCTGCTTGAGCCCTGGGCCTCACAGTCACTGGAGCTCATGGTTGCCTGAGCCCATTGCTGCTATAAGCCTATGGCTGCTTGAGCCCCAGGACTCGCAGTCACTGGGGCTCACGGCTGCCTGAGCCCTGGGCCTTGCAGCCACTGGGGCTCACAGCTGCCTGAGCCCATAGCTGCCATGAGCCCATGGCTGCAGTGAGCCCCAGCCTTCGCAGCCACCAGGGCTCATGGCTGCCTGAGCCCCGGTACCTTGTAGCTGCCGGGGCTCACGGCTGCCTGAGCCCACAGCTGCCATGAGCCCATGTCTGCCTGAGCCCTGGGCCTCGCAGCCACTGTGGCTTTGTCTGGATGGATGTTCAGATGGACGTTCAGAAGATGTCTTCCCTAATTAGCATATTCCCCTTTTATTACTATAGATTACATATATTACAATTTATTATAGTGCATCATGTTTTATTGCCACTACCTTTCCACTATTTGATATCAATTTCTAATAACAAAAAATTTCAAAAATAATATGACAAAGATAGTCTCTGAGTTAATGTGGGGTCATGTTTCTAAATATGCTGTCTGTATGAGACATGTTGTGTTAATGATAGAAACATATATGTAAACCTTATATTGATAAATAACAAAGACTTCTGAGCATCAAATAGTCAACCAAAAATTTCTGGTAGCAAAAACAGTTCTTGTCTTTTTATATTTAAAATAGCATTATTTTCATAATATATAGCACAGTAAATACCGACTATTATTATTATTAAAAATAATATTCTACCAAACTTATTTTGGAACCCTGATGAAATTCCTACATATTTTGAAAAATTTTAGTGATACACATGAAATGTACTACACTGCCAGTAAAATAAAAAAAAAAAAATAATGAAACTCACTATAACATATTCAGTCTTTGAGCTGGATGAATTTGAATTTAATCTCAAAGTTAGACTTTTGTCCACTCTACCCCTCCTATTGCATAACACATACATAACACTCACACCATTAAATCTTTTATTTCACGTAATGATTTTCAAGGGAATGGATGGAGAAGGTGTATCTATTTTTCCAGGTAGTATATATACTTCGAAGTCACTCCTTCTCAAACTTTTATATTTCCACTCCACATTTCTTCCACTAGGTTCCCAATAGAGCATACTTCAAGTACCCAGAGCCCCTAATTCTCTACCCAAAATGACCTAATCCCATTTTCTGGGCTTGTAGACCATGTGTCCCCAGTCCTTATCTGAAGAACCATACACTGGTGCAACTCCTATGCCAAGGTGGCTCAGGGCAGGCTGTCTGAGGGGGTATGGATGGTCCATGTGGGTGTGCCCCTGGCCTGTCCTCATCCATATTGGCAAGGTCCCTCACAGAGCAGGAAATGGCTGGAAGTGGAAAGAGAAGAGGTCATACAGCTCTAATTAAAGAATATATTTTATTTTAAAATGTAATAGCTTGACTTATAACTTTAAGTATTTATAAATGCAGTGTGCCAGCCACTGCTTCAACTTTTGCCTCAGGCTCCACAAATATGAACTGTTTCACAGTTGCCACGGTATGTCATTCCATGGATTTATTTCCACGAACATTTTTTTCTAATTTTAGGACTAATTATTGTTGTTAAATATTTACCCTGGAGAGCAAAATATACTACTATGTACTGTAATCTTTTTTGAGTTCTTTAATCTGGGTAAAATCTCAGCCATTCCTCCCTGGGTTGCGCCTCCTGCTGTGCTCTCTCTTGCTTACACTGCAGCCCTCTAACCAAATGGGAGGTAGTCTATCTTTCACACTGGGACAGTGTCTCCTCATAAGCACATCAGCTTAAAAAATTATAATCTCTTTCTTCCCTTGGTAGTTAAAGATAACCCCATTTTTTTTAAAAAAAATTGCTGAATGTAAAAGGATGATAAAGAGATTACATTGTTGACATCGTGCCTATGTTGAGTCTCTGTAATGGTTGTGTGTAATATCTGTAAATAGCATAGGATAATATTCATCAGCAGAAGAACTACTTTGAATTACTTTCAGCCCTAATAAGAAATGTGCAGAGACTAAAGTTCACTACACATTGGCATTTGTACAATTGGCAGCTTGGCAAGAGCAGCAACGTCCTCCTACCTGCATTCGTCTGATAGATTACTAACACGAGACATTAAACAGCGCAGGCACGCCAGTTAGTCAGCTTCCTCCATTGAAGTGGAGACTATCACTTTATTTTTCCGTGCTTCTCTACATCAGGACGTGCTTTATGTACTGCAAGCACCCAAAAAGTGGAAAATCTATGAATTCCTTGTGCTAGGAAGAAAATTATGTCAGTTGTCCATCTTTGACTTAAAAGATTATATTAAGACCATAAATACCTTCCCATATTAATGCAAAATAATGCATAATCAAATAACAATTATTGCTATATCCTGCATACATTATAGAGCCTTTTTGTTCCATGCTTGTGCTTTCATATCTACTTTCTCATTTTTGCATTGACAATCCTACATGTTGAGTAACATAGCACCTTAATGTTTTCAATAACTATCTCCTATTTTTTCTATTTATCACTCCTTGACAATTGAGCCATTCCAAAACATTCTAATGAATATAGACAGATCTTTTTTTGTCCAAACCCCTGGATTGTCTTTTAAATAAGGCCAACCTGTGAAACACATCACAGACATTCAATTAAAAACAGCCTTGAAGTCTGGCCAGTGTTGCTCAGTGGTTGAGTGTAGACCTATGAACCAGGAGATTACTGTAAGATTCCCAGTCAGGGCACATGCCCGGGTTGTGGCTCGATCCCCAATAGGGGGCATGCAGGAGGCAACTGGATTTGTCCAAACCCCTGGATTGTCTTTTAAATAAGGCCAACCTGTGAAACACATCACAGACATTCAATTAAAAACAGCCTTGAAGTCTGGCCAGTGTTGCTCAGTGGTTGAGTGTAGACCTATGAACCAGGAGATTACTGTAAGATTCCCAGTCAGGGCACATGCCCGGGTTGTGGCTCGATCCCAAGTAGGGGGCATGCAGGAGGCAACTGAATAATGAATGATTCTCATCATTGATGTTTCTATCTCTCTCTTCCTCTCCCTTCCTCTCTGAAATCAATTTCATTTTATTTTTAAAATATATTTTTTTAATTAAATTAAACTTAAAAATTTTAAAAATGGCCTTGGATATTCTAATCCTTTGTTAAGCAATAATCCCCAGGAGCTGCAAACTCAAATGCATTCAAGGAGTAGCAGTTAACAAAACTTATGAGGTACACCATAAAATCTTAGGCTCTATTGGTATGATCAAACTCCACATTTGCCTAGTTATACAGCTTTTTATATTCTACTAGTGGCCTGGTGCACGAAATTTGTGCATGGGGGCGGGGGTTTCCTCAGCCCAGCCTGCACCCTCTCGCAATCTGGGACTGCTGGCTCCTAACCGCTCACTTGCCTGCCTGCCTGATGGCCCCTAACTGCCTCTGCCTGCCGGCCTGATTGCCCCTAACTGCCCTCCC
>NW_005366346.1:364029-373118 GCF_000412655.1 Myotis brandtii | reverse complement strand
GCTTAAATTAGGGGGGAAAGCCTTTTTCATCAGGAGGAGATGCTCTTGTCAGACAAAAATACATAATCCCTATATCTGGACTGATAGCCAGCCATATGCACTATATTGCCAAACTAATCATTAAAAAATTGAACTGCTTTCTAACACCTTACACCAAACAGCTGTTGCATTAAAACCCCTCCTCAGCCCCCCACTTTAGGTTCTGCCTTCACAGTTCACCCAGATTTGGTTCTGATTGGTCAGTTTCTATGCCAGTCAGAGTCTCCGGGCCTATCTCTGGGCCTGATCAGAGAGGTGGAGCTGATCAGCTGCCCCCACGGAGGTCCGGAGAGAAAGAGTGGCACAGCTATTGGCAAGGCTCGGAGAGAGAGAGACAAGGGCTTATCAACAGCTGCCATGGAGGCTACGGATCAGACCCTGCCCGCTCGCCAGTCCCCTCCCACCCGAGCCTGCTGTGCACACAGCCTGGCATTTAGTTATCCCTTTGGTCATTTTGGATGTTACGGACCCTGGCTCTTTATATATATAAATGTGTAGTACATACCCCCTCAGAGCACCAACTAGTGACCACAGCCCTCTAGCTCCCACTTTTCTTCTATAAATCCTTTTCTAATCCTGCATTTTTTTAAACTCATGTACTTTTGTCTTCCATTGTGGACCCAATATTTGCTCCTTTGACTCATGGAATATTTGGCTTCTAAAGTTTTGATACTTTGGCTCTCTCTTTTAGAAGAGTTTGCTACTCAAACAACATTCCTGTTTTTTGCTGCCAGGTGTTATTCTCTGAAGTACAGAGTCGAAGTTAATTCAGTCTATCTTAGATATAGGCACTTCCAGGGTCTTCCCTATGCTCTGATTGCCTGTCTACCCTCACACTTGTGAAAGACAGATAAGGTCATCACAGCCCCTATTAAAATCCATCACTACTTTGAGTATTCAAACTCATTTTTAATCAATTACATTTAAGTGCAGGCCATGTTTGAGTGATATATTTTAGTGTATAGCAATGAGATACATGATCGCCAGTCTTCAGGATTAATCCTTTTGCTTTAAAAGAAAAAAAAATAATGGGCACAAAGTTTGCTCTGTTTCAGACTTCAAACCCTTCTTCTGTAATCAATGATCAGTATGAATGTATAAGAACTCATTAACATTTTATTCCCTGTTTCAATTTGAACTTAAACTCTCCCATAACAGATTATACACAGAGTGTCTGATCACATTTGACTTTTCAGAGTATAAAAGTGATTTCTCTAAATATTATAAGGTCACTTGACTGTTATCTTTTCCTATATAGGAAATTTAAGGAAATTTAAATGTAAAGGAAAAAGTCCAAATAGTATTTCAATCATCTTTGAAAAAATAAATGAATACATTTTCTTTATTTACAATAGGGATCTAAAAAAGAGTTTGCAATTTTTTGGAAATTTTCAACTGTACATTAAGTATATTTCCTACATAATTAGAGCTTCCTTTATTCTGAAAGTTTCTCAAGGAATGTGTTAGAGATAGATACATGGGTGAATAGAGGAATGGATGTATAGATAGATTTATCTCAATTATTTTTTAATATATTTTATTGATTTTTTACAGAGAGGAAGGGAGAAGGATAGAGAGTTAGAAATATCAATGAGAGAGAAACATTGATCAGCTGCCTCCTGCACACCCCCTGCTGGGGATGTGCCCACAACCAAGGTACATGCCCTTGACCAGAATCCAACCTGGGACCCTTCAGTCTGCAGGCCAATGCTCTATCCACTGAGCCAAACCGGTTAGGGCAATTTATCTCAATTTATCAGTATGTTTATTATATCATATGGGACTTATTTATTAATCTATTATGACTGAAAGGGGGATTTATATGTGTAAAATATAAGTAATAAAGTAAAAGTGATTTTTTACTATTTTTTCAACTCTTTTAAACATTCACAAATAACATGGACCTATTACATGGTGTGTGTGTGTGTGTGTGTTTCCCTCCCACACATCAAAGATAATAAATTTCTTAGAGATGAAAATAAAGTATTTTAGCAGAAAACCTCTCATCTGAAGATCACTAAGAACATAATAGTAGTTTGTAGTTGGTAGTTATTAAGAGTATCTTATACCATAATATACCTTTTCTGTATTTTAATAATGAAATGTATCAGACTCTTGAAGTTATACTGAAAGCTAAGATTTATTGAGCACTTACTATATATTATGCACTTAGAAGAGGGCTTAACATGTAGGAATTTAATTTTCATTGCCACCCTCTAAAATAAATACCAGTACTATACTCTCATCTTGTGCATAAGGATAGTAATGGTCCTTATTTCAGAGGGTGGCTCCAATGGTTCCAAAACTCATATATCTTTTTTTTAATGTACTTGTACTTTTATTTATTTATTTATTTATTTATTTATTTATTATTCTTTATCTGTGTGGTTTAAACCAGGTATGTGTGTCTAAGAGTCGCTTCATAATTCTTTGACTTTTCATCAGGCAAATCTTGGTTCTTTGTCCAAACTTAGAAAAACTAGCTGTTGAATTATGGTTGTTTTTCAGCTCTGTTCCCAGATATTTGGTAAACAGAATTAGACTCAGTTCAAAGCCCACTAACTTGTTTTGAGAACTGATCTCTGCAGTCAATTTATTTATTTGTAAAACGCATTTTCAAGATGTGTCTTTCATAGGATATGACATTTCTTTTTTTCTTTCTTTTTTTTTTATCCTCAACTGAGGATATGTTTCCATTGATTTTTAGAGAATGTGGAAGAGAAAGGGAAAGACAGAGAGAAGCATCAAAGTGAGAGGAACACTGATTGGTTGACTCCTGCATGAGCCCTGACCTGGCCCCAGCCAGGGAGGAGCCTGCAACCTAGGTACACACCCTTGGTCAGAATTGAACCCAGACCCTGCGGTGTGCAGGCTGAGGCATCCACTGAGCCAACCCAGCTAGGGCAGGATATGACATTTCTTAGCCCTCCAGCAGTAGACCTTCCTTTTTTTCTCCAGGAGTGTGGTGAAAAACCCTAGGTCACCTTATTGGATTCTTATTACCCAAGTTACTAAGAATATTACCAGTGGCATACAGGGAGCTTAGCCAATGAGTGGTCAGAAAAAGTGTTTCCTCTGTAGTTCACACCAATTGCCGGCTCAGCCCCTGCCCAGGCCTAACGCTGTGGCTGAGACATTAGGCCTGGGCAGGGGACCCTCAGCTCCCTGCAATCGCCTACTCCGCCCCTGCTCCCTGTGATTGCCAGCTCTGCCCTGCCAAGGCCTAATGCCTGTGGCCGAGGCGTTAGGCCTGGGCAAGGGACCCCCAGCTCCCCCCGATCGCTGGCTCCTCCCCTGCTCCCCACGATCGCCGGCTCTGCCCCTGCCCAGGCCTAACGCCTCTGGCAGACGCGTTAGGCCTGGGCAGGGGACCCCTCAGCTTCAATCGCAGGCTCTGATCGCCGCTGGGCGCCTACGTATGCAAATTAACCACCATCTTTGTTGGGTTAATTTGCATACTCATCTGATTGGCTGGTGGGCGTGGTGAAGGGGTGGTCAATTTGCATGTTTGTCTATTATTAGGTAAGAAGGTATTACATATGTGTCCTTATCCTCCCATTGCCCCCTGACCCCCTCATGCCCTCACCCCCTCCCCTGTTGTCTGTGTCCATTGGTTAGGCTTATATGCATGCATACAAGTCCTTTGGTTGATCTCTCCCCCATAGCCCACCCTCCCCTACCCAAAACTCATATATCTTACCACTCTGCTCTACTACTTCTTAGCAATAGTAAAATATTTAAGAGAGAAAGAGGGCACCAGGGAGGTGGGGAATGGCTCATTTCTCTAACTACATATTAATCATTAGTCAATAAGTTTCTAAGTAGTATTTTATAGTTGTTCAGGGACTGTATGTGTTATTTTTTCAAAGTTAAATTGCAAAGTAAAAACAGTATCATACAAGCAATAATAATGATTTATACTTTCCACCCCGAAGTATTTTCTAACCAAAGGTTGGAAACAGTTTCCACGTATTCCTGAAAAATAGCTTCCTTCAACTGAATCATGCTAATGTTTATTAGCACTTAATAGCATCAGACAGGACAGTATTTTGAAACTCAAGAGTAAGTTGAAGTAGGCAGAATGTGAATATACCAGAGAAGAGTTACCATATTTCAAAATAAATTGTTCAGCACCTTGCATTCCACAGTTCATCAGTATTGATTCCTGCTAATGCTAGAGTATCACATAGACCAACAGAACTTTTATTCTTATAAATGAAAATGGTTCTTGAAAACTGTGATTTTTGACAAATCAAGTAACCTTCTATGTTCACTATTCACTTAATGCTGAGAAATGCTTTGGGTAAATTAGTATATATATATATAGAGAGAGAGAGAGAGAGAGAGAATATGCAAATTAGGCCAGGACACTGTAACAGTCATGACCAGCTCAGGAGGAGGGGCCTGGCATGGGCCTAGAGCCTGAGAACAATATGCAGGGGAGCCTGCCCCCAGCCCCAGGACTGTGGCCATGGCACTAGGCTGCTGGGGCCGGAGCGGAGACACAATCCCACAGGGGGTACAGGTTCGATTCTGATTATGTACCTAGGTTGCAGGCTCCTTGAGTCAAAAAGTTTGCCCACCCCTGGCCTAGAGCCTGAGAACAATATGCAGGGGAGCCGGCCCCCAGCCCCAGGACTGCGGTTATCCTGCCCTAGCCGGTTTGGCTCAGTGGATAGAGCCTTGGCCTGCAGACCACAGGGTCCCAGTTTGATCCCAGTCAAGGTCACGTACCTAGGTTGCAGGCTCCTCCCTGGCCCGGGCCCAGGTCAGGGTTCATGCAGGAGGCAACCAATCGATGTGTTCCTCTCACACTGATGTTTCTCTCTGTCTTTCCCTCTCTCTTCCGCACTCTCTAAAAATTAATGGAAAAATATCCTCAGGTGAGGATAAAAAAAAAGAAAGAAAGAAAGAAAGAAATGTCATGTCCTATGAAAGAGACATCTTGAAAATGCCTAAAGAAAGTTGACATTTTTTCGTGGTGAAGGGACTGGAGTCCATGTTGATGAAAACACCTTGATGGCTGCAGTGGCCGGCAGTGGCAGTAGCAGCTGAGTGATGGGGGTGGCGCCTTCCCCTGATCAGCCCGGTCGCCTCCCACAGAGGGAGGCCAGACTGTGGCTTAGGCCTGTAGGGAGCAGGCCTAACTTATCAGTAGGACATCCCCTGAGGGCTCCCAGACTGTGAGAGGGGGCAGGCTGGGCTGAGGGACCCCACCCCCCTGCAGTGCACGAATTTCATGCACCAGGCCTCCAGTAAAGATATAAAATTCTTAACTGTGTGCTAAAATGGAAATATGAAAAATCATTAGCTTTAGGAACCACATAACAAAAAAGAAAAATCCTCACCTCTACATTTCAGTGGGAAGAGACAGGACCAAATATTAGGAGATAGAATTCTATAAAAAAGTAGGTAGTTATGGAGTAGGGTAGGTAGTTTGCAATTTTATAAAGGTTGTCAGAGAGGATCTCCTTGATACAATGGCATGTGGTTGAAGACTTAGAGGAAATGTGGGGTGAACCTTGCAGATACTAGTATCTAGGAGATGCTTCAGAGGGCTTACCTACTGAGAGGGGTATATATGTGCTGTGCTGAAGAAATAGCAAAGAGGCCAGTGCAGCTGGAGTGGAGAGAGAGGGAGATGAGTAGAGGATGTGGTCAGAGAGGTTATGTGCCAGACAGTTTGGGGCTCTGTAGGTCACTATAAAGACCTTAGCTTTTACTCTGAGTGAAATGAGGAACTATTGTAGAAGAAACATGATCTGGCTGCTTCCTTGAAAAAAAAAAGACTAAATGTGGAAAGGATAGAAGCTGTGAGAATAGTTAGGAGACTATGATCATCTAGATGAGACACAATGTTATCTTGGACATTGGTGATACCAGTAGGGCCAGTGAGAAGTGTTCAGAGTCTGGATATATTTGAATATTGATAGCTAATGGTTTGAATGTGGGGTCTGAGAGAGAGATGTTTATGATGATGAGATGAGATGAGATGAGATGAGATGAGATGAGATAAAAGATGTCTCTCAAATGTTTGGCCTTCACACCTAAAAAGTGAAGGTTATCAAGAGACACGGAAAATACCACAGAAAAACTAGGTTGTTCTGAGGGCGAAGGGGAAGGGCAGGAGTTCAGTTTTGGACATACTAAATTTGAGATGCCTACTAGACATCCCAATAAAGATGACTTAGGCAGTTGATTATATAAGCCTTGAGTTCTGGGGAGAGTTTCTAGCTGAAAATATAAATGTGGGAGTTATTAGCAAAAGAGAAGATGGCCAAGGACTGAGGTCTGAGGCACTCCCATATTAACATGAGATTGAAAGGCAGTCAAAACAAAGGAAACTAAGAAGGAATGGCCAGGAAAGCAGAAAAACAAAGTGGTGTAGCATCCTAGAAAGCAAGAAAAGAAAAATAAAAAAAGGAAGGATTGATTTAATGAGTAAGATTTAGAATTGACCACCAGAAACATAATGTGGAGGTCATGATTGTCTTCGACAAGAGAAGTTTTGAAAGAATGGTGAAGATGAAGATCCAATTAGTCTGATTTAAATGAGTTTAAGAGAGGATTGGAGAAGGAAAACTTGAGCTTATAAGTAAAGGCAACATTTTCAAGTATTTCTGCGATAAAGGGGAACAAAGAAATAAGGTAATTACTGGAAAGGGGAACTGGGATCAAGGATACTTTTTAAGATGAAAAAATTATGATATGAGTATGCTAATTGAAGTGACTCATAGAAAGGGAAAGATGATATAGGAGAGAAAAATGGTCAGGCAAGGAGAGAAATTCTTAAATAAGAATAAGGATTTCCTTGAATAAGAAGAAGATGAGGAATTGGCCTTTGATGGAAAGTGTGACACTTCCTCCATTGTAAAAAAGTGGGAGAAAAAAGCACTTAGGCAGGTACAACTGGTTTGGATGGCAAAAAGTTGGAGGAATTCACATCTGATATTTTCTGCTTGTCAATTGAGTATAAATTGAAGTCAAGAGCTGATAATGAGGAGATAAAGAGGGTCTAAGAGGTTTGGTTATGAAATTGCTTTTTCAAAGTAGAATCAAGGCTACTAGAAAAATATCACATGCTTTTCCCCCCTCTCTATAAAGCCACAGTGCAGATCCCTAAACTTGATGGAATAGTATTTCACCTTGTGGAGTAGTGATAAGTGTGTTTTGAGTTTAATTTGGCCAAAACATACATTTCCAGCTTTATCTCTGTACTACTAGCTCCAGCCAGGCTATACTATTATCTGATCCCCTAAACATATGGTACTGTCTTCAATGCCTTCCCATCTGAACTCATGCTGGCGCATCAACCTGGACTGCTCTCCCTCAATAATGTCTTGTACATCTGGAAAGTTTCCTCTACTTCTTCCTGTATGTCCCCACTGCTACTTGATACTTGCTAGAATTAATTGATAATTCTATATTCCTGGCACTACAAGAGGCATTTTATATATGTTATCTCATTGCATCTTTATAATAATCTTAAAGGGTAGATTGTTTTATCCTAATTGAGCAACGCAGTTTAATACATTGACTCAGTAATTCAACATCTTGACATCTTGTGGAAAAGATGTGGAATGCTTTGTTCTATAGTTAGTGGGAGAGGTAGTATATTAGTTTCCTAGGGCTACCATACAAAGTACCACAGACTGGGTGGCTTAAACAACAGAAATTGATTTCCTTACAGTTCTGGAGAATAGAATTCCAAGATTAAGGTGTAAGCAGGGCTACAAAAATAGAAATTGTTGACATAGTAACTCCTGAGGAAGGGTGGGGATGAAGAGCTCCTGAGGAGAAGCCTGATCACTCTTTGCTATATATACTGCAGCATTATTTAAAGAGTATGGATTATTTCTGTCATTTACAATATTTTAAAATAAAATAAGAACATTACAGTGAACACATTCGTGTATAAAACTATTCTTAATTTCAAATTTTTATCTTAGCATAAATTCCCAGAAATGTGTTACTAAATCAGAAGGTCTGAACATTTTGAAGCCTTTGGATAAAAGCTGGCAAATTGCTTTCCTAATGAGCTGTCATGAGTACATTCTTGAGAAAAATTGTAAACAATTAAACTAGAAAAGAATATTCTTTCTCATCACAAAGTTAAATGAGATTGACTTATCAAAGTTCAATTCTATGTACACCCCTCCCCTCTCTAGTCTTTTCTCTCACTGGGAAAGTTAAACTACATAATCATTCCAATAGAATGCACTAAGTATATGTATTAAGCCTTCATTTAAAAAATATGACAATGTATGCTTATAACAGCTTTATATAGAAATATGTAATTAATCTGTGTGGCTTTTAATAAACACTTGACAAATTTTCTCCAATTACCAAAGATTTGTGCAATAGCTTTTAACATCAAGTTATTTCAAATGTGAAATACAAATGGATGTCATCTTTAATTTGTCCCAAAATATCTGTTTTCATAACTGATTTAATTGCTTACTTTAAAATTTCTAAATTGAAACTTAATAATGATCTTTAAATGTTGACAAATGGCAGATTAAGACAAGTTTTATTCAGAGCTAGAAGTAATGAAATGTTTCTTTTCCTGTTTTCTCAAAAAATAATTATCAGAAAATTCAAACCATTTTATGATTGCTATTTTTGTTTTAATATGCTCAATAGGTCTAGGTACAGAAGTTAAAAAAAAGAAAATAACTAAAACCTACATAGTTCTTTACATTTGAAATATTAAACCAAGGAGTATAGCAACATAACAGTGAAAAGAAGCTAGGGTTTGGCTACAGACAGACCTAAGTTCAAATCAGTATTTTTCATCCTATATAATAAGGAGGTAATATGCAAATTGACCATCACTCCCTCACACAAGATGGCCACCCCCTTGTGGCAGTTGGAGGCAACCAGGCCTGTAGGGAAGGGAGGGCAGTTGGGGGAGACCAGGATTGCAGGGGAGGGCAGATGAGGGAGACCAGGCCTGCAGGGGAGGGCAGTTAGGGGTGACCAGGTTGGCAGGAGAGGGAAGTTAGGGGCAACCAGGCCTGCAGGGGAGGGAAGTTAGGGGCAACCAGGCC
>NW_005366346.1:342382-363111 GCF_000412655.1 Myotis brandtii | reverse complement strand
AGTGGTTAGGGGGTGATCAGGCTGGCAGGCAGAAGCAGTTAAGGGTAATCAGGCAGGCAGGGAGGCGAGCGGTTGGGAGCCAGCAGTCCTGGATTGTGAGAGGGATGTCTGGCTGCCGGTTTAGGCCCAATCCCCAGGGCCTAAACTGGCAGTTGGACATCCCCCAAGGGGTTCTAGATTAGAGAGGGTGCAGGCTTGGGTGAGGGACACCCTCCTCCCCCAGTGCATGAATTTCATGCACCAGACCTCTAGTCTATAAAATAAATAGGAACATAATTGCAATAATTTTAGCATTATAATTTATAAATGCTTAATATGTCTAAATAAAAAATGCAATTTTAAAATAGAAAATAAATCATAATATCATTACTTGAACCGATGCCTATGATTATGTACTAGAGACTGTTTTATTTTCATTTGTATTTAAGGATATAAATATACACTATATATATGAGTGTGTGTGTGTGTGTGTGTGTATTCATTCTGGGATACATACATATGTATAGATATAGATATAAACATATCCCAGAATATTAAAATGAAAATGTCTATAAGTGTATGTATATACACACAGACATACACATAAGAAATATTATCTTATGTAATTTTATATATTGATATAGAATATATATATATCAAAACATAAAGATATCTATTAACAATGTAAACTGCATGTGGGAGTATAACAGTGCAGACAACATGCATTCATTCAACAAATAGTCATTGAACACTTACTGTATGTCCAGTATTATTCTAGCAATTGTAGATAAAGAACCATTGATAACAATTCTTACCTTTACAGAACATACATTCCAATGAGGAGAAAAGTCAGTAAAAATACAAGTAAATAAAATACACAGTATGTCAATAGATGCTATTTGCCAAGGAAAAAATAAACCCCAAAAAGGGAGATAAAATTTAGGGGTTGGGTTGCAAATTTAGAAAAGGAAGAAGACCTTACTGAGATGTTTGAGTAATGATCTGAAGAAAAGTGAAGGAGTGACCCACATGGACATTTAAGGTAAGAGGAAACACCAAATTCAAAAGTACAGAGGTAAGGACATATCTGAAAGAGGTCCTACAAACTCCCTCATGGAGGAATTACAAGAAATCAGTGAGTTTAGTCCATATAAAACACCAAAGAATGGCCCTAGCCAGTAGCTCAGTGGTTAGAGTGCTGGCCTATGCACCAAAGTGTCTTAAGTTCCATTCCCAGTCAAGGGCACCTACTTGGGTTGCAGGTTTGATGCCTGGCTCCTGTTAGAGCACGTGCTGGAGGCAATCAATATGTCTCTCTCACACGATGTTTCTCTCTCTGTCTCTCCCCCTTCCTTCTACTCTCTCTAAAAATCAATGGAAAAAATATCCTCAAATGAGGATTAACAAAGACAAAAAAAATGCCAAGGAGTATATCTGCTGCATAAAAAGATACGTAAATTTTAGTTATTATTATCCATAGCTCTTACCATTAGTCATTTAATTTAATAATCATTAAATAATATTTTATATTTGTTTTGATGTTTTTAATTGTATTCAACTGTTTAGAATCAGGTATACTCAGCCTCATGCCATTTAAGCCATTGTGTAAATAGTTTCTTGTCCTAATCATATGTAATATAGTGACATTTTCTTATAAGAGAAGACATGTTCTATCTCTCCTAGCATTTAAAGCTCTTGATTCTTCCTATATACAGCACAGCAATAACTTGCACATAATAAATATTCAGAGTTTTCTTCATTGAACGAGGGAATAAGCATGTTATTCTTCAGTAACTACAGTTTGTGCAGATTGGCCTTATGTACTAAACAGTAGTTAACCTTGTTTTCTCATACAGACTATAACTTGGAATGCCCTCATTACCTCATTTATTAATTCTTACAGTTTTCTGTAAGTACCATTACTTATTGTAGAATAAATATGGTGAAAATATGCTATTAATTTAGGGAGAGCAGTTATAAGTTAGACAGTCTGTTGGTGATTTCCAGATGATTTAAGATCTTCTGTATTATGTTGTACATTTCAACAAATCAATCCATCTGCCCCTGAGCTTGTCTATTTCTTTTAAATCAACATGTAAATGTTTTTAAAGGTTAATTTTGCATTAGCGAGAAATTCTAAAAGTACAGACTTGAATATGTGTAACATTTTGAAGCAGTTTACTTATTTTTATTAGCTTCCAAAAGCACAGGAAAATTCATAAAACCAAGATTAGTGTTGAATTTAGAAACTGTATAATTCACAGTATTATCTGAATGAACTGAACGTTTGTTTGACATCTTTGACATCTGCTTCACCCACAAAGACCCTCTTAATATAATATTGGAATTCAAAAAGACAGAGAGAAATCTGTTTGACTCAAATGAAAATTGGTTGAAGAATTATGACCTGAAACCTACATAGCCTCTAAGGGTAGTTCTCTGTAAAATTGCCAAGCTGTTTTGCTTTCTAGTTAAAGTCTTTGACATCATAAAAGTTTTCATTTTATATAGCAAAAAGCTAAGAAAGCAGTCTAATAACTTTTAGGAGAAAGTACATATATCATTAATGGTAATGTTCTGAGCATGGTTAATAGTTTTTCTGTTCCTGTGAAATTTAACACTGAAAAAATGAAATGCTGTGGCATATTAGTTTTTCTGTTCCTGTGAAATTTAACACTGAAAAAAATGAAATGATGTGGCATATTACCCTATATAATAAAAGACTAATATGCAAATAGACCGAACGGCAGAATCGACCGGTCACTATGACACGCACTGACCACCAGGGGGAAGATGCTCAATGGAGGAGCTGCTCCCTGGTGGTCAGTGTGCTTCCACAGGGAGAGCAAAGCTCAGCCAGAAGCCAAGCTCACAGCTGTCAAGCGCAGCTGCTGAGGCAGGAGCCTCTCTCGCCTCTGGGGCAGCGCTAAGGATGTCCAACTGATGGCTTAGGTGGGGAGCAGGCCTAAGCCATCAGTCGGACATCCCCCGAGGGCTCCTGGACTGTGAGAGGGTGCAGGCCGAGCTGAGGGACACTCCCCCCCTCCCAGTGCACGAATTTCGTGCACCAGGCCTCTAGTTAATACTACAAACAGTCCTCGGGTTATGGACATATGTCATTTCGTGGTTACATTGCCATCTCTCATTTTATTTATAAAAAAAAAAAAAGTTCCATCATTTCGACATATGTACATATGTGCTTTATGTTTTTTATTATTTATTTACCACAAGTAAAGGTCAGGAATTGTTATCTTTCTTTTAAGTTTTTTTTACTGTTTCACTTCATTACTGCTGTGTATGTGCTCCATGTGAGTGACGTAGGTGTTTATGTAGGTGGGTTCCGACTTACAGCAAAAATCGCATTACGTCGTGCCGTAGGAACAGATCTCCGATGTAACCCGAGGACCTACTGTATATTGTTCTGTGAGACAAACAGAGAGATTTAATTTTTAATTTTTAATTTTTAATTTTTACCACCAGTCAAGGGCCATAGTAATGTGTAAATACGGTGAAAAAACCATGACATCAATCATTTGAGTCCATAAAAACCTAAAACAAAACAAAACAAAAAATGCTGTGGAAATATCTCCCTAGTATAGAGCAAAACATCTTAAATAAGTATATTAAGTAGACAACAACTATAAATCAGCCTTTAAGAGATAATCAGTCTCAGCGAGCCAGTGTGGGTTGGTGGTTGAGCATTGACCTATGAACCAAGAGGTCAGGGTTCGATTCCCGGTCAGGGAACATGCCCAGGTTGTGGGCTTGATCCCCAGTGTGGGGCATGCAGCAGGCAGCCAATCAATGATTCTCTCTCATCATTGGTGTTTCTATCTCACTTCCTCTCTGAAATCAATAAAAATATATTTTAAAAAAAGAGATCATCAGCCCCAGAGGATCTAAGAAATACAAATAAAGATGGGAAATATGATAGGAAAACAAAGAGCAAAGGACTATGCAGGACAAGGCTAAAATGTGGATAGAAATATCTTAAGAGAGAGATGAGAAGCATGGTAAGACTTTAGTCAAAAGGAAAGGAAGTTTGGAACCAAAAAACAAAAAGAGTAAGGCTAACATTTGAATATTAGAAAGAAAGGAAACAATTCACAAGACACTGGATTTTATGTTCACCAATCACTATACACATCTCCCATCTTCACCCGAAGCCCATTGTCCTTCCTCTCAATTATACTTTCTTTCTGTGATACTCTCTCCCATACACTGCTGTGCACTCTCCCCCATTTAACCCAGTCCTGTTCCCTGACCACATACAACATCAACTTTCTCACTTGCCTTTACACCAGAACCCATAGAACCTCCTACTTTTATTATTATCAAGGGTTCATGTATCTCAACTCTTTCACTTCAGTAGGTCATCCACCTCAGTACGCCAATTAAAAGCTTACTTCCTAAATGTAATACCTCCTCCTTTGAAACATTCTCGGGATTCTTCCAATCCATATGGGGATGCAGTTCCATTCTTTTACAAAACTTCCACTGACTTTTATGCTTGGCTTTACCAGTAAAAGTTTTGGAAATTCATGACCTTAAAATACAAACATCTATATTCTTATTGCCTTCCTGATGATCCTCCATATTTGAAAGTTATATTACTAAATCAAAATGTATCTTTCTCTTCCTCCATTTCCTTACATGATATCAACATTGATGACTATTAAACTATCCTCAGAGAAACTTCATCTCTTTATATTTAGTGACCTTCTTTTTCATTTCACTTCAAGTACTCGCACATTATGAATTCATAATATCTGGAGATGGTAACCTCCAAGATCTCAAACTTCAAGTATTTGTGTCAAATAAGTGTCAAAAATGGTGAGCGGCTGAGTGCTATGGAAGGACACTGGAGGTTGGAAATACTTTGATGTATTTTTTTATAGTTGTGCCACTTAGCCTCAACTTTGTGTGTTTTTAAAAAATTTATCCTCACTGGATTATATTGACACAACTCAAGTAGAGTAAATCAAAATGCAAGAAGAGTAATTTGTGTTGAAAAGTATAGAACTGAGAAGACAGAATACTATGTCCAGTTGTCAATGCAGTCTTTCTTCTATACAAGTCAAATAAGTACTGCAGATGTGCTTTTATAAATACCAGAGGAATCAGAAGAAAGAAATGAACAATAATGACTACTATGATGGAATTAGGAAAGCTCAGAACACCATCTCCTGCCATTCTGTGGTCAGGTAATATGTGAGATTATACGGAAAATTACTAGTATGTTGCCATTGTTTGGTTTTCTTTCTCTATTTATGTATGTCAGTCCTTCAGCAGACAATTACTGGAGAAGGAATCAAACCATCTGATAAGGAGAGCACCAGAGAGCATTGGGTGAGAAGTTTAAAAGTGCTCACTTTGCCCTGGCTGGATGGCAGTGTCATCCCTTAAACCAAAAGGTTGTAGGTTCGATTCCTGGTCAGGGTACATACCTAGGTTGCGGGTTCCATCCCAGGTTGGAACATGTATTGGAGGCAACCAATCAATGTTTCTCTCTCCTCTCTCTCTCTCTCTCTCTCTCTCTCTCAATTCCTCTCTCCCTTCCTCTCTCTCTAAAAATCAACAAATACATCTCAGGGTGAGGATTATAAAAGTGACCTCTTTGTCACTTCTTAAACATTGGTCCTTCAACAAGTCATCTAACCTTTCCAAGCCACTAACCTCCTCAACTGAAGAAGGCAACAATGCTACCTTCCTCTTATTGGTTATGTGGCCATTAAATGAAATAACATATTTCAAAATGCTCTGTAACTTGTAAAGCTCTATAAAATAGATGGCATACATATGTGTCTTAACATATTCCAAGTCAGAGAACACACTGAGATTTCTTGATGAGACAGCACTAATTTTATAAAAAACATATTTATACATTATTTAAGATGGGATTCTTACATATATCAATAATCATAACTATTCTGTGTTAATGCTTACTAAATTCTATTGCCAAAGTTAAGACTTTTCCCTCAACTCATGGGGTATAACATCTCTCACCATTCTATATTGTTCATTCTTTACCTCAGTTGGCCCTGCTCTTTGCCCGCTTCCAGTCTAGAATCTCTTGATTTCTTCCCTTTACTTAGCCTGGCTTTTCTCTTGCACTATCACTATCATTCTGCTTCTGCACCGCTGTCACCATTTCTTCACCTCGCATTTAGTTCCTTCCACTCTCAATAATCAACTTCACCTCTTCTAAAACTTCTCTCTGCAAAAATAGAAATGACTTCCTAATTGTCTTACTCAATACTCTCTTCCTAATGCTCATGCCATTTGACGTCACTGAAGGATTTGATGCTTCTTGAAACTTTCTTCTCACTTGGCATTTACAACAATGAATAAAACCAAACTGACATTCATATAGAGGAATGAAAGAGACTAAAATATTTGAAATTGTCTTAAAATGTTAGTGGAAACTTTCAAATAATTGCCAAATTCCAGGTCTACTTTTCATATCAAATTTGAAACTTGAAATACAATTTTTCTCAGTATCCCCTGTCAAAATCCTAAACATCTCCCCAAGTCCTCCTGAAATGTCAGTTATCCACAAACTTTTTTCTCTCCCCATTAATCACTCCCTCCTCTATAATCCCAAATGTTTACTTTTATCATAACATATATCATATCCAGGACTGTATCATTTTAATTGTTTATAAGCCTGCCAAAGATTATACAAATACAATACTTTTCACACTATAGATATTCAGGAATCGATTTTTGAAGAAAGAACTACTGTCAGAGTTCATTAACCCATTGTAACTTTCTAAGCATTTGGTCATGCAAAAAATGCTAAAGTTCTTGTAAGAAAATAAAGATATGAATCTAAAGACTGTTTTACAAATATTAAGCAACTAAACTTTCATATTCAAGTAGTTCTGTGTTTGTGGTATTTAGAAACAAGGATTTTAAAGTGACCATTTTAATGAAAGTGAGTACAATTGTTTCTAATATTTTTATGATTTCATGACAGAATTAGAGTAAATAGTTGTTTCCATAAGCAGTGAGAAACAATTTTTTTAGTCAAACTCCTTCATGTTCCATGTTGAAGAATGCGCATTAACAGGCTCATTATTCTGATTCTGGTGAACAAGAAACAGAGAGTATGCAGGCTACGTACCAAGTTTAAGAATTCTAGTGCCAAAACACAGACATGGCAAATGGCTGTCACGTTCACTTGGGACTTCAGGAATTGGGTCTGTTAAATTCATTTTGCACATAAGTGCTTTCATTGGAAGTCAGGGTGGACTTCTTCCATGTCAGATTTCAGTTACCATCCACATTTTAACTTACTACCAAGGGGAAGATACTGTGACAAGTGAGTCAATTACTTGAAAAAGAAACACTTTTAATTTTCTATGTTTAAAATGACTGGGTTCTATTTATATTAGATCTATACTTACCATAAAAGTTTACAAAACATTTTGGTCACTGCACTTTCAAAACTCTTAATCCTGACTTTCCTGTACATATCCAAAGAAAAGCAATTAGACAGATTTTTCAGGTTCATTTTTCAACTTTTTGCCATATGCTTTTATAAGCTACTATATGAATCATTTCTTCTCTCCTCCTTCAAAATGATTATATGAATCCTATTGAACTTTTAAATGTATATTTGTTTTATTCAATTAAATTAAGTATTTATGCTAACAACCTATAAAGGTATTGAATTAATACATGTAACTAACAAGCATTCATAAACTTAACTGACATAACAACATTTTACAGACCAACACAACAGCATGTCTCTGGTAACTAACAAGCATTCATAAACTTAACTGACATAACATTTTACAGACCAACACAACAGCATGTCTCTACAGGATTTAATAAACCATACTTATCCACAGTTTTTGAGAAAAACAAAAGAGGCTTTGAAATATGTTTATTATTTTTATAATAAGTAGATGGCACTAAATATGTAAAAGTAAATGTAGGTTCTAGTTCATGTCACAGGAGTGAAATGTGCTACCTAAGGTGAGAACTGGAACTGAAGTTTCATTAAAGACAAAGGCACTTTGATTTTTAGGTTATAAAAAGTCTGTTAAGGAAGCAAAATTATGCTTAAAGATTCATTAATAATGGACAAACACTATAAAATGTTGTAATGATAAATTATAGTAAATTTCAGCTTCATTCAGAGGAAGCTAAAGTTTCAAAGTTTTCCATTTTAAAGTTTTTGTTAAAGAAGTTTAAGTTTATGTATGTAACTTCAAAAGTATTCATCTCCAGGTTATTTAAGGATCACACTTAAAACTGTCCATTAACAGAATCCTGTTTAACAGAGTAATATGGCATAATCGCTTTAAAAGCAAATACCAAAGTAGTAGGCAAACCTGGATTCAGGCCCTGGTTCTGCCACTTATTGTGTGACTTTAGGAAAGCTTCTAAATCTCCCTAAAGCTGAATCCCCTCAGGTAAAAAGAAGTGACCAAAACAACCCCTGCTTTTGGTGATGGTTGTGAAAATTACCTGACAAAGTAGGGAAAGTAATAAGTACAGTAACTCTCACTCAAATATTAGCTTATCGGTTTGTCAACACCTGCTACTATTACCAACTTATAAATACATACCTGTTACTATTATTATTGTCATTTATTAATTAATTCAGTACCAGTGAATTAATATTAATTCATCACCACTGAAGTACTGTATTAGAAGAAACATTGCAATAAATATTTCCAAGAATTACAAGAATTACTGTTTTTGCATTTTGTATTTGAGAGACCCAACTTGAAAAACATGTAAAGAGAATTATCTTTGTTTTTAATATAGGTTTAGGTCAAGGAAGATGCAATTAAAGCATTTGGAATGAATTCAGTAGTTTTGTTGAAATAAAAACAGCTAAGACTCAGTTTGGAAATGTCAAATTGTTAACCTTGATATAACCATTTTATATGGGTTAATTAAGGTATTTGCTACAATTAAAGAGGGAAAAGTATATGTTCTCCTAAAGTTTCTTAAGGAGGGAAATTGTGGGAACAACACTGGTGCTGAGAATTTATTATGCGAGAACTATGTTGGACATTGATTCCTCAAGAGAGTCCCTCAGATATTACTGTCTGTATTTTGTGAATGACAAGCTGAGGTTCCAAATGGCCAAGTAGTTTGCCCAAATGTCACATAGCTGGTTATTGAAGAAGCTGGAATTAAAACTCAGGTTTTTTCTAAGCCAGAAGCCCTTTGTAGTACTCTTTAGCTATATGATAATGAGTCCTGAGTGTGAGAACTAGAGTCCTGAAATATGAAAAGTTAAAGATTTGAAGAAGACATTTGTGTGTTATTCAAATAATTTTTCCCTTAAAATTGGTTGTGATTTATGATGTTCAAGAGAGTACATGATATTCAGATTTTCTCTGTTTTGATGTGGTTCAAAACCTTGTGAGCCAGGATTCCAATATTAATATCAACTCGGCGTGCATTCTGAAGTGTGATGCATCCACTCGGAACCTAGACTTTTAGTCAACTCACATTCAGTGACTTTCTAGATATGTCCTTATTCAACTGGATTGAATATATCAGAAAGATATTTATAACAATAAAGATAAGAGATTTTTCAGCAGTAAGACTAAAAAATCAACAGGATCAACTATACTATTGTCTAATTATTCAAAGTTAGTTTAAAGTCTGTGCTTTTAAATAATTCCCTACTGTCTCACTTTACATTTGGAGAACTTTCAATCTTCTTTCTAAGTATATGCCATCATGAATAACTCTAATGTTGAGCAGGTTTTTCCAGGACTTTCCTAGAGAAGCAAATGAAGTGGTTTCTTCATTGTGTAATAGAAATAAAACCTATCCTAACCCTGTATGGTCTTTTTGGTAATTTTTCACTGATTACCTTTTGAACAATTTCAGTTTCACTATGAAGAATTCACTCTTGAACATTTCAATTAACTCAATTGTCATTTTTTAAAATCACCTTAGAGAATATTAGAATAGATAGGAAATGTGGCTACTGTAATTTGTGAATGACATAGCTCGAGTCCCAGTGAGCTGCTCATTCCATACTTCATCATTCATTCTCCAGGGTGCATTAACAATGTCTTTCCAAGGGTTTGATTGCAGTTTTAAAAGGAGATAATTCTAGGAAGAATATGTTTTTGAAGCAAACCCTGTCTTCTTTTTCTCACCCAAAGTTCCATGCCCCTCGGGCAAATTTATCTAAGGGTTCAGCGCTCGATCCAACTATATGAAATAGTCTTGCTGCTTAAGCAAATGAGGCATTAAGGCTGTTTTGTATTCCTGTGGGCGATCACTGTTCATACTGACAGAGCAGCCGTGCCCGCTGCTTAAGATGAGGTTCGAAGCACAGTTTGGAAAGGGATTGCGTGGGTGCGCCATAATGAATCTGTTTCATCTTTCAATAACTCCATATGCTCTTGTAAAGCTACCAATTCTTTCTCTTGCTTTTTTTCTTTCTTCTTCTTCTTCTTTTGATGCCAAGATGAATTGATCCTGGATTGCTGCTCCAAACGCTGACACCACTGAATATGAAGGTGTCATTGCAAAATGAGCCATTGCAAACGCTTAATAAGTAACCTTCACAGAGAGTTACAGTTTTTGACATTTAGATATAGACTTATCCCCAATGAAGGGAGCTTCCTTCAATCCATGCTTGCTAAGAGGAATAAGAAATAAAAAGTAGTTTGAACAAAAGGTAATTTATTGGAATAAAATATAAATATATTTTATTCCTTGCTATATTGAGCAATCATATCACATGCCTCTGCATTTCCATCTACCAGGATAATAGAAAAAGGAATGATTTGATATAAAATCATTATTTCTTTATTTCTACAAGAGTATGAATGGTCTTATGGCTAAAGTGTGCAGTGCTACCTGGTGGAGATTTAAGATCTGACCTACATAAAAACTTCCTTGAAATAAGTTGTGTCCAGGAGGGGGAAATGTATATATATATAAACCCCTAGAACAATAACTAAAATGCACCAAGGTAATCGTTTCAGACTGATTCTTTTATGAAAATCAGTATATATCCCAGGAACCCACTTTCTAGATTTCAGTGAGTAATGCTTAGAAAACAATTTTATATTTTATGACTCAGTTAAAAAAAAGAATATGGATATTTGAGCTCTGATGATTATTATAATTTATATTATCTTGAACAGAAAATAATGTTATAACATTTTGTTAACTCAGTATTAACTTTTATCTCTTTATAAGCTGAATAAAAACTCAATGGGTTGTGCTTACAAATATAAAATGACTCCACAGGTTTAAGACATTTTATTAATTTATATTCTACACAACCTGCAGATTTAGAAGATGCATTAGGTAGACTGACATAAAATTTGGTCTTATATTTCTAGCTGTGAGCAACTTCTAGATAGAATTCATTAACTAGCTTTATTAGAGTATTCTTGAAGAAGTTTTTCTATGCCACCTTGATGCATTATTAGACTTTTATTCTTAAATCTCCAAGTGATTACTAATAATCTAAAAAATTTTTAAAGTTTCAACTCTAGCTATATCTTGTTCAATGCAATTGAACTTGTTATACATAAATTGATTTCCTATGAATAGATTTCACACACTAAGGATTTAAAAGAATCCTGCATTTGGGTCCTTTTTTTCAAACATAATTCTTGTCTCTAGTGATTATTAATTTAGATATTTATCTAGTTTCTCTAAAATTGAATGAATTATAATACCTAAACCTTATTTACCTACTCTTCTCTGATCCAATCCGTTACCAAATCCTGTTGATGGTACCTCATATATTATTTATCAAATTAATCCAAAAACTGGAGAGAATCAAATAACAAATACCCGTGTATTCAGCAGCCTGCTTAAGAAATCAGAATTACAAATAAAAAGCCTAGACTGTAGTCTTACCTGATCCTATTCTCCTTTCTTTCTCTAGAGATAACCTCTATCCTACAATGCATGTTTATGAACTTATTAATGTATAAATTTAATGCATCTTCTAAATCTGCAGATTATTTATATTCTATACAAATAACCTGCAGATTTAGAATAAAGAAATAATTTAATAAAGTAAGTTTTTTAAATTTAATAAAATAAATTTATTTGATTTATAAATATTTATAAATTTATTAATGCTTTCATAAGTAATATATTTTACCTTTTAAAATTGATACCAAACTGTGTATATCATTCTGCAACTTGTCTATTACTTTCAACATTGTATTTTTGAAATTTATTTATGTTTATGTACAGGTAGATCTAGTTCATTTTCCATAGCTGCCATGCAGTATTCCTATGTAGGAATGTGTTAAAAATGTGCATATTATGTTATTGAAGAGTGCTGTACTGCTTCCAACTTTTTGCTATTACCATAATGCTAAAATGAGCATTGTTGTACACATCTCTTTTGGCAAGTTTACAGGACTTTATCTGAGCGAACATACCTGCATTGGAAACACTGATTTATGGGACTCACATCTTCACCATTACTGGGAAATAGCTTCCTAAAAATGTATCAGTTGGCACTGCCATAGCAATTTATGGAAGTAAATTGCTCATTTGTGTTGTATACCTATATAACAGACACTGTTCTAGACACTGAGTATATAGCAGTAAACAAAATACATAAAACTTTCTGTCTAAATGGAGCTTGTATTCAAATATGGGCAGGAAATCTATACTAATAAAAGGATAATATGCTAATTAGACTGATCAACCGGACATCTTCCAGATGTCTGACTTCCTTCTGGACAAAGCCATGGGGGTGAGGGCTGAGGCAGAGGCAGTTAGGGGCGATCAGGCCGGCAGGAGAGCAAGCAGTTAGGGGTGATCAGGCCATCAGGGGAGCAAGCAGTTAGGGGGCGATCAGGCCAGCAGGCAGAGGCAGTTAGAGGCGATCAGGCAGGCAGGCAGGTAAGCTGTTAGGAGCCAGCGGTCCCAGATTGTGAGAGGGATGTTCGACTGCCGGTTTAGGCCCAATTCCTCCCTAAACCGGCAGTCAGACATCCCCTGAGGGTCCCAGATTGGAGAGGGTGCAGGCCAGACTGAGGGACACCCCCTCCCCATGCATGAATTTCATGCACCAGGCCTCTAGTAAATAAATAAAACACATAATATGTCAGATGGGAAAAGTTCTGTAGGTAAAACTAAAGCGAGGACAAGGGATGGAGACTCCTGGGGTGAAAGATGCATTTCAAGAGATCAGAAAAAAACTACATTGAAAAAGTGATATTTGAACAAAAATTAAGGTAAATGAAGGGAAAATCCATACCTTCTCACTAATTACTTGCTATTATCACACTTTTTAATTTGTGTTAAATGAAATGGAAGTGAAAGTTGTCTCATTGGACTCTTTTAGGGTGTTTTTTAGATTGAGCACATTTTCATATGTTATTTTCCATTTGGGTTTTCTTTATTGTGAATTGCTTGTTAATATATTAACCCATTTTTATATTGGGTTACTTTCCTATTTCTTATTGAATAATAGAGTTATTTTCATATTTTAGAGATCCTATTCCTTAATTGTTTTATATGTACATTTTGTGGTTTAACTCTTCATTACTTTCATAATATCTTCTCATTTACAGAAGCTTTGATTTTATCATCATTTCTTTTATTGAATTTATCAATCTTTTAAATGCTTAAGGATTTATACTTGTGTCTTGTTTAAGAAATCCTTCCTTGTCCTAAATATTTTTGCTAAGTCTATTTTTGAGAATTTTTTTTCACATTTGATCTTTAATCTACTCACGTGTATGGTGTGAGGTAGTGATCTACTTTTAAGTTTTTTTTTCCATGTGAATAACAAATTATCCTGTCATCAGGGTTACTTTTTAAAGTACAGATTATATCTCCACTTACAGAATTTCTTGACCATTCCTACTTAGTAATAGCCCAATGTTACATGCCATAACACCCTATAATTCACCTTCTTAGAATTTAAGATGATTTTAAATAATTGGTTATTTATGTAATTTTTTTTTAACTTCCAGTTTCATTAATGCAAGAGGTTTTTTACTTCTTGGCTTCTTTATTTTTTTATTTTTTACAGAGAGGAAGGGAAAGGGATAGAGAGTTAGAAACATTGATGAGAGAGAAACATTGATCAGCTGCCTCCTGCACACTCCCTACTGGGTATGTGTCTGCAACCAAGGTATGTGCCCTTGACCGGAATCGAACCTGGGACCCTTGAGTCCACAGGCCAACGCTCTATCCCCTGAGCCAAACCGGTTAGGGCTACTTCTTGGTTTCTCGAAATCAGTAGTCTACCTTCTAATAGAATCAAATCAGTCAAAATTAGGGAAAGTCTTCCATTTAGAAAAGGATTCTCCAATGTTTCGGGGGATAATATCTTTAGAGTTGGAATTCAATTTGCAATAATGTTTTCTTTTTCAATAAAAATTATATGGTACTTTCAGAACCTGTCACTCACCTCTAGGCTAGAGTGTTTCCAGAATTCTGAGCTGTCAGTTTAGGACATTTTTAATCTTCTCCTTGATAGTACTTTCTCTTTTGTATTTCCTGCCTTTTAAAAAATAACTGAGGAGTTGAGGTGGCCTTTGTAACTTTAACAAACTGAGTCCTTAAATGGGGAATTCATGTATTTATTCACTTACTCAACAAATAGTTAATGAAAAGCCAGTATTTACCAATCATTGTTCTAAGTGATGGAGACAAAGTAGTAAAAAAGAGATGTAAAATCCCTGCATTGATGAGACTTATTGTGCTGTACAGGGACATTATAAAAGAAATAAAATGACTATACTATATAATGTTAGCTCTTAATAAAGATAAGCAGGGTAATGGAGTAAAGAATGAGAAGGGTAATATTTTAGACTTGAGGCCCAGTGCACGAGTCTCAGGAGGGTACCTCAGCCTGGCCTGTGCCCTCTCGCAGTCCGGGACCCGTCGGGGAATGTCTGCCTGCTGGCAGTCAGACATCCCTCTCGCAGTCTGGGGCTCTCGCAGTCCAGGACCCCTTGCTCCTTCCTGCCACTGACGCTGCGCTCACCAGCTGTGAGCCCAGCTTCTGGGTGAGCGGCGCTTTCCCTGTGGGAGCGCACTGACCACAAGGGGGCAGCTCCTGCGTTGAGCGTCTTCCCCTGGTGGTCAGTGCACATCATAGCAACCAGTCATTCTGCCGTTCAGTCAATTTGCATATTAGGGTTTTATTATATAGGATTAGGCTACCCAGGAAGACTTAGAAAAAGGTAAACCTTAGAACAAGAGGTTTGCTCTGTTTTACTTCACAAGGCTCAAGAGCAGACTGATGAACAGTTCCTATTCACTTGGATTAAAGTTTTCCATTCTAAGCTCTCATTTAACTAATTCATTCCTGTTCTTTCTCTACCCTTCCCACATAACTCCATCTTCTCTCTCTCTCTCTCTCTCTCTCTCTCTCTCTCTCTCTACAAAAATTTGTGCACTCGGGGGGGGGGGTCCCTCAGCCCAGCCTGCGCCTCTCATAGTCCGGGATTCGTAGGGAGATGTCCACCTAAGCCGTCAGTAGGACATCCCTCTCACAGTCTGGGACCCCCTCACTCCTTACTGCCTGCCTGCTGGCTGCTCCTTACCACTCAGTTCACCAGTCGTTAGTGCTGCCGCAGAGGCGGGAGAGGCTCCCATCACCGCCGCTGCACTCACTAGCCGTGAGCCCGGCTTCTGGTTAAACGGCACTTCCCCTGTGGGAGCACACTGACCACCAGGGGGAAGCTCCTGAGTTGAGCGTCTGCCCCTTGGTGGTCAGTGCACATTATAGTGACCAGTCGTTCCAGTCGTTCTGCCCTAATGGTCACTTAAGCTTTTATTATATAGATAAGCCTAATATGCAAAGTGTCCCCTTGAGAGTTTGACTGAGAGACCGGGAGTTTGATCGCTCACCTTGATTGCCAACCAGGCCTAGGGACCCTACCTGTGCACAAATTTTGTGCACCAGGCCTCTAGTACTTTGTAAGATACACTAAATACTCAACCTATGTTATTATCTGTATACTTTGCCATTTGCATACACTATGTAATTCCGTACATCTGGAGGTAACTGTGCATATATTTGGGTATACAAGAGTAAGAATGTGTACCTAAACATGCAGGCAAGAAAGTGGACATAACATTCACACATGCATTAGGCATCAGAGGTAAGGAAATAATGAGGTGTTTAAAACAACTATGCTGAGCATTGCTAAATATTCCTAAAATAATTCTTTGTTGAAATTGAATTATCATTGCAGAGCCAAAACAGAATTGGGACCAGAGTTCAGAAACGTTCCTCTGGGTGAGCTGTGGCTATTCTGTAAACTATGAGCGAATCACTCAGCATATACAGACACATAATTAAATATTTCAACACTATTGTCAACTGACTGTATTAGGCACTTAAACACCTCTAGTTAAAAATACAATAATTATAATAGGTGCGTTAATTTTATAGTGGTTCTACTCAATGCAGCTTTAATAGAGTCTGTTTAAAATAGACAGCCACTACTTACTATATGTATGAGTACTTTCACCTTTTAAAATTAAGTACATACTTAAATATTGACAAGTTAGTTCCCCTTCTTTCCTTTATACTATCTTTCTTCCATGCCTTATCTACTGAATTTCTCTTCAATTTCAATATGAATTTAAAAATGATTGCTCAAACTCATGAATTTATATATACAGAACAGAACTTTATAAAACATTGAACAAAAAGATTGCTGAATCAATGTAACTTTTTACCTTTCGATCATGACTAATAAAATCTAGTTAGGGTCAAAATAAAACTGAAGTTCTTTTTACCTGTACTTAAGGAGTATGCACTGAGAACTGTTCAGTCTCAATTAGATAAAGGAGTCTTTTCAAAGTGCTTTATCAGCTTCAATAATTAAAAGCTCTCCTGCTAACTATTCAGTGAGAGTTTTCTTTATAGCTCTGCTTTGCAAAGTCAGTTCTTCCATCTCTTCCTTTGAAAAGTCTAATTAAAGTAGGAAACCTTTTTTTTTTCTATTCACTTTGTTTTTGCCATATTGGACATAGATACGAAAATAGCTAATTAAATTACAACGTTGGCTCTTTTTTCATTATTGTTCTGTTGGGACTTTATGAGAGAGTAGGAGGCAGTATATTCTCCCAGTTTTAGTTTTTGAAATTGATTTCTTATTGTCACTTTTGTAGTGTTAAATTTCTTTGGGGTCAGTGAGTGTAATAGGGGTAGCTTTCTCTCTGATTCTCGTATTGATGCTGTAATGGGTTTTTAGAATAATTGGTTAGCGAAGAATTGAAACTGAACACTTCAGAGCCTTTGCCTTCCCCTGGTAAGCATAGTTTAAGCACTGTTACATTATCTTTTAAAAATATATTTGCTGTAGTGTTAAAAGAAATTTGAATAAACAAAATTTGTCATTTTTCTACCTACCTGAAACAATTATTTTGATTTTTTTTGTGTCTATATCCATCTAAAATTACAAACATATATACTTAAGATCATAATTTTATGCTGTTTCTGGTTTGCAGTTTTTTGGTTCCTTATTCCAATTATAAATTCTAGCAAGTAAGTGTCTCTGAAAAGGTGACTTATGTCTTCTATTATATCAAGTTCTGGGATAAAGAATCCTAAAAAGTTATTTTGATGGTTAGATTGAAGGGCAGCTAAAAGGTTAAAACAATTCAACCATAATTCAATGAGCACATTCTGGGCATTGCAACTTGCACTCTTGAGGGAATTATAATTACAGAATAAGAGATAGATATATGCAAGAGACTGTATAATATAAGAAAGAATATGATGGCTGTTAAAATAGATTACAACGTATTTCAGAAATACAATGCTTTTTAGTTGAACCATGGAACTGTAAGATTTCAAGTAAAATACGTATAGATGCGTGCTTGTATGTTTGCATGTGTATGCATTTCCAGGGGGAAAGCTTCATGAATAAAGTTATAGAGACAAAAATGACATTTTCAATCATGTTTGGACATGGAGAAGGAAGAGAGACATATTAGAACTTTACCAATGATTCAATATCAGTTGAGGAACTGCTCAAACAGTCAGACCTCTGAAAATAACTATTTTAAATAAAATAACAACTGTTGAGAACTACTCCATGCTCAAGCAAAGTTCCAGTAATTTAATGATCAGAAATCTTAAGTTGATACATTTTAAGAAAAGCCAAGGGTACCTTCCTGTATGGAATAGTTTGCTTTAGTGTCATTCTAAGCTCCATGAGAGCAGGGACCTCTTTACTTTTGTTTATTTATGTATCCAAAGCACTTAGAACAGTACCTGGTAGAGAGGGGGTACTCAATAAATATTTGTTGGGCAAATTTTGAAATTCCACACACAATTTTCATTTCAACCTATGCCTGATGGTCAATCAACAGACTTTAACACAGCAGGTCATAGTCATGTATTGAATTCTTAAAAATAGATCTATCAGAGTCAGTGCATTCCAGAGGATAAAACACAAAACTGGAAGTCAGGACACATATCCTACTGATAATAACCAGCTGTAAAACAATAGTCCAGTCACTTCATCTCCATTTGACCAACATCCTTCCTGCTTCTCAAATTCTATGACTTTATTCTCAGCCTCACTCATAACTCTTACATATTCATATAAGGTTACCCAAGCTTTTCGTGCATCATATTGACCTTGTGCTAAAGTTAAATCATAGCTGGTCATGGACGAATAAATGAGGAAATATAAAAATTCATTAAAATTTTGGATGATAATCCTAATATATAAAAACCCAGGGTCCATAACGACTGAAGGCTCCACTGACCAGAAGTTAGTTCTACAGTCAGTGCTGCGGGCGCAGTGACCGAGCACTGACTGCCAAGGGGGCTGTGGATCAGGCCCGAAGAGAGGCCCAAAGATAGAGGCAGGGTCTGATCCGCAGCCTCCGTGGCAGCTGTTGATCAGCTGTTGCCTCTCTCTTTCTCTCCAGACTTCTCCAGCAGCTGTGCCTCTGTTTCTCTCCAGGCTTCTGCGGGAGAGCTGCTGATCAGCCCTGCCTCTCTGATCAGTCCTGGAGATAGGCTCAGAGATGCTGACTGGTATAGAAACCGACCAATCAGAACCAAATTGGCCAGCAGGGGATGGCAGTTGGGGGCGAGATCAGGCTTGCAGGGGAGGGCGAGCTTTTGACGCTGACTGGCATAGAAACCGACCATTCAGAACCAAATCTGGGTGAAGTGCAAGGAGCCAATGGCTGCCTAGGAGGTGGAGCTTTTGACGCTGACTGGCATAGAAACCAACTAATCAGAACCTAATCTGGGGGAGCTGCAATGGCAGAACCTAAGGTGGGGGCTGAGAAGGGGTTTTAAGGGCAACAGCTGTTTGGTGTAAGGTGTAAGAAAGTGGTTCAAGTTTTTAATGACCGATTTGGCAGTGTAGTGCATATGGCTGGCTATCAGTCCAGATATAGGGATTATGTATTTTTGTCTGCCAAGAGCATCTCCTCCTGATGAAAAAGGATTCCACCCCCCCCATTTAAGCAATCCTACCCTATATAATCTATACTAATAAAAGGGTAATATGCAAATAGACCAGGTGGACCAGCCATCTTCCGGACATCCGACTTCCTTCCAGACAAAGCCATGGTGTTGGGGGCCAAGGCAGAGAGAGCATTGGGGACGAGATCAGGCCAGCAGGGGAGGACCATTGGGGACGAGATCAGGCTGGCAGGGGAGGGCAGTTGGGGGTGAGATCAGGCCAGCAGGGGAGGGCAGTTGGGGGCAATCAGGCAGGCAGAGGCAGTTAGGGGTGGTCAAGCAGGCAGGCAGGTGAGCGGTTAGGAGCCAGCGGTCGCAGATTTCGAGAGGAATGTCCGACCGCCTATGGCAGTGATGGCGAACCTATGACATGCATGTCAGAGGTGACACGCGAACTCATTTTTTTGGTTGATTTTTCTTTGTTAAATGGCATTTAAATATATAAAATAAATATCAAAAATATAAATCTTCGTTTTACTATGGTTGCAAATATCAAAAAATTTCTATATGTGACACGGTGCACCAGAGTTAAGTTAGGGTTTTTCAAAATGCTGACACGTCGAGATCAAAAGGTTCGCCATCACTGGCCTATGGGATCGGGCCTAAATCGGTGGTCTGACATCCCCTAAGGGGTCCCCGATTAGAGAGGGTGCAAGCTGGGCTGAGGGAACCTCCTTTCTGTGCACGAATTTCGGGCCACTAGTATTTATATAAGGTTGAGGAACATATGATCATTCCACAAGTACATCCTGGATTGAATATATCAGAAAGATATTTATAACAATAAAGATAAGAGATTTTTCAGCAGTAAGACTAAAAAATCAACAGGATCAACTATACTATTGTCTAATTATTCAAAGTTAGTTTAAAGTCTGTGCTTTTAAATAATTCCCTACTGTCTCACTTTACATTTGGAGAACTTTCAATCTTCTTTCTAAGTATATGCCATCATGAATAACTCTAATGTTGAGCAGGTTTTTCCAGGACTTTCCTAGAGAAGCAAATGAAGTGGTTTCTTCATTGTGTAATAGAAATAAAACCTATCCTAACCCTGTATGGTCTTTTTGGTAATTTTTCACTGATTACCTTTTGAACAATTTCAGTTTCACTATGAAGAATTCACTCTTGAACATTTCAATTAACTCAATTGTCATTTTTTTAAATCACCTTAGAGAATATTAGAATAGATAGGAAATGTGGCTACTGTAATTTGTGAATGACATAGCTCGAGTCCCAGTGAGCTGCTCATTCCATACTTCATCATTCATTCTCCAGGATGTCTTTCCAAGGGTTTGCTTGCAGTTTTAAAAGCAGATAATTC
>NW_005366346.1:311631-333934 GCF_000412655.1 Myotis brandtii | reverse complement strand
CGAGATCAGGCTGGCAGGGGAGGGCAGTTGGGGGTGAGATCAGGCCAGCAGGGGAGGGCAGTTGGGGGCAATCAGGCAGGCAGAGGCAGTTAGGGGAAATCAGGCCAGCAGCGGAGAGCAGTTAGGGGTGAGATCAGGCCAGCAGGGGAAGGCAGTTGGGGGTGAGATCAGGCCGGCAGGGATGGCAGTTGGGGCAACCAGGGCAACAGGGGAGGGCAGTTGGGGGTGATATCAGGCTGACAGGGGAGGGCAGTTGGGGGGCGAGATCAGGCTGGCAGGGGAGGGCAGTTAGGGGCGATCAGGCAGGCAGGCAGAGGCAGTTAGGGGTGATCAAGCAGGCAGGCAGGTGAGTGGTTAGGAGCCAGCGGTCCCAGATTGTGAGAGGGATGTCCGACTGCCTATGGCATCGGGCCTAAATCGGTGGTCTGACATCCCCCAAGGGGTCCCCGATTAGAGAGGGTGCAGGCTGGGCTGAGGGAACCTCCCTTCCGTGCACAAATTTCAGGCCACTAGTATTTATATAAGGTTGAGGAACATATGATCATTCCATTCAAGTACATCATATTTTTCTCTCCCAGAGTTTTCAACTTTGATAATGCATTGCAAATATTTCAGATTATCATATGCACTTAAAGGGAGGAGAATGGGCCTTTTTTCCCTCCCTATAGATCTAGATAAATTCTTTTGATACTGGGTTAAACCTACTCAACCCAATCTTATAAGTTTGACAAGATAAACAGAAGAATTTAATGCAAATTTATGTGGATTAAGTAGCTGGGAGATTTTAACAAGTTATTTTTTTCCTAGTCTTTCTCCCTTTCCTTTTCTTCCTTAGAACAAAACCAAAAGACAGTAGAATTTATATCAATCCAAGATATCTTTCTTAAATGTGAAAAACTGTTGAATTCTCCAAAGCCAGTCTTTTTTATAAATAAAGCAATTTTTTTCCTTGCCCATATCACAGCTATTAAGGTATCTTGGATTTTCATTCTCCATTCATAGTAGGGCTATTTCCATTCGCAAGGCAGTGTTATTGCAAATCTTCAGATGATGAAAAATTATGAAGAATAAGATCCACAGGGTAATTCAGGTTCTACCATGAGACCTACAGTTATACCACACATTTAACAGACACAAGTAGTAATAATGATGATGTCTTACCCATCTATCACTAGACCTAAAAACAAATATTAGGTGTGATGCCCTCCACTTGACCCTAATAATCTGGGTAAGATTTACAAAAGCCAGGTTACTAACCCACATACACTGTTCAGTATGCATGAGCAGTCAGTTTCAGCAGCCAGAAAAATCGTCTTTTCCTGGACATTTCTGCACAGCCTGTTTGGCTCCCTGATGTTTCCTATTCACTCCCAGCTGTTCTTTCTCTCCCGCATTCAAAACTGCAGATTTCTCTCCCTGGTCTGGGCTGCTGTCTCTACTCCCCAAACCACATGTTTGACTTCCTACCAGTCTACATTATTTTTTGGTGAAGTCTGTTTTACCATAGGGTCATTAAAGATCAAATTTCTTAGAGATTCTGAATATGACATTTGATTTTAATGATATAAGAGAACAAAGTCAAATAGTTGTTTTGGAGAGTTAGATCCCATCAAAAATGACTGCAAGAAGATGACAAAAGATACATAAAAAGAGCTTTCTGTTTCAGGCAGTCCAATCCCTAACAGCAGCCTTCTATCTTAGCCTAAATAATGGGCAGCCTCAATCAACTTTTGGAGCAATATTAATGAGGATAGGAAACAATGAGTTGTATCACTCAAGTCCTCAGATGGTCTAAAAACTTTATATTAATCTCCCCTGCCAAAATTTTAGACCAAACATGCTAACAGCCTGTATAATTTGCTAATTTAATTTTTCTCCTTTTATTTCCTCGATTCATCCTCTGAACAACATAATTAGTGAAATGATCAGGAAGCAAATGCAGAACAACAGGGAGGGAAATGGTCACAGACACTTATTGGGCACTTTCTATGCAACAGGCACTGTACAGAGAACTGAGAATGCATTGGAATTAGGCATCTGGTACCTCACAAACATCATTAAATGGAAACTGCTTGCAAATGCCAACTCTGAGCATTTTTCTTTAGGATATTGTTTAGTCACATAAGAATCAGCCAAATGTGACCTTTTTCTCTGTTGCTGAAAGTCAAAGGGGCAAAAAAAGAGGAAATTTAACAACTTCATAATAATCTCTTAAGACACAGAGTTCCACTTAAACATAAGTTACTTCAAAAACCTCCATGGCTGCCGAGATAAATGATAGCTTTGATGGGTTTTCAGGCCTCTTTGAGAGCTTGTGTTTACAGACCATAGCAAGAGCAACATAATTGTTTTGTGTGTTGTTTTTTATCCCCCTGAACTGTCTGTGGGATTTACAGGGTGAACATAAGATGTAATGTTTGCATCCAGAGATTTGCCAGTAAAGCAAACTTCAAGTTCTTTACTATTCCCCATATTTTAAAGTTCAGATTATTGTGATTATACTCCATTATTTATTGGAGTCTTACAAAAAGCCCAAGACTGTTTTCAATGATTGGTAACAGTTGAACTTTGATGAGACTTAAACTTTCTACTGTGTAATATTTCAGAGGTCTTTCTCAGTAGATTTTACAGGTTTGGTGGTATTTCTGAACCTAACAAAATGATTATTGTAGCTCTTAGAATTAGCACAGTCAAACACACACACACACACACACACACACACACACACACACAATATAACCCCCAAAAATGTTAGGTAATAGATGGATCAAAAGTATCAATACAAATTAAAGACCATTTTCATAAATGTAATTCTCTGGATTGGATGGTTGGAACTTGATCACTGGGCTATCTGGGAGTAATCACTATGCACTAAAACTTTTTACATTTTAGGAAAACCTATTTTAACAACTGACAAATATTCAGATGTGGTAAAGGAGATAGTTTTAGTTCTAGGGTCTGGAGTCAGGAAACATGAATTAAAATTCTATCTGCATCCCTGGTGAGATATTGATCTCACCAAGCCTTTTATCCCTCAGTTTCTTTTTCTGTAATATGGGGACAATAATGATAAATATTCTGTATGGTTGCTGTGAGTACTTAGTGAGATAATGTATATAAAATACTTACCTAGCAGAGTAAATCAAATGGTAAAAGGCTCAATAAAAGTTAATCATAATGACTCGAAAAAGGATGCCTTCATCTGTTTCCCCATAGTGTTTCATACTATAGCTGATAGAACATTCATCATATGGTGCAACAGTTAGTCATTGACATGTGAAGAACTCCTGAATAGAGACCATGGTTTAAGAATCTTAGTATTGGCAGAAGCATCACATAAGAGTGACTTAATAATTTTTGAGAAATGGATAAATGAATTATTAAATGGTAAAGTCATTTCTTCCAATATCATTGAAGATTAATATTGCAAATATTTAACAACTGTATTTTATAGGCACAGAGAAATTTGAATGAAAGCATAAACCAACAAAAAAAATGAAGCACAATCTAAGCAGAATAGTGTATGGACCAATTAGCATGGACATTTGAGTATGTTCAGTTATTTGTCTGGTGGAACAATGTAAAACAACAGCAAATATGTATACCTGCCCTCTATGTGTCAAAAACTCCATAATACCAAAAAGTTCCTAGTTGAACAAGATATAAATCTTGTCTTCTAGGAATCATAGACTATAGAATATTCTCAACTTTTATTTTATCAACTAAAAAAAGACTGGCAACCAATTAAATGCTGACCACCTTCATAATGTATGTGGTTTGACCTTTTGAAGGGAAAGTCCATTTTAAAGAACTTACTACCACCACTTCCAAGACTCTATCAACAGATAAGTATTCCCTCCACTAGAATAAGCCTCATTGCTGAAGGCAGTTATGGCAGTAAAAGGAGTTACTGTTGAAATGTAAATGATGAAGACATGGTATAAATTTAGAAGAACCAAAATGAATACTACAGAAGTTTCACGATCATCCAAATTCACTTTGTTTGCAAACTTCTATACTATTTTAAAAGGACAGATATTCCTGGCTTTAAAACTTCCTGTGCTATTTCCAAGAAACCATATCTGCTAGGGAAATCTTCAAGGAGATTCTGGATTGCCATCTTCTGGAAGTGGGCAAATGGGGAGAAATGTAGACTAGGTAGCCAGCCTCCCTTTCTTATATGGTCTATGATGTATATATTAGATAGTAGGTACACAGTGGTTAAATATTATGCTTTTTCGCTTAAATACATGTTGCACATATTTTTTAGGCACCAAATATTCTATATAAAAATTATTTTTTGAGCCCTAGCTGGTTTGGCTCAGTGAATAGAGCATTGGCCTGTGGACCAAAGAGTCCCAGGTTCGATTCCAGTCAAGGGCTTGTACCTTGGTTTGGTTGCAGGTTCCTCCCTCACCCAGGCCCTGGCCATGGCATGTGCAAGAGGCAACCAACTCATGTGTTTCTCTCACATCCATGTTTCTCTCTGTCTTTCCCTCTCTCTCCCACTCTCCCTAAAAATCAATGGAAAAATATCCTCAGGTGAAGATTAACAATATATATATAATATTACACAACTTACTTGTCTTACATTATATAGCTGATATCTAATAAACAATTAAACCATTAAAATAATCCAATACTATATTATTTCTCCATAACCCGGGCTGGGTTGTCTATTGATCCTTTAATCAAAACCTTGTAATTACCTAGAGAGAGATTGTGGGCCGAGGAAAGAAGAAACAGGGGAACCAGTGAGAAGAAAAGCAGAGGGAGAATTGGTTCTGTTTTCGGGGGGGGGGGCCATCACTGCAGGATGTTCTAGGGTTCCCATAAGAAGTCTGAGAGCTAAAGCAGAGGGCATTTATACAGTAAGAAGCTTAAAGATCGCCCTAACCCGTTTGGCTCAGCAGATAGAGCGTCGGCCTGCGGACTGAAGGGTCCCAGGTTCGATTCCGGTCAAGGGAATGTACCTGGGTTGCGGGCACATCCCAAGTAGGGGGCGTGCAAGAGGCAGCTGAATCGATGTTTCTCTCTCATCAATGTTTCTAACTCTGTATCCCTCTCCCTCTCCCTTCCTCTCTGTAAAAAAATCAATAAAATATATTTAAAAATAAAAGCTTAAAGATCTGCTGAGTAAATATCAAGATCTATTCATAGATTTCAATATAGGGGCTGCAGATCCAAGATGGGATAAGACTGAAAACCTGTAGGTTCAGGCTAAAATTTAGAAAAGAAATGAAGAAGACCTCTGGATTTCCAGGTATTGCCAGGAACACAGCAATTCTATAACCCAACTGTGCTCTCTTTACTCTTTAATACCATTTCTGCTGCCTGGAACACACCTCCCTCCTCCCCCACCCTTCCTTGCTAACCCCTACTGATACCACTTCCTCAGAGAAGCATTGTGTGAGGCAGCAAACTAAGCTAGGGGCTTCCTTTGTACACTATAGCACTCTGCACTCTGCACTTTGATGTCTGGCACTCAACACATGTATAAGTAAATGTTCATGTTCATCTTCTGTCTCTGCAATTGCACTTGTGCAATTTCCAAGACAGCAGGGGACTCTGCTTTCTTATTCACACCTGTATCTCAAGAACCCAATACAGAGCCTGGAATGTAGAAAGCACTCAGGAAATGTTTACTAAATATATGAATGATGAACGAGTGAATAAGTATAGAAATGAATGAGCTGCCTCTGGAATATCTAAGCAGATATATCTCATAGACAGAATTATCATTCTGAGCTCAGAAGAGAGAATAGGGCTGGCAATAAAGATTGAGGAGTCACCAGGTTACAAGGGGTAATGAAATTCATAGGAGAGAATAAATCTCCTAAGAGTAAAAACGCACAAGACTGAAGACAGACAAGAGATATGGATCCCCTGGAAGTAATTCAGAAAACTTTGTCAGGAAGTACGGCGCACTCGGTAGAGATTAGAGCTCAGATTGTTTTAGTCAAACAGGCTGGCTTTAATCCCAGCTCCAGTTCTGACTGTGCGAACCAGGTAAGTGTCTAGAGCTCAGTGAGCTGGGGAGAGATGAGCTGCCGGGAGCAGTGGGTTGAAGCCAATAATGAAAGTAACAGTGAAGTAGGCAAGCCTTTAAAATCGCTTCCTGTAAAAGTATAAGCAAGGGACTAAACTGGAAAAACTCGTACCCTCCCTTCCCCACCCTGTCCCCACACCCCACCCGCCTCATGGAATGGCACACGGGTGGAGGAGCAGAGGGATCAGCACAGACACGGGGTCCTCTTCCTGCTGAGGGAGCCAATACAGGGCTCCTGCAGTTGCATGGACCTGGGGCTGGGGAGAGAAAAGCGCTAGGAGTTGAAAAGCTCTGAGTAGTGAATCAGAGGAGGGAAGGTGTCGTCCCCTCCTAACCTCCCCCAAAAGGAGGTTTCCAGCAGATGAGCCTGAGAAAGGCCTCCACTGAAGGCCCACAGGAGGCACCTGGGCTGATAATGCAAAGCAGCATGAGCCAGAGGGGCTGAGGCCTTGACTGCAGGTCCCCTCACAGACCACACGTACAGAGCAGCGAGTCTGGGTGTGGAGGGCAGCTGGCCTCTGTGAGGCCCACCAGGCACCGCCTTGGTGATGCCTGTGATGGGCCCTGAAATCAGGCATGGTGCTTGGCCAGCAGCCAGACTCCCCAGTAAGTTACCTGAACTCTAAATCTCAGTTTCCTGCCCTACGCCTACCTGATGAGTTGTTGCAAACACTTAGCTCTATGCCTGACATACAGGTGGTGCTCCATAAACAAGCACGCCACCGGGGCCAGGTAGAGGGGAGGACGCCGCGGGGGCTGAGAGAGAAGAGGCCGGGAGGGTCGCCTCTGAAATGACCTGCCGCAGTCAGTGGCTGAGTCATTAGTGACCTCAGGAGAGTGGTTTCCAGGGAGTCGGGATGATGAAAATTGGAGTGCAAAGAGTTATCAGCAAATGTGAGGGAAGGGAGACGAGACAGCAGGTGTCACCCAGCCTGTGAGGAGCCGGGTGACAGTGCGGACCTGTGCGCAGCGGAGGGAGACTCGCGAGGCTGAGCAGCTGCCACCTGATTTGTAAGGTGTCTGTCGCTGAATGACCTTACGCCGCCCCTATGAAACCCTGGGGGTTTTAAAGCTGAGCGAGTACATTGTTGGGGAGCAGGAGGAGACTGTGGCAGGGCAGGGAGAGAAAAGGCCGGGGATGAGGGGGAAGCCTCCTGAGGGCCCCCTGCGTGGAGCCCAGCGGGGATGTGAGCGCTGGGCCTGCCTTGTGCAGACTGCTTCAGGTGTACCCCGTCCTCCCCCTAGGGATCCCTCATTTATCCGTCATCCTGCAGAAAGCACTTCCCGCTGGCTCGCCCCCTTTCTCTACCTCTGCCAGCTTTTATCCTGGAAGCCCGGGCTGTGACAGTTCTCCCTGTGGCTGGCGTCTCTGTAGCCAGCGCTGCCTCTGCTCAGCACACAGAGTATCACAGACTGGTGCTGCAGGCGGAATCCAGCAGGGGGGCTGATCTCTTCTCTCCTCCCCTAACCAGCAATGCATGCTACACAATCTATTGCGTGTTTATGCCTAAGACTAGAGACAAGGCGTTGTTCATCCAGAGAAAGCAGCTGTTATTCTGAAGAGGCAAAAACAAAACAAACAAACAAAAAACATGACATTCCTAATATGGGCCTAAGACCAAATGAAGAAAGCATGCATATCAAAGAGTGTCCATGGAGGAAGTGAACCCATAGCACAGTGAGGCCCGAGTAAGGGGATTTGTTATACTTTTTATGTGAGAGGAATATTTCCAGGGCTCTTAGGAACATTTCGTACAAAGGCTTTTCCTTGTACTAAAATACTGAAAAACACATGAAGCTCATTAGCTCTTCAAGGAGTAGCTCAGATCACCCAGAGTTTGGCCCGAGAAAATGTAATCATCAGCTCCGTCAGTTTACGCCTGCTGCCCATTCCTTTCCTGTTTCTGTAGTAGACTATCGTTTTCTGCCTCTGCTGTTTACAGGAATACATTTTATTTCAAAAGCAAGATTTTTCTTGGCACTCAACTCACCCATGACTTTATCGTTGAATTTTTTTTTGTTGTTGTTGTTGTTGTAACTCAACTCTGTGTGGCTAAATGGCCAAGGCTCTTTTATGTTGCTGTTCTTATTTTCCCCCCATCAAGCATTCTGACCGCTGCTGTCAAAATCTGATAATAAATGAAGATTTCTCCCACAGTGGACCTCTTATAACCATGGCAACTCCATCACCGGCTAATGGCCACATTGCAAAAATGCTTTTGAAAAGGACAGCTTCTCGCACTGCTGTGGTACAAATGTCCTTTTCTTACCTTTTCTCCATAATGATGCTAAGAAAACAACACATCGCAAGCAAACATTTGCTTTGTCGTGCACATGTGGGGCCACTTTTTTAAAAAATCAAGAAAGTAGAAGAGAAACCAGAAATAAAAGAGAAAGGCCCGTTTGAATGTATAGCACTACAGTGGGGAAACAGGCTGGTGGCTTCGCAGCATTAACAATGCAGGATACAGATGATGTATCATAGAATTGTACACTTGAAACTATATAATTTTATTAACCAACGTCATCCCAATAAATCTACTTTTTAAAAAGGGGGGGGGACCTAACATATTTTTACTCTTTATACAACTAAAATCAATGTGGTTATTGCTTCTTAAAAATTTGCCAGTTTTTGTTGCTGTTTCTGCACCCCACCATCAACCAGGGAGGTTTTCTAGAATGTTTGTGTAGGTTCCATAGTATCTGTCTCTCTGAACAGTCAGTCACCTTCAGGTAATGCAGCTATGTGCATGTATGTACAAGGACTGCTGTATCTCATTCCTGTAAGATGGACACGTAGAGTCTTCTCCAAGCCCTCGCATGAACCCCAGTGCAGAATCAGCATGTGGGTCCTTCAGCCGCGTGGCATGCATCCCCACAGTGCCAAAACCACACCTTCCTGCCTGAGCCTTCTGTCAGACCTCACGGATGCCCTGGCTTTCTTGTTCAGAATGTAGGCCAGGACAAGTTTCTAATGTAGACATTTTCCCTGGGGGCCTGTTTCTGGAGAGGCCTGCCTATTAAAACACAGGAGGGTGTTCTCCACTTTAATGTTCTGTTATGGAAATGACAGACATTCAAATAGATCTCTCTATCTCTCTGTCTACCTACCTACCTACCTACCTGTTTGTAAATAGAGAGGGTCCCCCAAAAAATGTATACACATTTTAACAGCTGATAGCTCAATTTTGAAAATGAAATATATTTTAATAAACACTGCCTTCATAATTATTCAAAGTGTGTGTATACAATTTTGGGGTACACCCTATATATATCTCCACAGAAAGGGACTTTTCCAAATTCCAAAAAACTCAGAGCCTGAATTATTTTTCTTTTCCATTTTCTTGCAACTATTAATAGTGATCGGTAAGTAAACATAGGTTAGAATTCAGCATCAGGATTCAAATATGGGTGTGTTGATGCCATCCACACTGACATCAGGTGCATTTCATCAAAGTAAATAATCATCTCCCTCTGAAGTCTTCCGAATTAAGTCGTTTATGTAGGGCCGACATAAGAATGGGGATATCCCAGGCCACAGAGCAAGCAGCAAAGCTAATTTTCATGAACCATTATTACCATTTGAAGTTTACCTTGCCCAAAACCATTCTTTTACTCTTCCCAAAGGTATTCTTTCTCTATAAAAGTCCTTTAATTATGTAGGTGGGATGAAGGGTTAAGACCTCCGTAGATTTGCATCAAAACTCTGCTTCTTTCTGCTGAGAAACTGTGGTCAAGTTGCTCAAACTAACTTAATTGTCAAGATACTAATTTGTAAAACCAGACCATTAACAGTTCTCCCTCAGAGGAAGCTGGAAGAATAGTTGACTTAACACATATGAGAGCACCCAGCCCCATAACTGGAGGAAACTAAATTCTTCATGAATGGTTTTTCCTCTTTTTTTTTTCCTATCATTCCTGACTCTCACTTTCTCCTTTTCTTTCGAAGCACTACTCATGAAATGAGACTCATATTTCTGATTTGCTCATCTGTTTTTAGAGCCATTTTCATAATTATATAGTCATTTGCTATCTGGTAAGGTAAGACAAGTGAACTGTAGACACGGCAAGATTGCCAGTGGTATTTTTTTCTTTAATCAAATCAAATGTTATAAAATGTGATAATATATATAAGATCACTACCATAAATACCCCATAGTTTCACATCAATTAAATTTAAAATCACAAAACATTGTGTTTCTCTTTTGAACTGTCTCACCAATTTCCAGTAGAGGAATGATCTTGGAGAATTCCTGACCTTGTTTATCTCAGTGATGGGAGTGTATCAGGCTAGTAAAACACAAATTGTAACAAGTAAAGATGCCAGGAGGTTCTTCAGGAAAAGGGTATTTTAAATCTTTTTAAAGGCAAACTTCAGAGAAAGTTTCACCAGAAAACATTGCAAACCACTAATTTTTGCTTTGACACAAAACCTTCGTCCTTTAGAAGGTACCAGAATAAATTTGAAGCTTTTAATAAAATATTTTGTGTGGCTACAAAAGCCACACTACACATAAATAAATAAGTCTTTGCTACCAACTCATTTTGAACTGTACTCGTCCAAGTACAATTGCTGCAATATGCAGGGGTGCATATAACTTGGAGATACCAGTAAAGCCAGAAATACTCCTGCCTGTCAAGAAATACATGAAATACTCCTGCCTGTCATCTTGAGACCAAGATGCATTGTCACATGGCAAGCAAATGTTGTCAAATCAGAATTCATAGCTGCTGGCTTAATCAAAGGCAAAGCCTGGGTGATGAGTTGTGAAGGCAAACATAAAAGAAGACCAAAGGAAAGGGAATGTTGTTCTCTAAGAAAATCAAATCACTCTACAAAGACACCATTTCGCTAAGTACACATTTGACTACACAAAGGAGTCACTGTGCTCACCCAGTGTTTCCCAATAGTCGTGGGCCTTAGTTATTCAAATAGAATTTTGACGTTTCTGCCATTAACTCAATCTCCAATACTTTAGGCACACTAAAGAAATGATATGTATATAACCAACAATTTACCTTCTATGTAAATCTTTTTTTTTTATTCAGAAGTCAGATCTTCTTTAGGAAAAAGAAATAAAATCACCAACTATTTATTTAAGTCCTTTCCATATGGGACTCCATTGTAAATAGAAAAACTGATTTTGCCTCTTTCAGAAATGTATTTTTCTCTACATTAATCAGTATAACCCATGTTCTTTATAAAAATGATGGAACTGTTCCCGGCTCAAATTATGATCTATAATAATAAAAGGGCAATATGCTAATTAGACCAGATGAAGCTGGGGCCACAGGGAAGCCAGCCAGGGTCCTGGTGCCTGTGGGCAGCTAGAGGGAAGCAAGCCTGGATCCTGGGTGCCACAAGGAAGCTGGTGCTGGCAGCCGGGGGAAGGAAGGCCTACTCTTGCATGAATTTCATGCATCGGGCCTCTAGTTTAAATTATAAGGCATTAAATGATAGGTTCCCTTAAAGAATGTAAGCACATTTTCTTCAGAGCAATGTTATCATTACCTATCAATAAAATTGTATTAACTCATTTGGTAGAAGCAAGTTCGAGATGACCACATGACCACTATAAAATTAGTTATGTGTTCTAAGGTAAGTATTAAGGAACAGTAAATGTTTCTTTTTCTTTATTTCTTTTTTGTTGTTCATGAGGCATCCACTAATATATGCCAAACATTTTGTGTACTGTGCATGGAGAGAACTAATTCAGCAGAGAATGGGAAAGAGAAAGAGTAGAAAAGTTATTTTTCAATTTGGTATTATCTACGTGCTGAGATCATATTTCTGTGTTGTTGTTGCTGTTGTTTTTAAATGATGAAAGGCATTACTTGTCTAAGGGAAATTTCTGTTTGCTAAAAACGTACAATTATACTTCCAAAATGTACCTTTCTAAGAGGTTCCTGAGGACCCCTGTTTTGGCCAAAATAACACATGACCAAGTTTAGCACAAAGTAGATACTCAATAAATACTGAGTGTATCACTGAACATGACCTAATAAAAATGTTTCTTATTTTTCAAGACCTAATATAACACTACTCATATAATTCTTGTACCAAGCTCAGGAGATGTGCTTCATTATGATCTTCATCTTACAAGTGAGTAAATTAGAGCAAAGAGAAGTTGTTTGTCCAAAGCCACACAACAGTGACAATAGTGAAGCCAGATTTTGAGCCAGGAATTCTGATTCCTGAGTCCATGCCTTTATCCCCATTAACCATGCTGTCTCTGTATGATGTTTTGCAGGAGTTAATCCTGCTCAAATTGCAGTTTGATTTATCTATATCAGGCTCCTTAGATTTGTATTGAGACAGTCTAATGGGGCCTCAAAAATAACAATAGACTCTCCCCTTCCACTAATCCTCTCTGCCAATGTAAAGGATTCAGCCCTACCTGTTTTTTTAGTAGTTTGAATTTTGTACTAAATATAAGAAAAATAAAAGCCTGACAGGAAGGCATAGCTCTAATTTTTAAATAGTGTTTAGGGTTAGCCTGCAAGTTGTTTTTTTATTATTGCCTAAATTGGTTCAATAAAAATATCAGTGAGTCCAAAAATTGAGACTGTGGATGAACTTTAATTTAAGAACTTAAAAGATCCACCAGAGCATCATCAATGAGGTAATGAATAGAGCTTTGGAGTCAGACAAACTTAGGGTTATATCCTTACCCTGCCATTTACCATCTTGGGTGGCGTTTGGCATGTTATTAATCTCTCTGCACCTAATGATCCTTAGCTGTAAAATGGAGTTAATAATGTGATTTCCTGGGGTTATTTGAAGAATTGTATACATGGGGTCAGAGTAAAGGCTCAAAAAATGGTATTTCCTTTCATTTTATAATGATGCTATTATGACTAAAATTATATTTCTAAGTAAAATGGGGCTTCATGACAAGTTAATCTCCATCTGCAAATTTCTGCAAAGAACTTTTTTAGGATACAAAAGATTTTCTGAAAAGTGACTTTCTATGACTTTCAACATAGATATGTATGTTCTCCCTCTCTATATGCATCTGTACGGGACAGAGTGGTTGTCATTTTCCTATCTTCTACATCTTATATCTCTACCACTGGGTTTTAATTATACAAATGGCATCATCAACCAGAAGGTCACATTTAAAAATGTTTCAATTTCCATTAGCATATTAAATATTCAGTAAACATTTCAGATTATTTAGTTCAGTAAATAATGAATGTCACCCTGCAAAGGCACTTTTATTAATGTATCCCCAATTGGCTCTATTTTTGAAAGATTTTTTTCTCTCAGGAAAACTGACTTTATCCAGGAATACTTCATTTAGTTCTAATTTTCTTTTATTGAAATCGTATATAAAGATATAGTAAGTTTTTTATCAGTATGAAACCACTATGTTCCCATACTTTGTTGATACAATTCCAACAAAAAGCAAAGAAACTTAACACACTTGCTCATCTTTATAGTCTGCTTATAAGTTAAATGTTATAGACTATTTAATGTTCATCAATATTTCACTTATATTCCTTATGGAAGGTCATATATCCGAGTACTGTTAACCTCTGGTGTGGCCATATGACTTACTTTAACCAAAAATATGAACAGACTTGATTATGTCAATTCCAGGTGGAAGCTTTAAGAGCCTTCAGCTGAAACCAGAAGGATTAGTAGATATTAGCCAAGCAAAGAGTGGAGAGAACCTATTCTAGACAGAGAAAACAAACAGCGGGTGGTAAGCCTTTGGAAAGAAATTGTAAAATTCATACCTTTATGTCAGTGTAATTTAAGTGTAGGAAGACAGTTGGAGAGGGATAAGACTACAATGAGAGATACGACTACAACGATTGGAAGGGAGGGCAGATCACGCAAGCTTGTTGGTCCAATCAAGGATTTCACCTTTTATACCAAGTGCAGTGTGAAGCCATGTAAAGGTATAAGCATGGAAATGACATTTAGATTTGTAAGGAGTTCTCAGGATTTTTGAAATGAGCTAATTGGTAAGGAAGATCATGTAAACTTTTAGACCAGATGAAAAGCTAATGTGATAATCCAGGCTGGAATTGAGAATGGCTTGACACACAGCAATGACCCACAGTATGGAGATACAAGATGAAAAGCTAATGTGATAATCCAGGCTGGAATTGAGAGTGGTTTGACCCACAGCAATGGCTATGGAGATACACAAAGTGGATGGATGTTAAATATATATAGGGGCATAATTAATAGATGCTGAATAGATTTATATCTAGTAGATTAATGGTGGAATGTGAAGGTGGGAGAAGGAGAAGGAATGAAGGATTACTTTGTGGTCCCCAATAAAACGACTGGGTGAAGGAAGACTGTTTATTGGCAAAGGGACAACTTGCAGAGGTGCTCAATTGGAGAAGAAGATCAAATATATTTAGACTGAGGACATAATGTGGAAAGCCCAATGGGCATTTGGTGCTTAGAGAAACAACCTGGACAGGTGACATAAATGTGTGATTTATCAACATGTCTATGGTACGTAAAGCTATAAGAATGAATGAGATTATTTATCAAGAGAGTATAGAAGGGGAACAGAAAAGCACCTAGGACCCAGATCTGAGTAACTCTAACATTTAATCCAAGAGAGAAAAAGAAACATGACAGGAAAACTGAAAACAACAGAAAGTCTTAATGAGAATGAAGTAGTTGCTTCTCACTAGAGAGCATTTGAGTCTTTATCTTTAAAGATACAGGATGGGTATATTTTCCTAAAGGAGAGAAACCATCCTAGGTTCTGCATCTGAGCCAGTGGAGCAGTGGCCTCAGCGGGGAGTAGAAGGGAAAGGACACAGTTCCTCAGTAGGGCTCGAGGAAACTTAGGCTACTTCACAGTTGTTATTTAAGACTGAGACATTCCTTTATTGGCCATGATGCTTCCTCTGTAAAAAGGACATTTACTGTCACTCTGCATGTTTGCATTTAACCCACGAGTACACTTACTAGTAAACTCTGTTTATCTCCTTCTAGAAACTACACAGCAATTTGGGTCACTGCCACAAAGTAGGTACAATTTCTTCAACAACAGCCTCGTGGTTCAAAAAGCAATCTCTGTATAGAAATCATCTTGCTTTTTTCCTCCTCATGCTACATAGAGGCAGGTGCTCTCACCTTCTTCAAACTTCCTTCACAGCTTATAGTTGCTGATTGGCCCTCTCAACGGGGGTGTAAAAATTTCTAAAGGGGGAAAAAAACTTGTGATTTCCCCATTTTTAATGGGTACCAAGTTAGACACATTGTTTCAGGCCTGGTCACTCATCCGTCCCTCACTTAATACATGCATGAGTACATATTTTGAAGGAATTTTGACTTCCCCAAAACAATGCCACCTCTCCTGCCCCACCCAGCTAAAATGGCAGCACCTTGTAACAAATTTATTTGAGGAAACTTACCCCTAGCAAATATACTAGGATTTCCTCCAATCCTGGTCTATTTGAGGCTGCACGAAAGTCTCTAATTTTGCCTTAGCTGTATAGTTGCTGATTGGCCCTCTCAACGGGGGTGTAAAAATTTCTAAAGGGGGAAAAAAACTTGTGATTTCCCCATTTTTAATGGGTACCAAGTTAGACACATTGTTTCAGGCCTGGTCACTCATCCGTCCCTCACTTAATACATGCATGAGTACATATTTTGAAGGAATTTTGACTTCCCCAAAACAATGCCACCTCTCCTGCCCCACCCAGCTAAAATGGCAGCACCTTGTAACAAATTTATTTGAGGAAACTTACCCCTAGCAAATATACTAGGAACAAATGCAATATTTGTATTTGCATGTGGCCCGCGGGCCCTAGTTTGAGGACCCCTGGTATAAATCATAATGCCTACTAAACTCCAAGAGCTTAACAAATATTAGTTCCTTTTCTTCTGCTCCTCCGCAAGCCTGGATCTCAGTTTTTTGTTAACCTGATTACTTTCCTAATTCTGAGTTAGGTATAAATGGTAATGTAAAGGCCATTTTGATATTCACTATTTGATGTAACAGTTATAACAACTCTATAAAATTCAGCTTCATGAGATGCCATCCTATCCCTTTGGTCAGGCAGGAATTTTCATGAAAGGGAGGTTTTAAGTTGTTAACTTGATTGAGGCTTTGTTGATTGAAACACTTCAGAGCTCAGGGCTGCAGCCCCGCTTCCAATAAGCTAGGCAGAACCCCGGGGAGCGGCGGGGACCTGTCCACCCTCTGCATTCTGATTAGACCAAGTTGTCTAACCCATACAGAGCAGCTGTTTCCTTTGGCCACTTCTATTGGCCCAATCACTTATCTTTAACAAAATGACTTTTAGAGATGTTACTCGGTCTGGCTGCTGAAGTGGCTATAGCCCCAGCCTCAGATCTTTTGAGACAAAGTGTATAGATACCGATGCTTATTGCTTATGCACCATCAGACAACTGGTTATCTCATTGTCCACAGAACTATAAGACTTAGTCCAAAATGATGCTTGAACTTTCTTCTTAAAATCTAAAATCACTAAACAATTAAAAATTTAAATTAAAAACATCTAAACTCGCAATTTTCACAGAGTCATCATACATATATTTCTAATAGGATACAGTGAAAATCTACTTTGCTATCTAGTATAATGGGAGGAGGCAGGGGGGAAGAGATTTAAATTCTAAGGCCTGAATTCAAGTCTTGGAGCGATCATTTCATATTTTAGTGATATTAAATTTTCTGAGCTTTAGTTCTCTTTTCTCCTCTGTACTACTTACATGAAAGGAGTGGTTATGAAACTGGATTATGATAATATATTTGAAAATAATAAAAATTATTATTATCTAATTGTTGATAATTTAGAGATTATATAAATTCAACAAACAATTTCTATACATTAAGGCTGATTTTAGTTCTCTTCTCAACCACACTTTGCCAGAAAGGAAGAGAATGATCTAGATCAGTGATTTTATACCTGACTGGTTTTACCTGAAAACCTTTAAAATATTTAGAGATATTCTCAGGCTCAGCTTACCAAGGTTTTGATTCAATGGACGTAGATATAGGCCCAGAAGACTATCTTTAAAAAGCTTCTCGCCAGAACCGGTTTGGCTCAGTGGATAGAGCGTCGGCCTGCGGACTGGGGGGTCCCGGGTTCCATTCGGGCATAATTAATAGATGCTGAATAGATTTATATCTAGTAGATTAATGGTGGAAAGTGAAGGTGGGAGAAGGAGAAGGAATGAAGGATTACTTTGTGGTTCCCAATAAAACGGCTGGGTGAAGGAAGACTTTGTTTATTGGCAAAGGGACAACTTGCAGAGGTGCTCAATTGGAGAAGAAGATCAAATATATTTAGACTGAGGACATAATGTGGAAAGCCCAATGGGCATTTGGTGCTTAGAGAAGCAACCTGGACAGGTGACATAAATGTATGATTTATCAACATGTCTGTGGTACGTAAAGCTATAAGAATGAATGCGATTATTTATCAAGAGAGTATAGAAGGGGAACAGAAAAGCACCTAGGACCCAGATCTGAGTAACTCTAACATTTAATCCAAGAGAGAAAAAGAAACATGACAGGAAAACTGAAAACAACAGAAAGTCTTAATGAGAATGAAGTAGTTGCTTCTCACTAGAGAGCATTTGAGTCTTTATCTTTAAAGATACAGGATGGGTATATTTTCCTAAAGGAGAGAAACCATCCTAGGTTCTGCATCTGGGCCAGTGGAGCAGTGGCCTCAAGGGGGAGTAGAGGAGAAAGGACACAGTTCCTCAGTAGGGCTTGAGGAATCTTAAGCTACTTCACAGTTGTTATTTAAGACTGAAACATTCCTTTATTGGCCATGATGCTTCCTCTGTAGAAAAGACATTTACTGTCACTCTGCATGTTTGCATTTAACCCACGAGTACGCTTACTAGTAAACTCTGTTTATCTCCTTCTAGAAACTACACAGCAATTTGGGTCACTGCCACAAAGTAGGTACAATTTCTTCAACAACAGCCTCGTGGTTCAAAAAGCAATCTCTGTATAGAAATCATCTTGCTTTTCCTCCTCATGCCACATAGAGGCAGGTGCTCTCACCTTCTTCAAACTTCCTGCACAGCCTATAGTTGCTGATTGGCCCTCTCAACGGGGGTGTAAAATTTTCTAAAGGGGGAAATAATTTATGATTTTCCCATTTTTAATGGGTAACAAGTTAGACACATTGTTTCATGCCTGGTCACTCATCTGTCTCTCACTTAATACATGCTTGAGTACACACTTTGAAGGAATTTGACTTCCCCAAAACAATGCCACCTCTCCTGCCCCACCCAGCTAAAATGGCAGCACCTTGTAACAAATTTATTTGAGGAAACTTACCCCTAGCAAATATACTAGGATTTCCTCCAATCCTGGTCTATTTGAGGCTGCACGAAAGTCTCTAATTTTGCCTTAGCTGTATTGACTCTTCTCTCTGCCATATTCTGCCCTAGCCTCTTGCCCTAATGAGGAGCCTTTGATGGTATAAATCAGGGGTCCTCAAACTTTTTAAACAGGAGGCCAGTTCACTGTCCCTCAGACCGTTGGAGGGCCGGACTATAGTTTAAAAAAAAAAACTATGAACAAATTCTTATGCACATTGCACATATCTTATTTTGAAGTAAAAAAACAAAACGGGAACAAATGCAATATTTGTATTTGCATGTGGCCCGCGGGCCCTAGTTTGAGGACCCCTGGTATAAATCATAATGCCTACTAAACTCCAAGAGCTTAACAAATATTAGTTCCTTTTCTTCTGCTCCTCCGCAAGCCTGGATCTCAGTTTTTTGTTAACCTGATTACTTTCCTAATTCTGAGTTAGGTATAAATGGTAATGTAAAGGCCATTTTGATATTCACTATTTGATGTAACAGTTATAACAACTCTATGAAATTCAGCTTCATGAAATGCCATCCTATCCCTTTGGTCAGGCAGGAATTTTCATGAAAGGCAGGTTTTAAGTTGTTAACTTGATTGAGGCTTTGTTGATTGAAACACTTCAGAGCTCAGGGCTGCAGCCCCGCTTCCAATAAGCTAGGCAGAACCCCGGGGAGCGGCGGGGACCTGTCCACCCTCTGCATTCTGATTAGACCAAGTTGTCTAACCCATACAGAGCAGCTGTTTCCTTTGGCCACTTCTATTGGCCCAATCACTTATCTTTAACAAAATGACTTTTAGAGATGTTACTCGGTCTGGCTGCTGTGTCATCATTTTATCATGACCAACTGCTTGATTGTGTGAATTTTTTAGGGGAACAAAAACCTACAAACCAGTTTGTCCACATGTACAAAAATTAACTCAAAATGGATCAAAGACCCAAATATAAGATCTGAAACAATAAATTACATAGAGGAAAACATAGGCACTAAACTTATGGACCTTGGTCATGGAGAAGATTTTATGAATTTGACCCCAAGGGCAAGGGAAGTAAAGGCAAAAATAAATGAATGGGACGATATCAAACTAAAAAGCTTCTGCACAGCAAAAGAAACTGACAACAGAACAAAAAGGCAACCAACCAAATGGAGATGAGATGATATTTGCAAACACCATCTCCAACAAAGGGGTTAATATCCAAAATATATAAAGAACTCATACAACTCAACACCAAACAAATAATCCAGTTAAAAGAAATGGACAGAGGACCTAAGTAGACATTTCTCCCAAGAAGACATACAAAGGGCCAACAGATATGTGAGAAGATGCTCAAATTCACTGGCTATTAGGGAAATGAAAATCAAAACTACAGTGAGATACCAGCTCACACCTATCAGCATGGCTCTTATCAACAAGACAGATAATAACAAGTGTTGGAAAGGTTGTGAAGAAAGAGGAACCCCATTCACTGCTGGTGGGAATGTAAGTACAGCCACTATGGAAAACAGAGGCCATGGTTTATGGCCTCTAAATCTTCAAAAAATTAAGAATAAAGTTATCATATGATCCAACAATCCCTCTTCTGGGCATCTACCTGAAATTTTTGAAAATGTTTATTCCCAGAGATATATGCACCCCTTTGTTCATTGAAGTATTATTCATGGTGGCCAACAAGTGGAAACAATCGCTATCCTTCGATAGATGATTGGATAAAGAAGATGTGGTGCATATATACTATGGAATACTATTCAGCCATAAGAAAAGATTAAATACTGCCATTTGTGACAACATGGATGAGAATACCTTGCTAAGTAAAATAAGTCAGTAAAAAAAAGCTAAAAACCATATGATTTCACTTGTATGTGGGATATAAAGTTGAAACACATAGACACAGACAACAGTATGGTGGTTGTCAGAGGGAAGGGAGGTGGCAGGTAGTGAAGGGTAAAGGAAGCCAAATATATAGTGACAGAAGACGATTTGACTTTGTCTCATGGGCACAGAATGCAATATACAGATCATGTATCATAGAAATATACACTGAAAACCTATATCATCTTATTAACCAATGTCACCTAAATTTAATTTTTTAAAAAGCCTGGGAGGTTTTAAGTTGTTAACTTGATTGAGGCTTTGTTGATTGAAACACTTCAGAGCTCAGGGCTGCAGCCCCGCTTCCAATAAGCTAGGCAGAACCCCGGGGAGCGGCGGGGACCTGTCCACCCTCTGCATTCTGATTAGACCAAGTTGTCTAACCCATACAGAGCAGCTGTTTCCTTTGGCCACTTCTATTGGCCCAATCACTTATCTTTAACAAAATGACTTTTAGAGATGTTACTCGGTCTGGCTGCTGAAGTGGCTATAGCCCCAGCCTCAGATCTTTTGAGACAAAGTGTATAGATACCGATGCTTATTGCTTATGCACCATCAGACAACTGGTTATCTCATTGTCCACAGAACTATAAGACTTAGTCCAAAATGATGCTTGAACTTTCTTCTTAAAATCTAAAATCACTAAACAATTAAAAATTTAAATTAAAAACATCTAAACTCGCAATTTTCACAGAGTCATCATACATATATTTCTAATAGGATACAGTGAAAATCTACTTTGCTATCTAGTATAATGGGAGGAGGCAGGGGGGAAGAGATTTAAATTCTAAGGCCTGAATTCAAGTCTTGGAGCGATCATTTCATATTTTAGTGATATTAAATTTTCTGAGCTTTAGTTCTCTTTTCTCCTCTGTACTACTTACATGAAAGGAGTGGTTATGAAACTGGATTATGATAATATATTTGAAAATAATAAAAATTATTATTATCTAATTGTTGATAATTTAGAGATTATATAAATTCAACAAACAATTTCTATACATTAAGGCTGATTTTAGTTCTCTTCTCAACCACACTTTGCCAGAAAGGAAGAGAATGATCTAGATCAGTGATTTTATACCTGACTGGTTTTACCTGAAAACCTTTAAAATATTTAGAGATATTCTCAGGCTCAGCTTACCAAGGTTTTGATTCAATGGACGTAGATATAGGCCCAGAAGACTATCTTTAAAAAGCTTCCCAAGTAAATTGCTAAAGCTTTTTAGAAAGAAGTTGGCAATGGATGTTAACATTTTACCCTTAGGCCTGGTAAAATTACTTCTAGAAATGTACCCAGCCAATACAATTGAGCAAGTGGAAAAGGATATACCTACAAGGATTTTTACTGAAGCTTTGTTTATATTTTTTTAAAAAACTCATTTGGAAGTTTATCAGGAGGAGATTATTCAAATAAATGATGGCATATCTATACGTTTGAATGAAATGCTGACACAGACAAATGTTCATGGCATACATTATTCTTAAGTTTTAAGAAAATTATACAACAGTTTTATTATATGATCTTAGTGAAATAGAAAAAACGCTTATAATTTACATATTCATGAATGGGTGTATAAAAGACACATGTTTAACTATTAATAGTGGCCAAACCTAAGAAATAAATTTGAGAAAGAGAGAGAAAAGAGGAAATGTGGGACTTTTACTTTTTAATTTATACACAGGTTTTTTTCTTACAGCATAAATATATTACTTTAAAAACAAATCCCCAAGTGATTCTGATGAGCAGGCATGTCCAAAAAACTGCTGGTTAAGAAGCATGTTAACCTTCTCTCTCTGCCCTCCTTTATTATTTACTTATTTTTAAAGCTAATATCCATGATCCTCTACATTTGTCATTGTCAATTTCATCACTTGCAACCTTTCTGAATGTCTCCCACATACTAATTCATTCATTCACCCAGGCTAGGAATATGTACTGAATGCTTATGCCCAGTAAGTGTCAAATGCTATTCCAGTCACTGGCACAAACAAGAGACAAGTCCCACCCTCATGGAGTGAGTATCCTAACTTCTCTGAGCCTCGG
>NW_005366346.1:306530-309159 GCF_000412655.1 Myotis brandtii | reverse complement strand
AATATCCAAAATATATAAAGAACTCATACAACTCAACACCAAACAAATAATCCAGTTAAAAAAAAATGGACAGAGGACCTAAGTAGACATTTCTCCCAAGAAGACATACAAAGGGCCAACAGATATGTGAGAAGATGCTCAAATTCACTGGCTATTAGGGAAATGAAAATCAAAACTACAGTGAGATACCAGCTCACACCTATCAGCATGGCTCTTATCAACAAGACAGATAATAACAAGTGTTGGAAAGGTTGTGAAGAAAGAGGAACCCCATTCACTGCTGGTGGGAATGTAAGTACAGCCACTATGGAAAACAGAGGCCATGGTTTATGGCCTCTAAATCTTCAAAAAATTAAGAATAAAGTTATCATACAATCCCTCAATCCCTCTTCTGGGCATCTACCTGAAATTTTTGAAAATGTTTATTCCCAGAGATATATGCACCACTTTGAGTATTATTCTATTATTCATGGTGGCCAACAAGTGGAAACAATCGCTATCCTTTGATAGATGATTGGATAAAGAAGATGTGGTGCATATGACTGAAGCTTCCAACCGCTCCTTGTTTTCTTTTCTTTTTTTATTCTGGGCCAGCTTTAGCTCTGAGGCCTCGCTGCTGAAAACATGGATACAATGTTTCGGTCCGGCTGGGTTTCAGTCCAGCTGTTTTCTGGGGTTTTGTTTACCTTCTTATTTGCAACATAGTATATAGTTGCTTAGACTTGCAGATGAGAGGCCGGCAAGTGAGGCGGGGAAGGTTGGAGTCTGCAGCAAGCAAGCCTCGTGCTCGCTTCAGTGCCTGGCTGCGGGCCGCCATTTTGGCTGACAGTTAATTTGCATATACTCACTGATTAGCCAATGAAAAGGGTAGCGGTTGTACGCTAATTACCATGTTTCTCTTTTATTAGTGTAGATGTCACCTAAATTTAATTTTTTAAAAAGCCTACAAAAAGTAAATTTCATCTTTAAAATGTTATTGTTGACCTTGTAAATAATATGAAGTGCATCTGCTTTGCTAAATCACAGCAGATTTTAGCAGACTTAGAGAAAAAGTGACTAGAAGTCAATTCAATAAGAGGGGAAGTGTTGCCTCCTAGCTATTTAACACATCCCTAAGCCACAAAATTCTAACTTCCTCGGTTTAACAAAGTAGATTACACAGCAGAGGCTGGTGCACATTTATAAAAATACATGACATTTTGTTTGTCAGTGAGGATGAGGAATTTCTTTTGGAGATAAGACATCCAAAGGGCTGTGGGTGGCCCTTTAATCGTAATAGCAGATACTCCTATGAGGTGAAATCACAGTTGATGAAGCTTAGGAAATGAACCTCCTTTACACTTGATCTTAAAAAGCAAAATATGGGCTAAGCCAGCTTTTCTTTCCTGTTGACTCAGAAGCTAAATATAGAGCCAGGTTTAACTATCCAATTTAAATGTATTGTTTAAAAAGGAAAACAATTACATTTGTAATTAAAACGAAGATGAAAATTGCAATAGATTTAGCCATGGCATGCTTCTTTTCCTTTTTCTGTGCTGTTGTTGCTGACAGAGCTAACTTTTTTCAACAAAGGGGAGAAAACATGAAAGGATGATTATTAGTGGACCTCCTGGGGTGGTCCCCAGTTAGCCTTAGCCTGTGTTTGCAGCAGGGGCTTGATTGTCTGATTCCGACAGCTCTAAAGAAACCCCCAGGTAAATAGAACTACTGCAGTTAGTGTAACAATGAGCAACAGGTGATTTTGTGCCCAAAGAACCAAAAAACTGCTGGTTAAGAAGCATGTTAACCTTCTCTCTCTGCCCTCGTTTATTATTTACTTATTTTTAAAGCTAATATCCATGATCCTCTACATTTGTCATTGTCAATTTCATCACTTGCAACCTTTCTGAATGTCTCCCACATACTAATTCATTCATTCACCCAGGCTAGGAATATGTACTGAATGCTTATGCCCAGTAAGTGTCAAATGCTATTCCAGTCACTGGCACAAACAAGAGACAAGTCCCACCCTCATGGAGTGAGTATCCTAACTTCTCTGAGCCTCGGTCCCTTCATTTGTAAATAGAATATATTATTAGTAACTTTCTCATAGGGTTTTCTGAAGATGAATTAAAGGTTGTGTGTAAAGCACTTACATATGGTCTAGTTCATAGAAGTACTCAGTAATCCTAACCTGCAGTAACTTTTATTGTTGTTATCAGTGTCATCATTTTATCATGACCAACTGCTTGATTGTGTGAATTTTTTAGGGGAACAAAAACCTACAAACCAGTTTGTCCACATGTACAAAAATTAACTCAAAATGGATCAAAGACCCAAATATAAGATCTGAAACAATAAATTACATAGAGGAAAACATAGGTACTAAACTTATGGACCTTGATCATGGAGAAGATTTTATGAATTTGACCCCAAGGGCAAGGGAAGTAAAGGCAAAAATAAATGAATGGGATGATATCAAACTAAAAAGCTTCTGCACAGCAGAAGAAACTGACAACAGAACAAAAAGGCAACCAACCAAATGGAGATGAGATGATATTTGCAAACATCATCTCCAACAAAGGGGTTAATATCCAAAATATATAAAGAACTCATACAACTCAACACCAAACAAATAATCCAGTTAAAA
>NW_005366346.1:302785-306136 GCF_000412655.1 Myotis brandtii | reverse complement strand
TGACTGAAGCTTCCAACCGCTCCTTGTTTTCTTTTCTTTTTTTATTCTGGGCCAGCTTTAGCTCTGAGGCCTCGCTGCTGAAAACATGGATACAATGTTTCGGTCCGGCTGGGTTTCAGTCCAGCTGTTTTCTGGGGTTTTGTTTACCTTCTTATTTGCAACATAGTATATAGTTGCTTAGACTTGCAGATGAGAGGCCGGCAAGTGAGGCGGGGAAGGTTGGAGTCTGCAGCAAGCAAGCCTCGTGCTCGCTTCAGTGCCTGGCTGCGGGCCGCCATTTTGGCTGACAGTTAATTTGCATATACTCACTGATTAGCCAATGAAAAGGGTAGCGGTTGTACGCTAATTACCATGTTTCTCTTTTATTAGTGTAGATGTCACCTAAATTTAATTTTTTAAAAAGCCTACAAAAAGTAAATTTCATCTTTAAAATGTTATTGTTGACCTTGTAAATAATATGAAGTGCATCTGCTTTGCTAAATCACAGCAGATTTTAGCAGACTTAGAGAAAAAGTGACTAGAAGTCAATTCAATAAGAGGGGAAGTGTTGCCTCCTAGCTATTTAACACATCCCTAAGCCACAAAATTCTAACTTCCTCGGTTTGACAAAGTAGATTACACAGCAGAGGCTGGTGCACATTTATAAAAATACATGACATTTTGTTTGTCAGTGAGGATGAGGAATTTCTTTTGGAGATAAGACATCCAAAGGGCTGTGGGTGGCCCTTTAATCGTAATAGCAGATACTCCTATGAGTGGAAATCACAGTTGATGAAGCTTAGGAAATGAACTTCCTTTACACTTGATCTTAAAAAGCAAAATATGGGCTAAGCCAGCTTTTCTTTCCTGTTGACTCAGAAGCTAAATATAGAGCCAGGTTTAACTATCCAATTTAAATGTATTGTTTAAAAAGGAAAACAATTACATTTGTAATTAAAACGAAGATGAAAATTGCAATAGATTTAGCCATGGCATGCTTCTTTTCCTTTTTCTGTGCTGTTGTTGCTGACAGAGCTAACTTTTTTCAACAAAGGGGAGAAAACATGAAAGGATGATTATTAGTGGACCTCCTGGGGTGGTCCCCAGTTAGCCTTAGCCTGTGTTTGCAGCAGGGGCTTGATTGTCTGATTCCGACAGCTCTAAAGAAACCCCCAGGTAAATAGAACTACTGCAGTTAGTGTAACAATGAGCAACAGGTGATTTTGTGCCCAAAGAACCAGAAAATTCTGTGTGTGTGTGTGTGTGTGTGTGTGTGTGTGTGTGTGTGGTCTCCTTGGTATATTCTAAATGCTCATTTTTAAAATTGAGAAAGTGTAAAAAGCAAGCATATCCTCAAGTTTCTGAATCACAAAAATTATCTTGTGGTGGAAAGAGGAAGTTACTAAATATTCGCGTCACAGATAAGTACCTACAATAACTCCCACGTGTAGCTCTTCTCTCAGCTGCAACAATATGCCTAGTGCTTGCACTAGGAAATAGCTACACAAATGAATACAATGCAATGGCTGCCCTTAAAGTGTTACAGAATTTACCAGGCAACAGGAAAACATACAACGGGCACTCACTCGGAAGATCAGGAACAACACTTTATTACAGGAAGCACCGAAGAATACAGGGGGACGGGGGGAGCGTTTATCCCCTTAGTTTCTTTGTCTCAGCCCCTGTGGGTTGGAATGGGGAAGTGAGATGACACCCAAAGGCCTGGCCTGGCTGGTGCCAGTGCTGCCAACCCCCTCTGGGGGTTGTGTATGGTTCATGGTTTATGGCCTCTGTAAAATGGAAGTACTCAGGTTTTTGCAAGGCTAGCTAGGACACAAGCGGAAAGGGGGTTGGAGCTAGAAGCATATGCATTGGAGTGCAGGTTGGGGTGCTCAGGCTGCCTTCACAAAAGAAGAGTATTGCTGTTGTGGTCACATAAAGCTATGGCATAAGAGTGCTGTACTGCATGCCTTATTTATGATTCCTTAGCTGGGTTGCTCTGGTGACTTGCTTAAATGTCCAAGGCAGTATAGTTAACTCTCCCAACATGAACAGGCCAACACACGGTTTTTCTACAAATTCTTGAACTTTGGGTTTTACATTTGGGTTGCAATCTTCTCCAGGAACAATTGTGTCAGGGAATGTTTTCACTCTTGGGTTTGGTCTCAGCAGGACTACCAAGATGTGAGAAAATACAAAACATTCACCAAAATATAAAGACTTAAAGCATTTTGGTAGTCATGTACAGTTTTATTTTATGTTTGGTGTGAATATGATTTAAGTCAATCAATACTGTACATTGCAATATGTCACTTTTAACTAACATTCTTTTCAGACCATTTTTGTTAGAGTGAGGCTATTTCATTTGCTTTGTAATATGATGAAAATGGACTTGTAGGTCTGGTGGTTGTGTCCACTGTAATTATTTTAATTGTTCAGTTGTGTTTCTCACTTAAAAATTCCCTAAGAAATTAATTCTCTTTAATAAGTGCAAAGTTTGGCAAGTATTAACAAGAAGTCACAAGTATTTTACAAAGGGTTGGAAGAGAATATTTTTTCCCTCTTACCTTATTTGTGGGTATGTGTGCATATTATATAAGACAAGAGTCTAATATTTTCAAACTAAATCTAGCAAAAGGTACATAATACTTATTTTAAAAAATTGTGGCATGGCAACCATTAGAACTGGCCATAACACTTTTTAGAAAGATTCACCCAAAGTTCTGTTACTCCACTGAAATAAAATTGGAAGCAATTGTTCAAAAGTACATGTAATTTAATTGGAAGTCAAAGGGTGCCTCTATCCATAACTTTCTTCTTCCATGCTGCTTTGTTTAGTTTAACTCTGAGAACAATTTCTATAGTCAGACGACTATTCTGAAACATATATGTATCTCCTTCTGACCCCTGAAATTATATGAATGAGTCAAATACCATAAATATAGACTCCACAAATAACTCCATGTGTAGCTCTTCTCTTAGCGGTAATATTACATCAATTATATGAATGAGTCAAATACCATAAATATAGACTCTACAAATAACTCCATGTGTAGCGGTAATATTACATTTGTGTGAATATTTTATTATTGCCAATCTCCACCAATGGGTTAAATGCTTGGTGAGGGCAGGAACCATCTCCTGTTGCTTATCATTGCTCTCCAATACCAGCTTAATGCCTGGAACATAGTAGCTGCTCATAATTGTTTGTTAAATGAACTTTATGCCATGTAGAGCACTTTAAAAAAGAGTGGGTAATCATTCCTTGACTTAGTTTTACACTTTTTATAAAGATTAATCACCTTATGTATACTAAAACTACTGTACATATCTTCTGTCAAGCGGAATTATATATATATATATAATTAGAGG
>NW_005366346.1:302438-302771 GCF_000412655.1 Myotis brandtii | reverse complement strand
ACCTGTTGACTTAAGCCCACTCCCCAGGGGATCAGGCCTAAGCTTGTAGTCAGACATCCTTCTGGCAGCCAGGGAGCCCTCGGGGGATGTCCGACTAAAGGCTTAGGCCACCAAGGGAGCTGTGATGAGAAAGCTGGGGTGACAGAGGAGCCACGCTGTCCCACCCCACCTCCCTGGGTCGGGTTGCACACAGGACACCCAGACAGCGGCCGGGCAGGCTGGCGGATCGCTGCTGCCCAGCCCGGCCACCCCAGGTCGGGTCGCACATGGGACGCCTGCTGCCCTGGGTCGCAGATAGCAGGCCCAGATGGCGGCAGGGGAGGCGGGGTGGGG
>NW_005366346.1:288128-302265 GCF_000412655.1 Myotis brandtii | reverse complement strand
TAAATCATTCAGAAAAATAATATTCTAAAAATCAAAGTGGCTGTGGCCAGCTGGATCAGTTGGTTGAAGCGTCATCCCATACACCAAAAGGCGAGTTCGATTCCCAGTCAGCGCAAATGCTCAGGTTTCAGGTTCAATCCCCAGTTAGGGCACATGCAGGGGTGAGCAACCAATCTATGTTTCTCCCTCTCTCTCCCTTTCTTTCTCTAAAATCAATTTAAATTTTTTAATCACAGTGAATTTGTTATATTATCAAGTGCATAATTAAATGTTATTAGCTGATATTTGAAATCATTATCTTAAAGATATTCAAAAATTAAGACATCTTATTAATTCTCACAGTGTCACCATAAGGTAGGTACTATTTTTTTAAGTTACAGGGCAAATGTTTTCTACTCAAAAGAAAAGGCTATTTGGTTATATTGGTTTTGGGATTAGTTAGGTTTTTTGGCCTATATGATGTTTAGCAACTTAAGGAAATCTTGATAAATGTTTTAAAAAAATAATAAGTATAAAAATAGTTACAACCAAAAGTGCCATTTATTTACCATCAGGAATAGATGAGCTAGTCAATTAATCACGATTACACAGAAAACAGGTTTCCATTTATTCTGAAGTTTAACTGAGAGAGACAGTGTTTAGAGATGCTGTGTGGATCTGTCTATAGTAAGCCATCCTCTAACAACTTGGTCAGTGACAAACAGAGAGCAGCATGGGCATCCGTCCTGAAAACCTCATATATTCTGTGTGGCCAGCAGTTCATTTGTTTGTGGGGGGTTTTTAGTGTAAATTATTACTCCCTGGGAACAGTAACATCAATGGAATGTTTTTTACCCAGAAAGATTCCGGGAGACTTCACAAACTAAAAGGCAGAAAAGAATTTTGGAACAAGAACCTCTCTGCATGATGCAGATGGTTCCCCGGGGAGTTCTGAGAAGGCCAGTTGTAATTAGCTGGAACGTGTCTTTGGACAGAAATCTAGAGTCACTTCTGCCAGTGAGAAAAATGTCTAAAGGCACTAAATGATTATAGGAATCTAAACCAAGGTTTTGTTTAAAGGCGTGTACAGAAGACTGAAGGCATACTTCCCTCAAAATGCCCCATGATTGTTTTGTTTTGTTTTTCATTTCTATTGTCTAACCCCTCAAAATAGCTTCAACGTGTGCCAAGTGATCCATTCTACTTCTTGCAAGGTCTTGCATGATGTGGGGCCAGACATAGGGGAGGAGGGAAGGAGGCGCACTGAATTCCTTTTCTTGTTTTGTTGTGGGAGTTTCTTCATGTTAAAGAAATGGCCCAAAAGAAAACATAGATCATTGTGACAAACGTGTTGTGCTCATATTTCCTTGTAGTAGTCAAGAATTTTTGCCAAGTAATAAATATTAAGTAAACCACAGCTACTATTGGGCAAGTACAGGTATACTTCAGCTATAGTCACATTTGGGCTCAACTCAAAGTATTACTGCCCTTGCCAGTTTGGTTCAGAAGATAGAGCGTGGGCCCATGGACTGAAGGGTCCGGGTTTGATTCTGGTCAAGGACACATACCTCTGTTGCAGGTTGGAGCGCATGTAAGAGGCAACCGTGTGTGTGTGTGTGTGTGTGTGTGTGTGTAAGGGGGTGGGGCAGAGAAACAGATTGGCGAGATTTTAAAAACCATTTCAGTTTTATAATGTAACTTTAAATTTTCTCTTTGGTGTTTTCAAAATGTATTAGTTTCCTGATACTTGGGCTTTTAGAAGATTGACTGAATTAGAAGACATCAAAGTTGCAAAGTGTAAGAGAATTTTGTTGTTTACAGAACGAGGCATGGATTAGGAAGGAGGGAGAAGTCTGTTTGGGATAATTTTTCAAGGGGAAAATGAAAATTTAGTGACTATTGGAAAACAATCCAAATTAAAACCCATGCTTCATAGAGCTGGCCTGTCCGTCATCTGTCTTTTTTCTCAATCTTGGAAGCGGGTAGACAAGGAACAGAGGTACTGGCACTGAGCCTCTCCAACTGATGAAGGGTGCCGAGAGCCAGACTCCAGCTACTATCTCACCACGGCCACACTTCCGTGGTTAACCTTCTCCTGAAAGGCTTATGTCCCCTTTCTCTCCGCCTCAATAACTTAAAGCCTCCCTTCAAATAGCCACCTCCTTTATAACACATTCTTCAATCACTTTGCCAATGTGACCTCACCCTCCAGAACTAAGTAATGATTCTTTAATGAACCTCTGCAACCTGTGGGCTTTCTGTTCTCCTTCTCCTTGCCAGAAATAAAAAAATAAACAATAAAAGAAACACTCTTTAGAAGTGTGATCTCACACAAATCACTCCACTTCCCTGATCCTGGGTTTCCACATATATAAAATGGAAATTAAATCAGTAACAACCTCATTGGTGTGGTTTCAAGAATTACATAAGTGAATCCCTGTAAAGTGGATAATGCAGGTGAAGAAATAGGTGCTCAGGAAATGTGACAAATGGTTAGCAATCATTATTGTCTGCTGCCACCTGTGAGCACATATCATATAGTTTTCCTTCCTTAGCTTTGCCTTTCATTTAGCATATTGATGGAATGCATCCTATGTGCAAACGACTATGATAAGTATTGCAGAACACACAGAATTCCCTAAGGCACCATCACCTGACCTAAGGAGCCGGCAATCCTTTGTTGAGGTAAAACAAATCAGTCATTAGAAAATTATAAGCAAGCTTCTGGAGAGAGTACAAAGGATAGATAAACCAGCCTGATTTTCAGAATCTTCTGGGGAGAGTGATGCTTAAAAATATAGATTCCCAATCTAATGAACAAAACAAACTGATCCAGAGACATAGAAGCATGGAACAGACTAACGAATTTCAGAGGGAAGGTGGGGATGGGGAGGGGGAGAGACTAACTGGGGAACTATACGCATATAGGCATAGCCCATGGACACAGACAATAGTGTGGTGAAGGTCTGGGAAGGGTGGGTGCAGGGTGGAGGGGGTCAATGGGAAAAAAACAAAGGGGACATCTGCAATACTTTCAACAATAAAGATAAAGTTATATATGATACACACACACACACACACACACACACACACACACACACACATACACACACACATATATATACTAGAAGCCTGGTGCATGAATTCGTGCACCAGTGGGGTCCCTCGGCCTAGTTTGCAGGATCAGGCCAAAATCGCCTCTCCAACATCCCCTGAGGGGTCCCAAATTGCGAGAGGGTGCAGGCCAGGCTGAGGGACCCCACCAGTGCACGATCAGGGTCAGGAAGGGACGTGGGAGGTTGGCCAGCCAGGGAGGGACCTCAGGAGGGCTCCAGGGCATGTCCAGCCCATCTCGCTCATTCCCGATTGGCCAAACCCCAGCAGCAAGCTAACCTACCAGTTGGAGTATCTGCCTCCTGGTGGTTAGTGCACGTCATAGCAAGCAGTTGAGTAGCCTTGCATATCATTAGCATATTATGCTCTGATTGGTTGAACGGATGACCAGATACTTAACATATTAGGCTTTTATTATATAGGATATATTTCCAAATACCAACCCATAACTAATAAATTAGAATCTCTGGTTTATAGCCAAGGATATTCAAGTGATTCTGATGATCCTACAAGTGGCTAATACCTAGAATAGTCACATGTAATTGGGTATAAAGACTTTCTGTTAAAATTTAACCTTGACCAAGAATAGGGACACTCTTTGTAAAAGTTAGGATGGAAGGAAGAGAGAGTGATGTTTCTTAAAAGAGATGAGGGAGTTTCTACCCAGTGGCTTAATCTGCTTGATAATGTGGGAAATAAGATCTGCTGCTAAGAATGAGACAGGGGGGAGTGCAATTCAGGGCTGGAGAAAATGTAGAAAAGGTTGGAAGGGTTGCTATGGGAAATGTCACAATAATAACTAGAGGTGGATTAACCTCTAGAGTCCATTATGCTGCAATATTTCTATCTGTGATTCCCAAGTCAAGTTTATGCCTAAGCCAGGGTCATTCTCAAGTCGTCAAAAACTCATATAAGTGAAAATGCACTGACATTGTCAATACATGTAAATTTTTAATATTACTGACAACAAGATCAAGTACTGTGAATTCTGAGTATCAGTAGACAACCTTGTTTCTTCGGCCTGGGATAAAATTTAAAACTTGATCTCATGAAATGTCTAAAAGTCAGATTCTCATAAATAACAAAAAACCTACTCATTGTGCTCTCTGTTGATCTGTGGCTGCCTTCAGAATGTATGAGCTCCCCTAGGGTGAGAATCAGCCTTCATAATTAAACCTATGTTGGTGTTGCTTTTCATGTATTTTTCTTCTTGGTGAGTGAACTATTGTATTCCTCTCATTTTTCCACATCAAGTTCTCAGTGCTGTAATGGGTCTCCCACAGTTCCAGGCAGTTATTGGTTCTTGTGGCGGGGAGCTCCTATGGCATTATTGATGGCAGCCTTCCTGGGAAGGACAGTGATTTACTGTGCTGCTTCCTGTGCAGCTTTGGATTTGCTGCACAGTGACAGGGCCTTCGGTGGCACCCTCAGTCTCCACTTGACAAGATTTCTAGAGAGTGAGCTAGTTCTATTGAAATGAAGTGTCCTCACCCCAAATTGTATTCTGTCCCTCAAACTAAACCCAGGTCGGTGAAAGGTTAGTGAGAACATGTTTAAGAGCTTAGTAAATGATGACACTGAAATGGAGGCTCTCCCTGCTGTCTTCACAAGGCCTCTGACCCTGGTTTGGCCTCCTAAAAGCTTCATGCTGTCATCCTCACTACCTCCCTGCTTTCCTAGGCTTTTCACAGCTGGCTGCTTCCTCACCCACAATCTCAATACTTCACGTGCTAATACTTTGTTTATGTTTTGGCTGAACTGTCAGAATGGACACTTGACCTTAGACAGCACTGTGGATTTGGATTGATTCATTGTCTATGTCAGCTTTTAGTTCTGAAAAGAGAAATTGGAAACCTATTGCAAGTCGACACTAGTATGTCATCATGGGTACCCCATCTTAGTCTTTATAATAATTAAAATAATAGCTACCTGGTACTGAGAATTTGATGTATGTCAGATATCATGCTGAGTAGTTTTCATACACAATACAATTTAATATTGTTATTATCTCATTCTATAGATTAGAAAAACTGAAGCTCAGAAGGGTTATATTACTTTGCTGGTATACATTCAAAAAGTAAAGAAACCAGGATTCCACAGAAGTTAGTCTAACTCTAGTACTCATTCTCTTAACTGATATCCTGTCTTTTCCAAAAATCTCAGTCCTTATGTTACTTCCCTGCCTTCATGTTTCCTAAACCTTTCTCTGGCCCTAATATTCTTTGACTTCTCCTTGATCACCACTTATCATGCCTTTGCCTTCCATCCACCTGCATAATTGCAAATAGTTTTGTGAGTAGAATTCATATCATCCATTTATTTTTTGCCCACTAACCTACCTAGTACATTGTAGTTATACCTTTTGACCCTTTGCAGCCTCAGTTTCTATATGGATCATATCCTGCTTTATCACAAGTGAAAGTGATAAGACTGACATGGGGTGGGAGAAGGTGATGGGAGAGGAACCGAATAGTCACCATTGATTCACAGAGGGCTGCTGGGACTTCCTGGGCCCTGCCATCTACATGACCTCCCTGGGCATTGTTTGCCATACTTCCCTTCTGCAGGCCGACAGGCAGCCTTTGCCCAGAGCAGAAAGAAAATGGAATCTAAATGTTAAAAACTATTTTAAAAATTCAGAAACCAAAGAACTCTGCCCAACAGTCTTAGGTGATGATTAGTGACATTAAGCAACATCCTCTTTCCTTTTTCTTCTGTACTCTACCTGAGCTGTTCACCCCGATACCAACTTATCTTGTTCATGCATCTTAGACTGATTCGTATATAAGAAAGATACAGGGAGATCTCCAGAGGTCTGTCTCATCGCTGAGACTCACTGAGAGGTGCCTAATGGCACAAGGAATCTAGAAGCAATTCTTACATGTTAATTCCTTCTGATGCATGTTGCAGAATATACCTCACTATAAGAACTGGATAAGGACATAACTCTTCTTTTCCATTATGACTACAGGAAAATCACTTCAAAGGACATTCACTCTAATCTCATAGAGCTTAGCCCCTCCTAGAAAGTAAACCAACAAGGGGAATGATACCTATGACGTGGATCCATTTCTCACATTACCCTGTTGCCATGATAACATGCCCATTGGTTATATATGGGAGCCATTACTTGCAGGGATCTATATGGAATGAATTTTTACCTGGTGATCCTTTATCAGAGGATTTTATACTTTTTACTCATTTAGAAACAAATCGACAGAGTGTAGTGTCCAGTATTGCTTACCACCATATACAAGGTAAAATTCTTCACAATTTACCAATATTCTGAGCAATTTAGTTACTGAAAAATATAGCAGGCTATTCAAACATGGGTAAATTGCACTTTCACAATTATTCATCAAAGCTTTTATAAATATTTTAGGTTCCCACTTAGGTAGGTTGCTTTCATTTCTAATTCACCAAGACTTGGAACAGATTTGAAAGGCTGATTATGCCATCTTTGGGGTAGAGAAATAGCAGGCTTCGCAAATGCCTCCATTTCATACACACACATACTAGTATATAGTATTACCAGACCTATTTCTGCAAAAAGAAACCAGCCACATAGTCTTTTGACAATTGTTATCAGAACTAAATGACACTCAATTTTTATCAAGCCTCTTCTCAGAGTTACTGAAGCCTCCCATAGTATCATCAAGTAAGTAAACATTGCCGTGCATATAGCTCTTGCTATTATCATGGAAAAATAACAAGCAGCTCTCACGAACTTGCACAGGAGCTGTGGGAGTCAACATCTCTTTCAGAACAACAGCATATCTGTGCCATTTCATTTTGTCTGGACACATCGGTACATGGAAAAATAAGACTATTCCCTTTATATTTATTGGTAATTTTTTTTCTAATAACAGCTGAAAACTTCCCTCCAGTAAAGCATTTAGTCCTGCTGCTTGAAGAAAATAGACACATTATCTGAGGTAATAGATAAGTCTCATTAAGAAGATGGAATAGACTAATTCCCAGCATATCTCCCATGCGTGGGAAAACTAAATTGTGGAATAGAGCAGTAGCACATCAATTATCCTTTCTGCGTGGAATTAGATGAGTCTCGCTGCTACTTTGTAACACATTATGTAATTTTTTATAAATAACCATTTATATTAGAGTACCTCAGTTTGCTGCCTCATAAACAAAAAGATAGCCAATAATACTTATATTCCAAATAAGACTTATTCCTGAAACTACTTAAGGAATCCATGTAGCCTATCTAAAATGTGTGTTCCTACTTATTAACATACAGCCAAAGAGTGGGTGTTTAGTATTAGCCTAAAAGCAAATGATACACATGTGATGATACTAAGTTTTTAATGAAGATTGACTCCTACCAACTAAAGTACAGATAACTAATACCATTCAAAGTAAAGGTTTTGGAATTTTATGTTAAATAATAATTTGTAATTAGTTGTGTTTGTTTTGTTTTGTTTGTTTGTTTGTTTGTTTGTTTGTTTTAGTCATTTCTCAGGTTTGTCATCAGGTTAACACATGTGAAGTACTTGGAAACAATTTTTTTCTTAATTAGTTTAAGTATCTCCCCCACACTCTTCTCTACACAATTTTTATTAGAAAATGTTTTTTATATAGCTGTGACATCCCCAATATAGAATTTCACATCACAGGAGTTAAATCAATGGAGGTTTATAAAGGAAGACTTTGCTTATTAAAGCAAATGACAAAGTAGAGGACTTGCTTTAAATGTAGGCTGTGTAATAAAGCAAGATAATGACACTACAAATGCTTTGCTAATTATAAAGTGATATTTTTAAAAAGGAAGATATTTTATATGTATTCTAGTTTTTAAAGGCATCTTAAATTTTTTCATATTATATTGAATTTACTGAGGTGACGTTGGTTAATAAAATTATGTGGATTTCAAGTGTACAATTCTATATTACATCATCTGTATATTGTGTGGTGTGTTCACCACCCAAAGTCTAAGTCTACTCCTGTCACCATATCTACCCCCTTTACCCTCTTCTACCTCTCCCCACCTCCCCTTTTCTCTCTGGCAATCACCATAGTGTTATCTGTGTCCATGAGGTTGTTTTTGTTTTTTATGGGTTTTTTGGTTTAATCCCTTCACCTTTTTCACCCAGCCCCCTTACCCACCTCCACTCTGACAGCTGTCAGTCTGTTTTCTGTATGTATGAGTCTATTTCTATTTCGTTGTTAGTTTATTTTATTCATTGGATTCCACATATAAGTGAAATCATGTGGTACTTGTCTTTCTCTGACTGGTTTATTTCACTTAGCATAATACCCTCTAGGTCCATGCATGCTGTTGCAAAAGGTACAATTTCCTTCTTTTTTACAGCCAAGTAGTATTTCATTGTGTAAATGTACCACAGTTTTTTTATCCACTCATCTACTGGTAGGCACTTGGGCTGCTTCCAAATCTTGGCTATTGTAAATTGTGCTGCAATGAACATAAGGATGCATATATTCTTTTGAGTCAATATATCGAGTTCCTTCAGATATATTCCCAGAAGTGTAATCGCTGGGTCAAAAGGCAGTTCAATTGTTAATTTTTAGAGGAAACTGCATGCTTTTTCCACAGTGGCTGCACCAATATGCATTCCCACCAGCAGTGCACATGGGTTCCTGTTCCTCCACATCCTCGCAAAACTTGCTGTTAGTTGATTTATTGGCGATAGCCATACTGACAGGTGTGTGGTGAGATCTCATTGTGGCTTTAATTTACATTTTTCTGATGATTAGTGACATTGAGCACCTTTTCATATGTCTGTGGCCATCTCTATGTCTTTTTTGGAAAAGTGTCTCTTCAGATCCTTTGCCCATTTTTTAATTAAAATGTTTGTTTTAATGGTGTTGAGTTGTTTAAGTTTCTTCTAAATTTTGGATATTAACCCCTTATCAGATATAGCATTGGCAAATATGTTCCTCCCTTCAGTTGGTTGTCTTTTCATTTTGTTGATGATTTTCTTTGCTGTGCAAAAACATTTTAGCTCTATGTAGTACCATTTGTTTCTTTTTTTTCTTTTATTTCTCTTGCCTGAGGTGATATATCAGAAAAAAAGATTGCTTCGAGAAATGTCTGAGATTTTACTTCCTATGTTTTCTTCTAGGATTTTTATGGTTCAAGTCTTACATTTAAGTCTTTAATCCATTTTGAGTTTATTCTTGTATACGGTGTAAGGAGGGGGTCTAGTTTAACATTTTTGCGTGTATCTGTCCAATTCTCCCAACACCATTTATTGAGTAGACTGTTTTTACCCCATTGCATGTTCTTGCCTCTTTGGCAAATATTAACTGATGATAAAAGCATGGGTTTATTTCTGGGCTCTTTATACTGTTGCATTGATTTATATGTCTGTTTTTATGCCAGTACCATGCTGTTTTGATTAATATGCCCTTGTAGTATAGTTTGATATCAGATAGTGTGGTATCTCCAACTTTGTCTTTTTGTCCCTCAAGATTGCTGAGGCTATTTAGGGTCTTTTGTGGTTCCATAGGAATTTTTGGAATATTTGTTCTAGTTCTATGAAATACATCATTTGTATTTTGATAGGAATGACATTGAATCTATAGATTGCTTTGAGTAGTATGGACATTTTAATGATGTTAATTCATCTACCCATGATTATGGTATATGCTTACACTTATTTGTATCTTCCTCAGTTTCTTTCCTCGGTATCTTACAATTTTCTGAGTACAAGTCCTTTACATCCCTATTTAAATTTATTCCTGGGGATCTTATTTTGTTGTTGTTGCAATTGTAAATGGGATTGTTTTCTTAGTTTCTCTGTCTGATAGTTTATTATTAGTGTATAAAAACCACTGATTTCTTAATATTAATTTTATGTCCTGCTACTTTACTGAGTTCATTTATCAGTTCAAGTATTTTTGGTGGAGGCTTTAGGGTTTTCTATATACAGTATCATGTCATTGCAAATAATGGCAGTTTTGACTTCTTCCTTTCCAATTTTGATGCCTTTTATTTCTTCTTATTGTCTGATGGCCATGGCTAGGATGCCAGTACTATGTTGAATAAGAGTGGTGAAAGCAGATATTCCTGTCTTGTTCCTGATCTTAAAGGATACACTTGTAGTTTTTGCCCATTGAGTATAATGTTGGCTTGTCATATATGTCCTTTATTATGTTGAGTTATGTCCCTCTATTTCCACTTTGCTGAGAGTTTTTATCATAAATGGGTGCTGGATTTTATCAAATGCTTTTTCTGCATCTGTTGATCATGTGATATTTTTATCCTTCATTTTGTTTATGTGGTGTATCACATTTATTGATTTGTGAATATTGTACCATTCTTGAATCCCTAGAATAAATCCTACTTGATCATGGTGTATGATCTTTTTAATGTATTGCTAGATTGTGGTGTATGATCTTTTTAATGTATTGCTTAATGTTTTGTTGAGGATTTTAGCATCTATGTTCATCAAGGATATTGACCTGTACCCTTCTTTCTTTGTAGTGCCTTTATCTGGTTTTGAAATTAGGAGAATGCTGGCCTCATAAAATGAGTTTGGGAGTCTTCTCTCCTCTTAAATTTTTTTGAATAGTTTGAGAATGATTGGTGTTCTGTTTACTGGAAGTTTTTTTTATTACGTCTTCAGTTCATTAGTCGTAATCATACTATTCAGATTTTGTGATGCTTCCTGATTCAATTTTGGAAGATTGTATATTTCTAGGAATTTATCAATTTCATCCAGGTTGTCTAACTTTTTGGCATATGGTTGATTGTAACATTTTCTTACAATCTGTTGTATTTCTGTGATGTCAGTTGTTACTTGTCTTTTATTTCTGAATTTATTTATCTGAGTGCTCTCTTTTTCTTTATGAGTTTGGTTAAAAACTTGTCAATCTTGTTTTTCTTTTCAAAGAAACAGCTCTTTGTTTTATTGATATTTTCTATTGATTTTTAGTCTCTATGTCATTTATATCCTCTCTAATCTTTATTATTGCATCTTAAATATTGATAGGGGAATTAAAACCATAAATACTGCAGTTTCTGAGTCTGAGATCAGTTCTATCCCAAATTATCAATTCTATAATTTAGAGGAAGTAAGAAGTAAGTCAGAAGAGAATTATAGAGTGAGAAAAGTGCTGAATAGAAAAGTTGCTCCTAACTGATAATCATACTCTGAAATCATGATACTTGCTACTGCACTATATGCTTCACAACCCATATGAATTAGTGTACTTGGGCTGCTATAATAAAATGCCACAGACTGTGTTGCTTAAACAACAGAAATTTATTTCTCACAGTTCTGAAGACCAGAAGTCCAAAATCAAAGTACCAGCAAGGTAGGTTTCATTATGAGGTCTATTAGACAACACTTACTCCTAAAGGTTGTCCCTAAACTGCCCCTAGTTCCAAAACCAAGATTTGGTGACCCTTTTTCATGGTGCCTTTCATTGTGCTGCCTTTTTCAGAACACATAATCACACTGCAGTGGAATTACACAGTAGACTAATTTCAAATAATCAGCCAAGAATCAATTTCCCTCCCTTTATAGAAACATAGCATGTTCAAATTCATGATGGAAAGAAGTTAGAAAGTAGAATTCACTTTTTAAAATGTCTTAATTGATGAGACTGTGATTGTTTTTCTATGATTCTAGTCACTTTGAGAAAAATTTATGCTATGTTACTATCTTAAAGCTCTTTACTAAAAAATTTGAAATACTTGTCCAATAGAGTTGTAATAATGCTCAACATAATGTAAAACACATAAAAAAGTTAGAATATAATTACAAAATTCTTTAGACTTTCCATCTGTGAAAATATGGGTAAAACAGTGGTGGTGTTGTCCGAAAGTTGTACTATTATCAAAGATCTAACTCTTGGCAGAAATTTTTAATTACACTGAATTTATCTACTAACTTTAATACAAATATGCCCTGAGCTTTTTAAAGCATATATCAATATACAACCTCTGAGTTAGATGCTATTTGCATTGTAAAAGAATTCTCATTATTAACGTATCTACTACTATAACAGCTCTTAGAATAATGAATTCCTTCCATATATTTAAATTTTTATTCAACCTATAAAACTTTTGATGTTTATGCAAATGATCATGAGAATGTTTGTTCATTCAAAAGTTTCCTTTTCCTTGTCTCTCTCCTACTATGCCAAAGATACATATCACAATCATTATTGACTTACACACAGCTCATACTTCAACATCCTACTTATTTTAAGGTTTATTTGTCAGGCTCAAAGATATGAAAATATTCATAAAGTGTGTATAAAGCACTAAGCAAAATAAGTTTGACACTATGTCCCTTTTTTATAAACATGCATTTGAAAGGTCTGCATAAGAAGATTTTGTATTGCCTGAATAGTGACTATAAGCAGAGCTGATCACTACCAGTTTCTCACTGCAGAATGAAGGAATTTTTCCCCTTTGCCCTATAACCCAAATATCACACTGAGCTTAAGGATGAAGCTGACATTTCAAAAGATCACCAAAAGTGTTCTCTTTCCAATTGCAATTATGCCCTCTATCTCAGTGGGAGCCGTTGCTGGGGTCTTTTCAGCTCTCCAGCATCTTTCTGGCTTGCTTTCATTATCCTGATTATCTATTCATTTGCTGCCCAGCACTCATTTTATGAAAGATCATGTCTGCCATTGCTATAATGAGTGCTTGACTTTTACTGCCAGCATAAACACATAAAATATATAATAATTAAAGTTCACTAGTCACCAAAGTCTTGAGATCCGTCATGTTGCTAATTTGATTTTTCAGGCAATTGCTTTTCTGTGAACAAGGCTGATTTTGCCCCCTTGAGCTGTGCAAGACTTGTGGTGGAAGGAGATGACTCTGACCGAGAGAGATCAATTTGCATTTGCATCATTTATTTCAGCTTTAAGGTTCATCTTCAGCCAAATAACATCTATAAAGTATGATGATTCTTAGAGCCAACAAAAAATTCTCATCAATATTTGAACATAAAAATTGTTTTAAGTGTTAAAGATTAAATAATGCACAGTTTTCAAAATAGCTATGGTGGTTAATAAATATTGTGGGCTATTGCTTAAACTCTAAGGAAAAATTCATTGGGATAACTGGAAGTCGGCAAAACACAGAATAAAACTTCACAATGTTTACTCACAAAGGAACTGTGGGCCACGAGGCTGCGGTAGGCACAGGGTCGGGTCTCGGCCCATCCTCCGTGTCCCCGCCTGGCCCCTCCTGCCACAGCCCCCAGTCCTCTGTCTGCCAGCAGCCCCGCTCCCACCCGCCACTCCCACGTGCTGACAGTGCCATCTCTGCTCGCACCCGCTGAGGGCGCAAAGCAATTGGGGCTGGTGCCAGCAGCAGGTGTGAGTGGCAGCTTCTGCCCCGATTGCCCCTCAGGAGCAGGGGGAGGTGGAGAAACCCCCAGGGGCAATCAGGGCCGGCAGCTGCTGCTCGCACCTGCTGATGGCACTGAGCGATTGGAACCAGCACCGGGCATTGGGAGTGGGTACGAGCAGCGCCTCCGGCGCCAGCTGTGGGTGTGAGCAGGGCCAGCGCCAGCAGCGGGTGCAAGTGTGGCCAGCGCCGGCAGCAGGTGCGAGTGCCGGGCAGGACTGCGGTGCATGGGAGCAAAGAATTTTCAGTAACAACCAGAGGCTCGCCCTGATGACAGCAACTTGTGCCCCACCTTGGTCTGGCACCCTCACTCACCTGCTCCACCATCCCGCCATGGCCGACACACACCATGTTCTGCACACACCCCCTGGTGGTCAGTGCACATCATAGTGACCGGTTGTTCGGTTGTTCGGTTGTTCCGGTTGTTCCACTGTTTGGTCTATTTGCATATTAGCCTTTTATTATATAGGCTATACACTGAGTGGCCAGATTATTATGACCACCTGAAGTTTGTAGGCAAATTAGCTATATAATTTCACGCTGAAGTTGCTAGAGGGCCAGACCATTATAAATAGGGAAGCAGGTTGTTTAACACAACAGAAGTGCTTTTTTTCTGACAATATGGGTAAACAATGCGATTTAACAGCCTTTGAATGTGGGATATATTTGAACGTGAGTGGCCAGATTATT
>NW_005366346.1:281150-287964 GCF_000412655.1 Myotis brandtii | reverse complement strand
CCATTGGGATACGCCATCAACATGATAGGATGAACTTGATCAGCAACTATACTTAGGTATGTTGTGCTATTCAGACGTTGTTCCACATGAATTAAAGGGCCCAAATCATGCCAGGAAAACATGCCCCAAACCATAACATTTCCCCCACCAGCTTGAAGGGTTGTACTCATACACATGGGGTGCATGCTTTCGTGCTGTTTCCGCCAAATTCTCACTCTGCCATCTGCATGATGCAACTGGAAACGTGATTCATCAGACCACATGACTTTTTTCCAATGCTCGACTGTCCAATCCTTGTGTTCCTGTGCAAATTGGAGACGTTTTATCTTGGTAATTGCAGACAGCAAAGGTGTTCGAACAGGCCTTCGGCTTCCATATCCCATACGATGCAGTGTACGGCTAATTTGCCTACAAATGTCAGGTGGTCGTAATAATCTGGCCACTCAGATATATATATCCCACATTCAAAGGCTGTTTAATCGCGTGATTTACCCATATCTTCAGGAAAAAAAATCACTTCTACTGTCGTGGTAAACAACCTGTTTCCCTATTTATAATGGTCTGGCCCTCTAGCAACTTCAGTGCAAAATTATAGCTAATTTGCCTACAAACATCAGGTGGTCATAATAATCTGGCCACTCAGTGTGTGTGTGTGTGTGTGTGTGTGTGTGTATAAAATTTTATTTACTGTATTTCTCTATGTTGCTTTCTTTTTTAATCACATTTATTGGGGTGACATTGGTTAATAAGATTATATAGTTTTCAAGTATACAATTCTGTGATACATCACCTGTATATTGCACTATGCTTTTACTGCCCGGAGTCAAATCTCCTTCCATCAACATATATTTTACCCCTTTTTCTATCTCCCCCTCACCCGCTTCTCCTCTGGTAACCAACATATTATTGTCTGTCTTGTTTTGATAAAATTGGCAAAGACCCCTAAGTTCCTCACGATAATGAATTCATCTGACGTTTAATAGCAAAGAGATTAATGAACTCATGAGATATTCATATGGCTCTCTGGGGATATCAGGATGTGCTACATGAAGTGTAATGTTTGTAAATGGGTATAATGGAATGCGTGTTACTCAAGGAACTGGAGTAGTCAAAACCTCAGTTAATAATGTAACAGTAAATAAGGAGACAGCTTCCATTTATAGTGGTTTTCTTTAGGGATAATAAAGCTCTTGGAATATTCAAAAAATAAAAAAGCACAGAAGCCAGAAGACCTGGATATGAAAACTGGCTGGATCATGTACCAGCCTTGTGGACTTGGGAAATTTTCATCTCTTATATAACTTCAAACTCCTCAGCTTTAAAACGAAAACGTAATAACATCAGCCTTCTTAAAGTCTTTCACAAGAATAAGGAGTAGTGGGGAGAGAACAATGAATCATTTAATCAATCAATATAATTCCTCCCTCCCAAGGATGTGGTAAGAAGCAAATGAGATTATATGCAATGCTCTTGATGAGTGCTTTATAAACATTGTGGTATTATGCATGCATTTATTGTTTTCCTTTGGAAAATAGTCATCTGGATAAAGGTTACAGTTCATTTCCCACACACAGAAAAATAGATGCCTTAGGAAGATATTACTTGCTGCCTAAGGACATGGACACTGTTTTCTTAATAAGAAAACCAGATCTGACCAATTAAAGATGTTATCAAATTATCTTTTTCAAATTTGAAAGTGAGATATCAGGTTTACAGCAATACAGGAAACTTCTCTTTTTATGCAGGTTTCTGGCATGCAGCCGTCCTCAGTAACTGAGCTTATCATTAAATCCAGCCCTGTTCATTTGGCCCTGTAGTGGGGACCAGGGCAGGTCACCTCACCTCCATGGGCAGGAGTTAAATGTGATCTCATCCCCCATTTCCTTCCAGCACTAACATGCTGTCATTCTCATTAATCGTCCATAGTAATTTTTACCAACCCTGAAAAACTTCTAATTGATTCACAGTACTTCTAGTCACACATAATTAAAAACATTGATATTTTTTATTAAAAGAGATGCCACCTTTTCTGCCTCTGTTAATTGTCTTACCCGTTCTTAATAAATCATAATCACTTCCATGGAATGTTTTTAGCATTATCATATCTGTTCATATCCCTTTGATTCCAAGATAAAGCTTCCATTGCCTGGAAAGTGACTCAGCAAATGCAAGACAGGCCTCAGAAATAAGTCCTAGCTGATCATGAATTATTGAGGCAGTCACTTTTTGGGAACATGGGCAGTCCCAGTCTCAAGATTATATGTTTAGATGTATAATCCAGATAATCAGAAAACCAGGGAAGTCCAAAATTCAAATGAATGATTATTCTGTCATTGTTAATATAGAGTATGTACATAAAATTCTTTCCCTACATGGAAAGTTACAAAATCAACACATGATTTAAAGGCACACACAACAATAGGCATTCCTACATATTAATTCTTCTATACACATAGTCAAAGCACTGGAATAAGAGTCAAAATCTCTAGGGTTTTTTTAATTAAATAAATTTGACATGTAACAATGTGTAAGTCTAAGGTGTACAGTGTATTACTTTGACACATTTACATATTGTAATATGATTGCCGATGTAGCAATGTTTATCACATTACATATAGCACAGAATTATTGTCTATATTCATTATTCTGTACATTAGCTCTCTATGGCTCATTTACTACTCGTTACCAGTTTGTACCTTTAAACACCATCACTCTTATCCCCCACCCCCATCTCCTGGTAACCATTATTTTATTTGCTGGTATTTTACAGGGTTAACTTTTTTTTTAATTCCACAAATAAGTGATATCATACAGTACTTGTCTTTCTCTGTCTGACTTATTTCCCTTAGCATAAGGTCCTCAACATTCATTCTTTTATCACAAATGGAAGGATAGCCTTCTTGCTCATGACTGAATAATATTTCATGTGTGTATGTACCACATGTAATTTTTTTATCCATTCTTCCATTGAAGGACATTTGGGTTGTTTCCATATCTTGGCTATTGTGAATAATGTTGCAATAAACATGAGAGTACATGAATTTCATGGAAATCCTGTTTCCATTTCCTTTGAGTATATACCCAGAAGTGGAATGCCTGAATCATATGGTAGATATTTTTTAATTTTTTGAGGAACCTCCATATTGTTTTCTATAGTTGTTGGACCAATTTACATTCTCACCAACAATGTATAAGGTTTTTCTTTTACCATAGCTTCACCAACACCTGTTGTCTCTTACCTTCTTGATGATAGCCATTCAAACAGGTCTGAGCTGACATCTCATTGTGGTTTTGATTTGCATTTCCTTAATAATTAGTGATATTGAGCATCTTTTCATGTATCTTTTAGCCATTTTGAAGTCCTTTTTGGAAAAAATGTCTATTTAGTTCTGTCCATTTCTTAATTGAATTGTTTGGATTTTTTGTTACTAACTTGACTGAGTTCTTTATATATTTTAGATATTAACCCTTACCCAATATATGGTTTGCAATAACTTTCTAGCATTCTGTAGGTTGTCTTTTCATTTTGTTAAATGTTTCTATTGCTGTGCAAAAGCTTTTACGTTTGATATAATCCCATTTATTGATTTCTGCTTTTGTTGTTTGTACTTTTGGCATCATGTTCTAAAATCATTGCTAAAACCAATATTGATGGGCTTCTTCCCTACATTTTTTCTAGGAGTTATGGGGAATCAGATCTCATGTTTAAGTCTTTATTCACTTTGAATTATTTTCATGAGTGGTGTGAGATAGGGGTTTAATTTTATTGTACTGCATGTGTTTCTCCAGTTTTCCTAGCACCATTTGTTTAAGAGACTACCCTTCCCGCATTGGGTATTCTTGGCTCCCTTGTGAAATATTAATTGACCCTATACACTAAGATTTAATTCTGGAATTTCTAATCTGCCCCATTGGCATCTGTGTCTATTTTTGTGCCAGTATCATACTATTCTTATTACCATGACTTTATAGTATATCCAGAAGTGTGATACCTTCGGCTTTGTCCTTTTTTCTCAGGATTGCTTGATTATTTGTGGTCTTTTGTGGTCCCACTCACAAATTTTGGATTCTTTCTTCTATTTCAGTGAAGAATGCCAAGGATTGTGTTGAACCTATAGATGGCTTTGGGTAGAATGGCCATTTTAACAATATTAATTCTTCTGATTCATGAACATGGGGTGTCTTTCCATTTGTGTTTTTTTATAATTTCTTTCAGCAAAATCTTAGTTTTCATTGTATAGATCTTTCACTTCCTTGGCTAAATTTATTCCAAAGCATTTTACTGTTTTTGATGTTATTGTGAATGGGATAGTTTTCTGTATTTCTTCTTCAGATGCTTCATCATTACTGTAAAGGAATGCATTTGAATTCTATATGTTAATTTTGTATCCTGCCACTCTACTAAAACAATTTATTAATTCCAACAGTTTTTGACTGACTCTTTAGGATTTTCTCTATATGAGAGCATATCATCAGCAAATAGCACTTCTTCCTTTCTGATTTGGATACCTTTCTTTCTCTCTGTATTGCCTATTTGCTCTAGCTAACATATCCCGTACTGTATTGAATAAGAGTGGTGAGAGTAGGCATTCTGTCCTGTTCCTAATCTTAGAGGAAACCCATTCAATTTTTCTCCATCAAGTATAAGGTTAGCTGTGCAGTTGTTGTATATGGGCTTTATTATGTTAGGTATGTTCCCTCTATACCCAATCTATTAAGGGTTTTTGTCATGAAAGGATGTTATATTTTGTCAAATGCTTCTTCTGAATCTGTTGAGATAATCATGTGATTTTTAAAAAATATATTTTTATTGATTTCAGAGAGGAAGGTAGAGGTAGAGAGAGAAACATCAATGATGAGAGAGAATCATTGATAGGCTGCCTACTGTATGCCCCACACTGGGGATCAAGCCCGCAACCCGGGTATGTGCCCTGACCAGGAATTGAACCGTGACCTCTTGGTTCATAGGTCACTGAGCCACACCAGCCAGGCAATCATGTGATTTTTATCTTTCATTTTATTGATGTGATTGATGTATTACATTTATTGATCTTCATATATTGAACCATCCTTGCATCCCATGGATAAATCAAACTTGGTCATGGTGCGTAATCCTTTTATTGTGTTCTTCAATTTGGTTTGCTAATATTTTCTTGAGAATTTTTGCATCTATATTCATCAGGTATATTGGTCTATAATTTTCTTCTGGTATCTTTATCTGGTTTTGGTATCAAAGTAATGCTGGCTTCATAGAATGAGTTTGAAAGTATTCCCTCCTCCTTGATATATTGGAAAAGTGTGAGGAGGATTGGTGCTAATTCTGTTTTAAATGTTTGTAGAGTCCTCCAGTGAGGCCGTCTGGTCCTGGAGCTTTCTGTATTGGGAGTTGTTGTTGTTTTATTACTGCAAAATCTCTAGTTTTAAAACAAACTCTGATACTCTCTAATGATGTGACTTTGCCTAAGTCACTTAAGCCCTCTGAACTTCAATATATCAGTGAAATGGAAAGTTGTTGACATCATAGAGGTATTTAATGAGAGATGGAGGTCTAAAACAGGTTAGCAACTATAGCCAGCAGGCCAAATTTGGCTCCGTCCAGTTTTCCTAACTACAAAGGCAGAGTTTTCCTAAATGCAACAGACACTGTGTGGCCCACAAAATCTAAAATATAGACTATCTGACGCTTAACACAAAAACTGCTAGTTTCTGGTCTAAAATATTATTTGTGAACTTATTTGAAACACCATAATCATCTATATGATTTTAGTCGATCTTGGTTGATTAGATTTAAGAAACTGGCATTAGACTCACCTAACTGAAAGAATTAGTTTAAAAACCAATTTTAACAAAAGAAATAGCTTCTAATAGTCTCTCTTATGCTATTTGGTATTACTGAGGCATTAGATGTTATCAATAAATATTTGTTGTATTTAATACTACCAATTATTAAGAGATTTCACTTAAGAAAAAATACCAAAGTGCGTTAATGTTGTTACACCACTTACTAGCCATGATAGCTGTCCTTAGTTGTCTTGAGTAGCTGTCCCTTGACTGTAAAATAGTACCTATCTTATAGGCTTGTAATTATTAAATTAGGTTATCTGTATTGACTGATTTTTAACAATGAGAATATATACAGGTTTTGCCTTTTATTTCCTTTTTATCGAATTTATTGGGGTGACACTGGTTAACAAAGTTACACAAGTTTCAGGTGCACAATTCCACCACACATCATCTGTACACTGTATTGTGTGTTCACCACCCCAATTCAAGTCTCCCTGCATCACCATTTATCCCCCCACAAGACCCTCCTCCAAGTACCCCCCCACACCAAGGTTTGACCCCGCCCACAGCCTCAGGGTGGGCTGCCGGCAGCAGGGGGGTAGCTTGAGCCAGGAGATGCCACGAGCGGCCAGAAGGCGCCTCTAAGTTACGCTGCTCTTCCAGGCTCCCAGGGACCGCCGATCGGATGCAGGGGCGGACACAAGTGGCTCCCAACTTGTTTGGCCAAGATGGCGTGGGGGGAGCACCTGCGGTGCATGCCAGGGCTTTCTGCGGGTCGGGTCGGCTTTGCAGGACATTGGGAAGAGCATCTACAGCACCCGCGGTGTGGTCAGCGAGCTGTGGGACAAGGCCGTGTGCAGGCGGCTCCCCGTCTTGCCCTACGTGCTGCGTTTCAAGGAGCCCCGCCCGGAGTACGCGGGGCTGGTGATTGAGTTTTCAAAGAAAACTAGAGGCTCTCCCAGCTTCTCCGCCACAGATAGCCAAGCACTGCCCTTCCCCTCCAGTGGAAGCAGTGTTGTTGTTGTTTTTT
>NW_005366346.1:279284-281008 GCF_000412655.1 Myotis brandtii | reverse complement strand
ACCAGGCAAGGTTCAGCACCCGAAATTCCTAGAGGAGTTTCTGGTTCCCATCGGCCCTCCAAGCCTAGCCCCCCACGAGAAACAGCAGAGCGTGACCACCCGCGGGGGCCCTGAGGACCCCGAATCCAGTCCCTTCCTGTTCTGGAGACACCCTTTGCCGATGCTGATCGCGACCTGCAGGCGCTGCTGGCTGATGGTGAGGATGCGCCAAGGGCGGGCGAGAGAGAAGAGAGCGGATTTGAAGGAAAGACCTTGGAATGGCGACGATGCGGGTGGGTAACCCCAGCACCTGAAGCAGCCCTTCGGATTGGAGCAGGCGCGGCTGGAAGTGGGGTGGGGGGCAGTTGTGTGCCCACAGACGCTGCCACGCAGAGTGAGCTGCTTCAGATGCGGCTGCCAGTGAGAGCGGTGAATGGTGTGCGGATCCCCGGAGCCCCCGGAGCTGCATCTTGCGCTGCTATGACCTGCTGTTCCCTGGCATCTGACAAGAGCCGTGATCAGTTCACATTGTGGAGACAAGACCCTGAAGACAGTGCCTGTGGCTGTCGGGACCTCGGAGCCCTGCGTCTGCACTGTTCCTGCAGCCCCCAGGTGTTGAGTCCCGAGGCCTCCGGGGTCACTTCCCGCTCCCGACAGGGGCAGAAATGCTGTCAACCTGCAGCTACCTGAGGCCCAGGCCTGGCTCAGCTGCGACTCTCCCGCAAGGCCAGGCAGAAGGCTCCTGTGTTTGCCACTGTCTACACAGCTGGGGTCCAGCCGGTCACCTACCCTGCACGTCCACATTGGGAATTGGAGGGAGACTGTTGATCCCAGGGCTCCCAGAGAGAAGGTGTGAAGGAGAGATGACGTGCAAGTTCCACACTAGACAGCTGCTCAGCCCAAAGAGTTAGGGGGTCGCATTTCCCCAGCAGTGAAGGCTGCAGCCCATCAGGCCGGCTTTGGTGAGCTGCTGCACGCTCCAGCTCCTGCTCCTGCGGAGGGCTGGGTGGGTTTGTGGAGGATGAGGTCATGCCTCGGCCTGTGAGCACACAGAAGCTCGATTCCTGCCATGTTGAGGGGAATTTGATGAAAACAGAAAGAACAGTGCCCTGGAGCAAGCCTTCAACATTGAAAGAAGGGAACTTCCAAGTGATACTATCCTATATAATAAAAGCCTAGGTGGTGTCCAGGGAGGGGCAGCAGGGGAGGGCAGTTGGGGGTGAACAGGCCTGCAGGGGAGGGCAGTTGGGGGCAATCAGGCCAGCAGGGGAGTGGTTAGAGGGTGATCAGGCTGGCAGGCAGAAGTCATCAGGGGCAATCATGAAGGCAGGTGGTTAGGAGCCAGCAGTCCCGGATTGTGAGAGGGATGTCCTAAACCGGCAGTCAGACATCCCCCAAGGGGTCCCAGATTGTAGAGGGTGCAGGCCGGGCGAGGGACACCCCCTCCCCCAGTGCACAAATTTTGTGCACAAGGCCTCTAGTTTTTCTAATAAATATGGTCGCACCATAGCCAGTTTTGGCTCAGTGGACAGTGTGTAGGCCTGTGGACTGGGTCCCTGGTTTGATTCTGGTCAGGGGCACATGCCTGGGTTGCTGGACACATGCCCAGGTTGCTGGCTTGGTCCCGGGTAGGGGGTGTGCAGGAGGCAGCCAATCAATTTTTCTCTCTCATCACTGATGTTTCTATCTCTCTCTCCCACTCCCTTTCTCTCTGAAACCAATAAAAAATATATATTTTTAAATGT
>NW_005366346.1:247396-279119 GCF_000412655.1 Myotis brandtii | reverse complement strand
GGGGGTTGGGAGCCAGCAGTCCCGGATTGTGAGAGGGATGTCCTAAACTGGCAGTCAGACATCCCCCAAGGGGTCCCAGATTGTAGAGGGTGCAGGCCGGTTTGAGGGACACCCCCTCCCCCAGTGCACAAATTTTGTGCACAAGGCCTCTAGTTTTTCTAATAAATATGGTCGCACCATAGCCAGTTTTGGCTCAGTGGACAGTGTGTAGGCCTGTGGACTGGGTCCCTGGTTTGATTCTGGTCAGGGGCACATGCCTGGGTTGCTGGACACATGCCCAGGTTGCTGGCTTGGTCCCGGGTAGGGGGTGTGCAGGAGGCAGCCAATCAATTTTTCTCTCTCATCACTGATGTTTCTATCTCTCTCTCCCACTCCCTTTCTCTCTGAAACCAATAAAAAATATATATTTTTAAATGTGGTTGCAAGCTAAAAAAAAAAGAAAGGAAAAAAGAAAGGAAGGAAGGAAGGAAAGAAGGAAGGAAGGAAGGAAGGAAGGAAGGAAGGAAGGAAGGAAGGAAGGAAGGAAGGGAAATTGACCAATACCTGATTCACAGGAAGTTGATAGAATTTATTTTCACAAGTCTGATGTTCAAATAGTGCTATTGGTTATGCCAATCAGAGTGCTTCACTTAATTGGAAACTAAATCTGAATATTTGATAAGTGTTTTTGCTTCAATCCAATTTACCTACATTTTCCAAGACCGGAATGAACAAAAATGATGAATAAATGAAAGCCTATTGAGCTGATGTTTTTCTGAAAAATCATCTACATGCTATTATTAATTCTTTCTCAGTAACCATGGTGAGGAAATTTTGTGAAAACCCAGCAAATAAATTTAATAATGTGGGCATTCTGGGTCAAAATAGACTTACTCAAAAAGAATTTTTTTCAGTTAGTCCCAAATTTCTTTCTCAGTGATAAGTGACATAAACCATTAATAAGCAGTGAGATTCTGTCATAAATATCTTTAACTCTGTTTACATAAAGCTCATAAGTATGTAATAGATCAATGTTTTTAAGACAGTAACATAATGTATTTTCATCCTCACCGATCCCTAACTCCAAGTTGTCTCAATACTTCCAAATTGAAGAAATGCATGGGGGTCTCAGATCATAGAGTTTCTATCCTTATACAGTTACATTTCCCTTGCATGATGCATGCCAACAAGTTTGAAGATATGGGGTGTAAGCAGGATATCCAGGAGAGAAGAGGAAAGCTGCACCACTTCTGGCCAGAGTGTAGGAAATGAGAGATGGGCAGGTAGAGGGGTGTTAGAATGAAATGCCCACCAAGGGTAGAGGGCCTGATGCTTCCCTTCCCATTAGCATCTCTGAGAGTCAGGCTCTGTACCAACAGAGAAGACCACAGACGGTTGAGAAACCAGAGCTGCATGGTTAGGGCAAAGCAAATGTTCAATCTTCCTTCCTAGCCTCCCTTGCCCCCATGTGAGGTGCATGCTGAGTTGGAGCACACAGACCACTCTAGGGACCTTCCGCCTGAGGTGCTATCACAGTAGCATCTGAAGGGCTACGGCATAGTTAGGAGCTGGATGAAGAAAATGGCAGAAGGTAAGAAAGGTAGACAGCACCTCAGAGAGACAAAGGAGGCCAGGTCAGCAGGGAGAAGCCCAGAAACCCTAAAAGGAGGTGAGGAAGACATTAGCAACCTTAAAGCCTCTGCCACTTCAGCAGCCCAGGCCCGTGGCACCTCAAAGGAGAACTGCCAGAGCAAATCCAAAGACCGGCAAGAGGCCAGGGCTCTCTCTAGCCAAACCCCAATACAGGGGATATACTGTCATCCTCCATAAATCCTGAGGCCATCTTTGAAACGAGCAAGGGAAACAGGGAGGAAGGGCTGAATAATTCTTTCAAGTAAATTGAGCTACAGCTGGAGACATGCTAAATTATTAGATTAGATTAAATTTTAAATCATATTGAGCTAATTTTAGTTTTGTTCTCACTGCTCCGTGGTCCAGTCCTCCTGAGGAAGATCAATTAAGTTTTAAGAGAAAAGCTACATTTTCTGTGCATACCCAAACCGTCGTGTGAATAAATTTGCAATCATGCTACAATTATATTGTTTGGTTTAGAGGAGACATAGTGAGGACAATTTTACTCAGAGTTCACAAATTTCTGAAACTAAAAAGAGATTGTTCTTCTCTAAATACGTATTAGAGAGAAATATGCTGAAAGACAGACCTGAGTTCTGACCCCACTCAACTATTTACTCTGTTAGTCACTAAAGAAAGTCACTTCATCTCTACAACAGTGCTTCCCAATAGATGTGTCTAAGATGATGTACTAGAATATTGATAAAATATTGACCATTCAGCCATCAAGACAGCCAAGGCAGGGCCTGCAGTGGCTGGAGCCCTCGGCCTTTTATCTCTGGCTGCCCTAGTGTGACACATAAAAAACTCTGTGTTTTCAATTTGATAATTTGGGAGAATTCTTGTCCTAAATGATTCTCACCTATGGAACGGGTGGAGGGGAAGGAGATACAGAACAGATATTTTCAGTCTTTTGTATTCTAGTAGTTCATGCTTCTATGAATGTGAGCAGGAAATTTTAATTACAAGAGTCACAGGAGTTCCTACATACATGACCTGAAAAAAAAAACAAGAATCTCTGCACTTATTTTTAAAAATCTCTGATTACCTCCCAAATTCTTGGGGCAGGGGGGTCTATTTTACATGCATGTATTTCATTCTATTCATACTGTACAATTCTTATACAATCTAGAAAAAGTACAAAACCCTAATTCATTTTCCAAAACCTGGTCAGAGCTAAGGTGCAAAAAAGGAACAGTACAGTAAGTTATAAGAAGAGTTGGGGTGACCTGTACAAATCATACAGCCTGTCACATGATGTTTTTTTTCCATCTTTATTGTTGAAAGTATTACATAGGTCTCCTTTTTCCCCCCTCAGTGACCCCTCTTAGCCTGCACCCACCCCCCACCTCAGGCCTTCACCCCACTATGGTCTGTGTCCACGTTATGCACATATGCATACAAGTTCTTTAGTTAATCTCTTCCCACCCACCTACCCTTCCCCGCCTTCCCTCTGAGATCCATCAGGCTGTTCCATGCTTCTATGTGTCTGGGTCTATTTTGTTTCATCAGTTTATTTCGTTCATTAGACTCCACATCTGAGTGAGATCATGTGATACTTGTCTTTCGCTGGCTAATTTCACTTAGCATAATACTCTCCAAGTCCCTCCATGCTGTCTCAAAGGGTAAGATCCTTTTTTACTGCTGCATAGTATTCCATGGGTTAATTACCTGAAAAAAAAGAACCTCTGCACTTATTTTTTTTATTTTTTTTATATTTTAATACATTTTTATTGATTTCAGAGAGGAAGGGAGAAGAGAAACATCAATGATGAGAGAGAATCATTGATCGGCTGCCTCCTGCATGCCCCCTACTGGGGATCGAGCCCACAACCCAGGCATGTGCCTTGACTGGAATCGAACCTGGGACCCTTCAGTCCGCAGGCCAACGCTCTATCCACTGAGCCAAACCAGCTAGAGCTGCACTTATTTTTTTTAAATCTCTGATTACCCCCAAATTCTTTTTCAGCAGAAACAACTAAAAATTCAGGTGTCTTTTTTCTTAGATAACCAGTATCTTTTTTTACAGTTCAACTCAGGAACTTACCTAAGGGTCAGAAAATAAGAATATTAGAAAGGAATGTACAGACTGTTATAGTATTCACAAGCAAAAGCAAAATTACCTATTTGGGATTAGAAATTTGCATCCACCTTTTGGCAAACCGTTTTGCTATAATTAAATTAATTTGAAAATCAATTTTTAGAGTAGTGATTAAAGGGATGGTAAGTGATCAATAATTAGTGCAATTCTCACCCACAAATGAGGCTATTATCTTCAAAGTAAGTGAAAACCTTTTCAAGATGAATGCCTCAAACCTGTTGAGTATTTTATTTGAATATGAAAGATCTTTTGCTTCCCTGCTCCCTTCCCCTGAAATTGCTCATTTATATCAATAAAGAATGTAATGCATGCTGGATTGATCTACTAGCCATTTTCAAGTTAAAGCTAGGTTTTATGGACTTCTAAGATTTTTCTGTTCATTGAGATTACAAATGTTTTGCTACTTTTTGGACGAAAGAAGGAAATGCAATGTTCTTGTCAATGAATAAATCACTGATTGATTCATCTGGGAATATAGCTGTCTGTTAAGAAGTGTGGACTACAACAGCCCTGGCTGGTGTGTCTCACCAATCACTGAAGGGTCTCCAGCTCCCTAATGGTCAAGGGCACATACCTGGGTTGCAGGTTCCATCCCCACCCTGGTCAGGCGCATGCGGGAGGCAACCAATCGATGCGTCTCTCTCACATCAGTGTTTCTCTCTCTTTCCCTATTCCTCCCTCCCTTCCACTTTCTCTAAAAATCAATGGAAAAAATATCCTCGGGTGAGGATTAACAACACAACAAAGTATGTACCAGAACAGATCCAAAGAAAGAATGGTTGTCACATGTGCTGACAGTAGTAGTTCTAGCTTTTGAGTTTGGGTGGCCTACTAAGTGCCAAGCAATGATCAAGATGCGTTTGTGGACTCGTTAACTCTCACCATAGTGACTCTAGATAATAAGTATTACATCACCACTCTGAGGTAAAAATGGCAGGACTTTTTCTGACTACACTCCAAGAAGAGATTTTACACATGCAATTGTTCATCACAGTCCAATATCCAACATTGTTTCTAATAGGCTAAGTGTTCACAGCACCAAGAAGGTGACACTTGATGCCTTTCAAACCCACAGGTTAACTATGCCGGCAGTTAACACTTTGCTCTCTATGAGCAAAGACTGCCATCTTGTGGAAGTTGCACATATAACAAAAACAATCATTCTACGGACCTAAACATTTTCATTGCACTCATTAAGAATTTTGCAACTAGATTCTTGCATAAACAATCATTCTACGGACCTAAACATTTTCATTGCACCCATTAAGAATTTTGCATTGTTGCACACATACACACAGACACACACACACACACACACACACACACACACACACACACACACGCCGATGTTGCTTATAATTAATAAAAAGGCAAAACTTTCCTTTAGGTGTGATTTTAAGTCTCATTTAAAGGTGGCAGTGTTTTGGAACATTTTGGAAAGATAAAATATCTCCTCCTTTATTACAAGGACTCATCCCATTAGTCTTTAACCAGTTAACTGCCATGATATTTTGAATTTAATTAAAAAAGGCCTGCTGCTTGTACCTATAGATGCTTATGGCGTGCAAATGGTTAAGGCGGTACATTCGGTTGTGTTAAACTTTCTTTACCTAACCTTTAAATAATTTTTGTTAAATAACAAAAAAGAAGGTGTAGTGCAACCTTTTGATGGAATTTCTGGAGCACTAGATGTTTTCGCCAGAATGTATGGCAGAACTCTGGGCTTAGGGAACACTTTCATTCCCCTCCTATACTTCTATTCCATGCTGGCCGGTATCCTGGAATCTGTTGTGTGCCAGTCAGGGCCTGACTGAGGGATCCTATGGCCCACGTGGTCTGTGTACCCCAAAGGTGGAATCTCCCTGCAATGCCTTAGCCACCTGTGCTTCAGTGATGAGCCATGTAAAGGTGTGATGATACTCAAAGGCATGTAGAGATGCCTCTTTCCTATTTCCCCTCATGCATTCCTGCCACCTCGCTCACTAAATCCACAATTTCTAGGATCAAAAAAATACTTAGCAAAAGACCTTGTACCATTAGAACCAAAGTGGGTGACATAGAGTATGTATTCTTCCAATGACTTTTTCAAACCAACGTATTTCCAGGTGTAGAGATAATAAAGACATATTGTCAGTGATACCAGACACTGCTGAGGAGATGGAGTGGTCAATCGTGGGTTCCTGAATGAATGTGAATGAATGAAAGAATAAATTAACATGAATGGAGGGCATTAAAAAGAAATGATGTCACAGTGTTGCCTGGGCCATTCCAGCTGAATGTGCAGTTGTTGTTTAACATAAATTTTGTACCCAAGGAAGTGCCTGGCATGAAATCACTCTTCAAATATTTATTGAATAGATGGGTGAATAGGAGGGAATGGAATAAATTAGAAAACAGCATCAGTGATAAGAAAAAGGTAGAATCTCAGAGCAAGGTCCTTTTACCAAAAACTGTTGAGTATGTTTAATTAACAAATATGTGCTTGTTCTGTGTTAGGCCGTATGGAAGATGGTGAGCACACTGGCATCAACCAAGTAACCACAAATGATCACAAATAATGATGAGTGCCCTGAAGGAAGACTCTCCCACTTCCACAGGCACTAACACAGTGTGGTGGGTGTGGGAGGGCGGGGGAACTTGGGAGCTCATTTTGAGCCCTGATATATTTTCATTAAGCAAATGCTGCTATAGTTTCCTTCTATTCCGACATGTTCCTAGAAACTCACATTTAAGAAAAGGGTTTTTTTAGATATGAACAATTTTTTTTCAAGATATTCAATGGTATCTAGTCTACCTAGTGTCTTTAGGCAGGCAAATACCTAAAGGGTTTGCTAATGTCATTTGGATAGCACTCATGGACAAGTCAAGCAAGCAGTTTGATGTTGTGATTACACATGTGTGTGTGATACCCAACACGGTGTCACAAATTCCCACAAGTAGTTGTTCCTTTGAATCAAGGCACTATTTCCCAGTGTATTCCTCCAATCTCCAGGTCTATGGATTATGTTATTGGGGAGAAAAATGAGAAAGGGGGAATGAAAGTCAGACAAGTTTAGGAAATGCTGTATTAAACAACATCATGCAAGTTTTCTTATCTGCAGGTCTTCGTATGGCCTTTCATAGGCTGACTTCCCTGTAAATTTCCAAAGGGTGTGGTTTTTTTTAGTTAACGACCATGGAACCCTTTTCTTGCAGAAGCCCTCTAGGTACTAGTGTACCATGGAACACACTTTGAGAAAGTCTGTGTTTTCTAAATATAAATGGCTTTGCCTGGGATAGAGGCTGGAATAAAGGTGATCCATTAATATTATGAATTCATTAATATTCCTAATCATTTTAGTAAATTTAATTCATCAAATTAACTGCTGTTTTTAAGAACTTGAGACAGCTCCACTTCCTAAGGAAGAAGTCCAGGTTGTGAGGAGGCTCCTGGAGTGTCAGCAGGGGGCGCTGTGGGTGAGGCTATGGGAATATCCAAAGGTGGATGATGGACATTGGACCAGCTCTCCCCGGGGCTTTCTTACTCTTGTTTAACTCAGGTTGAATGTTGACCCCACCCCCAATATTATATTTTAGCTCATTCTTATGGACCCATGGATGACATGAAACAGGTAAAAAGGTAAAACATCACCGAAAGTGAGTTATTTACTCCCCCCAGATAGGCATAGTTTTCCTTTCTAACATGTTTAAGCAGTCTCTCCCCAAAGAATCCAAGACCCGGGCCAAGAGTATAAATATGGGCCCACATCATTGAAGTCTTAAGTATGTAAAAGTGACAGATCAAGCTAAACACTGTGAAATAACGTATGTTCTATCCTCTCACGTTGGCAAAGATCCCTTCCGTGTCCCTGGGAGGCCAGGTCTGCGTTTCTAATTCATGACTAGTTGGGAGCTCTGCACCGACCAGTGACAGCGTCCGGACTCTGGTCCCCTCCCTCCCACATCCGGCTCTGCCCTGCACAGGAAGGGTCTCGCTCACGCACAAAGGTGTGTGCACCTGAGCACGCACAGCCAAGCTCTGTCCACAGTCCCAAACACCCCCCACACAGCCGTGTGCATCCATGGCTGTGAGATCTGCTCTCAGGAGATAATACATGGGAATGGGCCTTGACGAGCACTCCGAGCTCTTTGGGCAAGAACTTCTAGGGAACCCGGAGGCTGGTGCTCACTCTGGACAGGCTCGTGGCTTTGGCCCTGGCGGGTCTCACCCTGTGAGAAGGGGTGTAGCTAGGGGGCAAGGGGGCGGGCAGAGCTAGGCAGGTCTCGGCCAGCACCAAGAGAGTATTTGGAATTGAGAATAAAGCCCCTGTGAAAATCACACTTAAAAAAGCTGCAGTCTTTGCAGCTACCCCATGCCTCTGGGGGAAAGAAAAGAAGAAGAAAAAGGATATTTCTTATTTGAATGTAACTACTTCTGAAAGCCTCCGGTCACCTTTCCTTCCTGTTCTGCGAGGTGAGATGATTTCCCCTTTGGCACTGAAAGGGAAACTAGATCAGTTGTGTGAAAAACCAAAAATGATACATTTTCTCAACTTCAAACTTGTCCCAAGGCTTTCTCCCACGCTGTGTTAAATAATAGAAGTCTTTTTAATTGAATTTCTTTGTGTGTAGCATATGCTGGGCGACATTATGCCAGCATCTCGCTCTAAGCAGCAACTCATTCTTCATAAAAGCATTAAGACCCGGAGCGGCGTTCTGCATGTAGGGAAGGAACACAGGCCGGCAGCAGCTTGAATCCACATAAAATCAGCGCCTCTGAAATGTAATTGTGAAAACACGTTGCGACAAACTGGGAAGTGGGGGAGATACTTAGGATTATAGAATGAAACCAAAAAAAAGAAAAAGAAGAAGAGAGGAAGGGAGGAGGAGGGACAGTACCGTGGCACAATTGTCTGCAGAATCAAAGCTATAACGTGTCCTAGCGTTCTGTCCGCAGGCTCATCTCTATATTCATTTCACCTCGAAAGCCACCCCCCTTTAGAGGGGGGTTATAAGTGGACGTGCTGTGGCCCGAGGCAATACCTGTAACACATGATTGTGTTCTCCACCCCTTCAAGGATCCTGGAGCTTCAGCAGAATGGCGACATGGACATCCTGAAGCACAAGTGGTGGCCAAAGAACGGCCAGTGTGACCTGTACTCCTCAGTGGACACAAAGCAGAAAGGAGGTGCCCTGGACATAAAGAGCTTCGCAGGGGTTTTCTGTATCCTGGCTGCTGGGATTGTCCTCTCCTGCTTGATAGCCATGCTGGAGACGTGGTGGAACAAGAGGAAAGGCTCCAGGGTCCCATCCAAAGAGGTACTTGACTGGGAGCTTGGGCAGTGAGCTGGGCCAAGGAGCAGGCTGTGTCTGCAGGGAGGATGATGGCGAGGAAGGGGTTGGGGGGAGGATCCTTGTTGCTTCTTGTCTTGAAAAGTGGAAATAAATTTGTGAAGCCTAAAAATTGGTAAGGCCAATATCAGTTTCCATTTTAGGACATCCCAGATAGATGAGAGGAGACTATATAGTATTTGAAAGACTGATAATGTTATGTGCCTTGACTGGCTTTGAAATTCTCCCAAATCTCCGGATAGAATTTAAGTCAATGATTTGTTAAAGGCTGAGATTGAATATAACTTGACCAGTTCACAAAGATGCTTATCTTTTTATTGCCATGACTTGTTTAACTTATACCTAAATTACTTGGTGTCTCTAAGATTCGGCCTAAGAAATCCAATATGACAGTAAAATAATTAGAATTTTCTCTTTACCACCAGTGACTGCTGCCCTCTCTCTGTATGTAGACCTAAGAGAAGTGGTTATGTTTTTAGCTCTGATGACCCTAAGTTTAACAAATCCACATCATGGAATCATCTAAAACTCAATATTTCTCCCTTACTCTTGAGTTAGCTCAACTCCAAGTCCACATTAAAATTTTTCCAGAGATCTGAGAGAATACTCACAGAATTACACATATTTATCTTAAAGTGGCATATGTGCCCTGTTTTCATAAAAAAATTATGGGATTTATAACTATCTTATTTCCACTGGACCAAAAATGTGAAAATGTTTAAAATAATAAAATCATATTCACAAAAGCTTCACAAATTGAAATGAAAACAACCTAAATTTGCTGAGTGATCTGACTTGCTGGATAGCTTCAAGGGAGAGTTTAAACTTTCTATAACTAGGCCTTGGCTAACTGAGGCCTAGAGCAAGTCCTGACAGGATCTGCTTTAATGCACAAATAAAAATGGCTTCTCACTTGCATACGAATTTTTGCATGTTAATGCAGTCTTTCAAACATATCGTTTTCTAGTCTAAGAATTCCTTCCTACCACTTTATATGCAAAATTGATCAGCACCATTTATAAGGAAAAGCCTGGCTTAGCAAAGATAAATCTTCGCTTCCTACTTGTCTGAAGGATCATACATTCTGCATTAGTGAAGGGTGAACTAAAAACGAATCAGGTTTTACTGTCGTATTTTCTTTGTGGAATAAGCTTCTGGTATCTCTACTGACATTGATTCAATGCAAAAGACCACATTAATGCAACATTAGAGCTGAGACTTCATATTCTCAAAAATCTGGAAATTAAGGACTCCCCAAGCTCCTTATATGTTGAATTACTATATATGATATTAAATTTTTGCACTATTATATCTGTTGATGGATGACTACATTATAGTTGCTGTGGGAACCATAAAATTATCTTTCAACCCTCTAAAGTCTCAGTGATAACACTGCATTAATGGATATTTTTATTGGATTTCGAAATGAGAAAGGAGAAGGAAAACACTGATGCACTCAAAATATTTTTCACTTAGGAGCACTATAATAGCACAATAAAAAAAATACATACTCCATTCTAACTCATGACAGCTAATCCAGATCTTATGAACAAATATTTTATTTTATGATTAATAAATATTTTTAAATCCTTGCAAATTTGATTTCTTGAACCTGGCTATAAATAAGATTGATACAAAGAACAATTTTATTTCTTGCCAGTTTTATTTTTTAAATATTGGGCTTTAACGCTCCCATTTAGTGAAAATCTTAAGGGATTTATGAATTGATTTCAGCTCCAGAAATCTGAGGTTTTACTTTCTTCTCCTTTATTAAGCACCTTTTTACTGAGACTCCATTATCATAGCTCAAAGCATCTTTGATTTAGAGAGCATATAGCATATACCAGAACCTAAACTAAAACTGCTACTCACATGTGAGGACTTGAAAAGATCTCTAAAAGTCCCGCTGACCTCACAAAATTGCCTCAGGTACTAGGTAGCTTGAGTGTATGAAGTCCCCCAGTTAGAAAGTGATTCTCTTGTGTTGAATGTTACTCTCTCCAAACAATCTTATATATCTTTAGCCTGAGGAGAAATAACACTGTAATAGTCACTAGCACTCTAGTGTGAACTAGCATGTCAGCATATTGTACCACTTATCTCTAAGAATGGAAAGTTAGAGTTAGGAGTGAGTAGTGGAAAGGAACAAATATCTCACTTGGAATAAAATACCCTGAAATAAGACACCAGGGGTAAAGAAGAGGTGGGGGGAGAGGGAGGAATAAGTTGCCAAAACCATACTTTTTATTTGTACAATTTTGCCTGGGTCTGTCGCTGCTCTTATAGAAAGCAATCACCCATCTACTGCTTCCATATTTTGTAGTTGCATGTGGCATATGCTTATTTTAGAACTTTAACTGCAAGAAAAATATTTATTATAGATAACCTTATCTCAGTATCTTATTGGTACCCCCAGAATCTGGGACAGTGCCTGGCTCATATTAGGTGCTCAATAAATACTTGTTAAATGAATAAACCCCAAAGTTCAGTTCATTACATATCATGTTTGCTGAACTACTTTTTTTTTTAACCATGGGAGCTAGTACTGATGAGAACCTTATCTTCTTTTTCTTCATCTCCAGGATGACAAGGAAATTGACCTGGAGCACCTCCATAGACGTGTAAATAGCTTGTGCACAGATGACGACAGCCCCCATAAACAGTTTTCCACCTCGTCAATTGACTTGACCCCTCTGGACATTGACACTTTGCCAACACGACAAGCACTGGAGCAAATCAGTGATTTCAGGAACACTCATATTACCACAACCACCTTTATCCCAGAGCAGATCCAGACTCTTAGCCGCACACTGTCAGCTAAAGCTGCCTCTGGTTTCGCTTTTGGCAACGTGCCTGAGCACCGAACTGGCCCTTTTAGGCACAGGGCACCTAATGGGGGCTTTTTCAGGAGTCCTATAAAAACAATGTCATCTATTCCTTATCAACCAACTCCTACCCTGGGGCTCAATCTGGGGAGCGATCCAGACCGAGGCACCTCCATATGAGCATCAAACAAAATCTCTTCACTGTTTCTTTTGTAGGACTCCCTTTGCAAGGAGCAACTGTAATGTTGTGGGACTAACATGGATGTAACATTTTTTCTTTTTAATCAGGATTATTAGTAACAATTCTAGCTCTCCCTCCTCCCTCTTCTATTTCTGTCTCTCTCTCTTTTTCCCTCTCTTCTGATACATTTCCTTCTGCTATTATTCATTACTCAATTTGTTCCCCCAGAATATAGTATACTAGGATCCAATTAGTCCGCTTTTCATATACTGTACTTCAAGTATAGGAAATGTGCACTGAGAATACTAAAAGTATATATGCAGGATTAATTTTACATAAAGGCCTCTTACTTAACATTTCTCTATTTTTTGAAGATATAATTGCAATAACTTCAGTCTTTTACATTCTTCTGCTGCATCCATACAATGCTCCACTGCTGCTGAGTGTCCTTTAACTGTGGACCAAAGGCAACCCCTGCAGTGTCTATAAAATACTTTAAAGACCATTCAGGCCACATAATATGAGAATGCAATTTTGTAGGATTACAAAAAAAAGCCATTAATATGCCAGTCAAGACTACAGTTAAAATTACTCTTGCACTGCAACAGTGCATATGACCTTTATGTGATTGTACAGTATTAAAAGTTTTTTCTTATGTACAGTAAACTTTATCATATGGCAGAAGCCTCTATTGTGTTAAATAAATTAGTATCTCATACATATACATATATATGCACCTATATAATGTGTATATATATTGAAAGGCGGCCATTGCTATTGCAATTCATTTAATAAAGCTTTAGTTTAAAAAAAAAGTATTGTATACAGGAACTATGTATAGTGCAGGGGGTCTTTTCAGTTAGAAAAGGCAGGTTGCTTTAATGTTACTCTGATTCGCATTGTTTGCCAACAGAGAATATTTTATACTTTTGTTATTAAAACATCCAGAGCGATTTACTATTTGTTCCTAGATGTAACTCATTTGAATAGGTTTTGCATTTGTTATTCAGCAGTGCATAAAGCTAACCTTGGTAATAATTTTACTTTTAATTCATTATCTAAATGGGGAAAGCTATTAGCCGAACCACATCCGCAACAGCACATAGAGCTCTATGAGAGTTTAAACGTAGATCATTGAAGGTTGATAAAGTCTCTTCCAAAGCAGCAAGCCAATTAACACAACTGTAGTTGGGGAGAGGTGGGAGCCCTGAAGAAATATTGATGTGGCCTTAATTACCGTCATACGTTATCCTAAAAAAGAAAATATAATAACCATACTGGGCTCTCTACTAAACCCCCTTTTTTATTTGGTTCTATTTGGAGGAGTTACGTATTTTTTACATTAGTGCCAAGTGTATAGAAGGATGACAGCAAAAACAGTGCCTCTTTGTGCACAACCCTTTTAAAGTAGCATTCTTACCTGTTAGAGATGTAAAATGAACTTTGTTTGTAATCCTTAAATTAAAACGTGATAAGTAGGAAGCGAGAACTTATCCTGTGTTCTTAGCAGCCATACACTTATTTTACTCTAATTCATTCTGTGGCTAGGATTGATGTAGGAACCAACCTATGTGATTTGCTTTAGAAGAAATTAAAAGGTATATTCTTAAGGTATATTATATTTTGATGCTAATTCTGTTCTGGGGAGCATCTTGTACTGTCACTGTTTTTGTACTAAATCTTCAAATATTGTCTACTGTGTAAGGCAGAAAAATTTCTTATCATGCAAAAACCATTTTGTTTCCAGGGTAACAAGTACTTAAGTGCATGCACAACTTGTTTTCCCTTGTAACACTCATGATCTCATCCACGACTCTGATTTTAAAACTAAAAAAAAAAAAAAAAAAAAAAGTCTTTACAAAAAGCTATATAGGGACATACCAGATGTTTCAGTGATTTTAGCTATCAAACTGTTAACCATGTACAATATTTAAAATAGGCCTATTTTGATGTATTGCCTATTATACAAATACACAAAACACTTTTTGGAGGCCTCAGTTATGAGTGGCAGAGCTTTCTGTGTATAATTTGTCTAAATAATTTGTCTAATAAAAATGTTTTCTAAACTTGCTCTCATACCATTGAAGTCTTAACTATAAAATTTGAAAATGCTTACTTCCTCACCTATTGAACTGAATTTTTCTAAAAATTTATCTTGAGTTCATTAATGCATAAAACACATTAAGTTTTGATAGCCGAACTTTGCCAAAATGTGTGGCTCTCTAAAAATAATACTAAGTGATGTCCTAAACCAACGAAATACTGCTTTTCTGCTATCTGAGACTATTTGAACCCACAATATATTTGTTTTTCTTTATGGATATCTCTGTGAGCACTTTTTTGGGACAGATTTATCCTGTTGTGTGTAAACAGTGCAGTCACTATAATAGCAAAAAGAAAATCAAAGGTAATTATTATACTTAGAATTTACTTATTAATCATTGTTTTGCTGTTAGAGAAATATTCATCATGCTGAATCTATTAATTTGAAATTTAATTGTCTCCAAATTATTTCTAATACATTATTGTATTTGAACAATAATTCATCTTGCATTTAAATTGCTCAATGGTTTTCTATCTAGAAATATATTCAATTTAGATTAAAATTTCTGCTATTCTAAAATCCCATTGAAAATGAAGTTTTCAAATGTTGGAACGAGGAGGAACTGTAGACATCTAGACCATCTTGCCTCGTTTTACAAATAAGGGAAATAAGATGCCAGGAAGCTGGGACTGGCCCACAAGTTTGTCAATCTGAGGCTTAAAACCAGGTCTTTGTTTGTTTGTTTGTTTGTTTGTTTGTTTAACTCTGCCAAGTCCCATTCGGTCACATGCACTGGTCCTCGTGGATTGGAAAGGTAGGGATGGCTCAGGTACATGCCTCCACCCACTCCTCTGGCCCAGCCGAGGCTGTCAGTCTCTAGGAACCTTCCTTCCTGTCTGGGTCCACATGGAGCATCTCATTCACCCGCTCCCCTTATTAAAGATGGGAAAGTGAACACCTTGGGCTACTTCCCCAAGGTCATGGCTCCTGGAAGCCATCAGTCCAGGTCCTGTTTCTGTCTACTGCTACTTCCTTTAACCATTGTCTGTCCTGGTTCGCACCACTTGCACCAACTGGGCTATTTCAAAACAAGACAAATACCTTATATTCATGTGCTTCTATTCTTCTCATATAGTCAATGTATTCCTTTGGTGAATCATTAAGAGTTGTCACTTTTAATCACTCAGAACTTATGCACAGGTTTTGATTTAATCATATATTAGAAAATTGTAAGACCTCCTTTCTTCCTCATACATATCAAACTACAGGCAATTTGTCATTTTCTTAATTATGTTATTTTCCATTTCCTTTAGTTTGGGATTGGTTGTGAACTGAATAAATACTTTTAAAAATAGACTTTACTGAATGGTACTTTGCTTCATCAATTAAAAAGAAAAAAAAAAGATGAGAAGACCCATTTACCCCCACAAAATGCTTTCTAAGCCATACAATTGGATAACAATCTATCAGTACTTTATAACCAGAATTTTTGGAATAGTGGTACACATTCTGTATTATGAGCATAGTAAATAAAGCAGAACTAAGAACTTCTGTGCTGGTAAACATGGGGTTTATCCTTAAATATACATTTCATGATAATTGATAAAATACAATGGGCTCGCTAAAAATTGGCTTTCTTCTGCAGTGTTTTTATTTCTAAAAATAGATTATAGTCCCAATCCTGTGATCAGACATTAATAAATGGCTAGCAATTGTGGGCATAGTTATTATTTCAACAAAATTTAGTAGATACCCATCCCCCATGAGATAGCATAAATGAGCTCCCTTGGGTGGAAAAGACTTACTGACATTGAAAAATCGGGAAATAAAGCTATTTAGATTTGATAGATTTAATTCAGTCCTATTAGTGTTACCAAAAACCTATTATGTGAAAACCACTATGCTAAGCAGTTGCACATGGCATAAATGAAGATGTATGTTTCAGAATGGGTCTGGATGTGTTCTACTGTCTTCGGAGAATTGTACAGGTGGACTGTCTCCATTGCTAGTGGGGTTCTTATGACATCTTGAGGAAAAGAATTTTCTAAGGCTCACACAGGAGAATGAGTGATTTTTATTTGCTTAGACTTATCTCCTTCAGTTTCCAAAGTCCCATTGCCCCTAAACTAGTCCTGACAAAATGTGCAGCTGGGGATTCTGCAGAGCTAAAAGCAAAGCCAGTATCCACAATGTCGGTTCTGAATCCGCCACAGCATCAGGCTAATTCCAGTCCATCGGTCCACTGTGTGCCATGTGGGCGAGTGTAGAACATGAAAGCCCTGAAAGCCAGGAGTCAGGTGTGAGCAGCGAGAGAACAGGGCTTCTTTGTATTTCAGATTTCGCACCCTTGCAGTGGCCAAGCCTATTCTGGCCAGTGCCCTGTTCTCAGGTATGACTGACAGGCCAACACCCTCTCTACGTCATTCAGACCTTAGTGGGCACGCGTTTATTCTTTTTTTGTTCAGTCCCTTTCCCCAGGATCTGTGGGGAACAGACCCGGGGAGTGTTAAACTGCAGCTTTCTGGCAAAGCTGTACAAATGGCATGCCTGTATTATCTGGCCTTCCCTTTGCTCCTCTCCTGTTAATTAATTAATAACCAGGCTATTACAACGGAATCACTACCGCCCAGTTCTTTCCTTGCCCCATATCACCATGCAAGATATAGATGCCATCTTACCGACTTTCTGAGGTGGCAGAATGAGTCACCCAAACCAGTGCAGTCATCTTTGTGCCCAGACCATCCAACCAACTGCTGCAACCCATTCTTGTTCTCCAGGGCTAATTGGGTCTGTCCTCTTAGATTCAGATGATCTCCACAAAGAAGACAGAGATTTCCCAAGATGCCCGACCAGGAGGCCAAATTTTCAGAAATGTGAAAATTACCACAAGCCAGAGGCAAACTACAATCTGGCCCTTCCTCCTTATCAATACCTGCACTGCATACCATTCAGAGACTGACTCCTACCCTCAGGCGTCCCGTCAGAAGACACAGATAACAACTCATTTTCTATCCCTGTGGGCTAGTTCTGGTAGGGTGCTGCAGTGTTTTTGCTTCAAAGGGACCAAACTCAGCCAATCTTGTTCAGGCTACTTTTGAACTTTCATAAACTTTTACTTATATTGCAGCAAAGACTCCTAGCCACCTTTCCTCTCATCTCAGGCATCGGTTACACTGCGACCGATGAGCCTGATGCATGTATAGTGTTCTCCTGACTGCCCACCATAACAACAGCCTCCACCCCACACACACTTCCAGAAAAATAGAAAGTTCATGGTTTTGCTCCATTTTATAGTGTTGCACAGAGGCACACCAGGTACAACAGTTGCAGCAACAAACGATCCAGCCTGCTCTGAAGACAGAAACACACAGAAGGAGCGGTCTCTCACCTGCATTTTCCAAATTCCTACATTTTCAACCTTTTTGTTTGTTTTGATTCCATGTAATATTAGTAAATAACAAAGAAAAAAATGTTCAACTTTGAGAAATACTTTTTGTTATCTGAAAGCTCTCCCCTGATCTGTTATTACATATGATTTTGAACCGAGGGCCGCCTTTTGACTTATTTTGCACACTTCCTAGAATTTCTTCACACCGCAATCTGGACACATTGCCCATCCTCTGCTGGAGATAGACGTGGCCCGTCTGACCTTTGTGAGGAGTGAGGGCCTGGTTCCTTCTGGAGAAACCCTGTGGTTCCTGTGGTTCCCACTGCAGGATTAGCAGCGTATTTCAAAAGAAACTCTCTGTGATGTAATAGAAAATGCACAGACGTTTCAGGGCAACATTAATCCTCATTAATTAAAAACTAATTAAGCTTTTATAACAGCTGCTTTAGAAGGAGGAACATATGTCACAAAATCAAAGAATGACACAACATCAGAACCAAAGAAAGGATGAAAAGCACTGTTTTAATAAATATTTTGCCTGCCACAAGATTTGAAATATGAGAAGGCACACTTTAGTTTTTAAAGTTGTTATATTTTATTTTTAAATTGGTGTTACTGAAATATTTTAGGAACTAAGTACCCTACATCTGTGGCTGTTTTTAATTTTAAAAATTTGACATCAATAAACAAATCATAGCTTGCTTATTCACTATGCAGAAGATTCATTATAGGGGGATCTTTAAGAATTAGTTTTTCGCCCTACCCGGTTTGTCTCTGTGGATAGAGGAACAGCCAGTAGACTGAAGGGTCCCAGGTTCGATTACAGTCAAGGGCACATGCCCAGGTTGTGGGCTTGATCCCCAGTAGAGGGAGTACAGGAAGCAGCTGATCAATGATTCTCTCGCATCATTAATGTTCCTATCTCTCCCTCTCCCATCCTGAGATCAATAAAAATATATTTTTAAAAAATAATTAGTTCTTCTAATATAATAAAATAAGATTCAATTTGCAAAAATTTAAATTCTATAAAACTTTTCAGGATCACAGCTATTTCCTGGAGCAAGGATACCTATATCTATTTCACACTAGTTAAATAAGGAGATGATAGTTAATATTAAGTGCTCTCCAGAATTACATTAAAGTTGACTATCAAATTAATTCTAGCCCTCTATTAATATCTGTTTTTGAAATTTGGCAATAAGGTATGTGTTTTTTTTTAAATAAAAACACTAAAATTAAGTTGAAAATAGAGGCATCACATGTCCAGCTCATCTAATTGGGACTCCCAGATTCAGTGCCGCATGACTAAGGATTTTAAACCTTATTGCTCACTCACTCAGTTTTTTCCATGGAAATATCATGGTAAAAATGACTTCATAAAACATGTGTGCAATACCACTTCCCACATGTATAGTCTCCAAAGTTTTTGGTGTGTCCAATTAACATGATAAGTTCTATAACTCAATCAGCAATTAATATATTTTAATTAATTCTTTCTTTTTCATCATCATTAAATGAAGTTTTTAATTCTTATTCCATAATAATGATTTTGTGTCTCTTTTTAAAAAATTATTAGTATTTATACCTAAACTAGAGGCCCAGTGCATGAAATTCGTGCACTGGTAGGGTCCCTAGTGGCTGCCAGCTGCCAGCTAGGACCTCCCTTCCCACGGTTGGCTGGCTGGCCCCGCCCACTGGTCAAACTCCCAGTCTAGCTCCCAGTTGAGGGGACAATTTGCATATTAGGCTTTTATTGTATAGGATTTTAATAAGGCTGCAGAGAGAATATTAGAAACAAAACAATCACACAGGATTAATCAGTGAAACTAATATAATATTGAATGCCAACTGTCATTGAAAAAGATGCTGAAAAAAAGAGATCAATCAGCCCATCAACTAACACTTTCTGAGCACCTACTATGAGCAAGGCACTATGAGATTTCGTAACTGGTGTGCCCAGGCACACTCCTGGGCCTGAAGCGGTTCTGGTACTGAGGCTTTGATCCCCTCTCTCTCAGGGTGGTGGGGTGAGTCTCAGCTGGATTTCTGCCCAGAGGCAGTTCTCTGCATATACACCTGGCCTTTCCTCGGAGAGCTTCCAAAGTTAGAGAAACAAAATACCAACATTTGAAAAGTTAAACAAAAACTCATGGTTTAAATAACATAGGAAGACAATAATATGTTATGATTCAGAGTACATTTAATGGTCAAATTGGCGCTATAGAGAAAATATTCTATGAGAAGAGAAGAATGCAGCTGTGTGGCTTGGGGTGGTTTCATGTTTCATGGGATAAGTGGAAAGTTAGCCTGATCACAGAGACTATGGAGAGGTCAGAAGAATGCAAAAGGGCTTCCAAGCAGAGGGTACAACACCACCAAAGGCACAGGGTGGGAAAGGATGTGCAGAGGAGCAGTAGCCCACGATGTCTGGAATATGAGACTCATGTCAAGAAATAGCAGGAAGTAAGGTTTGGGTGAGATTGAGAAAAGCCTGTAGGCTGGGCTCAGGAGATTACACTCTATCCCAGGGGTGGGCAAACTTTTTGACTCGAGGGCCACAATGGGTTCTTAAACTGGACCGGAGGGCCGGAACAAAAGCATGGATGGAGTGTTTGTGTGAACTAATATAAATTCAAAGTAAACATCATTACATAAAAGAGTACGGTCTTTTTTTTTTTTTTTTTTGTTCAAAGGGGGCGGCGCCCCCCCCGGCGGGCCGTAGTTTGCCCACAGCTGCTCTATCCTGTTCCTTCATCCATTCATGTGTTCATGTATTCAACATATGTTCACTGAGGTCCCACTATATTCAAGACACTATTCTAGGCACTAGGGATACACCAGGACACAAGGCAGAAATCCATGCCCTTCTGGAGACAGAAAATAATCAGGATAAATAAGTGAAGTACATAGTCTATTAGAAGAAAAATGCGGTAGGGAAAAATGAGGACGAGAAGCAGGAAGGCCAGAGTGAGAGTGGGGACTTGCTGTTCTAAATAAGGCGGCCAGGGGAAGCCTCACTGATTCGTGGCATTTGACTGAAGCTTTATGGGGAATGAGGGAGTTACCATGTTGTTGTCTTCAAAAGAGCATCCCAGACGTTGGGAAGAGCTAGGACTAAGGCTCTGAGGTGGGAGTGTGTTGGGTATGTCTGAAGAAGGAAGATCAATGTGGCTGGACCAGAATGGGTGATGAGAAAGAGGGCATTAGGAGAGCTCAGAAAGGCAACACAAGACTCACATTATAAGGCTTCATAGAATGGTGTAGGGATTTGAGCTTTAATTCTGCAAGACATGGGAAACCACTGGAGTGTTTCAAGAGAAGTGGAATGGCTGTTACTAAACCCCATGGGTTGCCGAAACCGGTTTGGCTCAGTGGATAGAGCTCGGCCTGCGGACTGAAAGGTCCCAGGTTCGATTCCGGTCAAGGGCATGTACCTGGGTTGCAGGCACATCCCCAGTGGGAGATGTGCAGGAGGCAGCTGATCGATGTTTCTCTCTCATCGATGTTTCTAACTCTCTATCTCTCTCCATTCCTCTCTGTAAAAAATCAATAAAAATATATTTAAAAAATAAAAAATAAAAAAAAAAATAAACCCCATTGGTTGACTACAAAGCCAGATATAAATCAGTCTTGGGAACATAGATACTCCCACTTTCCCACCCTCCCTTGAGCCTAATTATTTGCTACCATTTGAATGTTATGGGAGAATGGCATGGTGGTGCCAGCAGTTGGCCTTGCCTCCTTTTTAACTTTAGCCCTTAAACCGTCGGAGAGAGATTGGAGCTGGGCTGGTGTTCCCAGCGGCTCACAACCACAGACGGTATGGAGACCTCCATCATGGGCAGTGGCGAGCCACTGAAGAACTTGACCAAAGGAGAAACATGCTCTTAAAGAGATTGTTGAAAAAGATGATGCTGGCAGTAACTCAGAATGGAATGGATAAAAGGTCAATTAAAGGCTTGTGCTAAGTTTATTCCTAGGTATTTTATCCTTTTTGTTGCAATTACAAAATGGATTATTTGTTCTGCTTCTTTTTTTTTTTTTTGAAATGTCATTGTTAGTGTATAGGAATACAGTGGATTTTTGTACATTGATTTTGTTTTTTTGTTGTTTTTTTTTAATATATTTTATTGATTTCTTACAGAGAGGAAGGGAGAGGGATAGAGAGTTAGAAACATCGATGAGAGAGAAACATCGATCAGCTGCCTCCTGCACATCTCCCACTGGGGATGTGCCCGCAACCAAGGTACATGCCCTTGACCGGAATCGAACCTGGGACCTTTCAGTCCGCAGGCTGACGCTCTATCCACTGAGCCAAACCGGTTTCGGCTGTACATTGATTTTGTGTCCTCAAACTTTACTGTACTTGTTTATTGTTTCTAATTGTTTGTTTTTGTGTTTGTTTTTGTTTTGTTTTTTGTAGAGTCTTTGGGGTTTTCTATATAAAGAATCATGTCATCTGCAAAAAGTGACACTTTTACTTCTTCCTTCCCACTTTGGAGGCCTTTTATTTCTTTCTCTTGCCTGATTGCTCTTTGACTTTGAATGGTGGGCACACAATGCAACATACAGATGGTGTATCACAGAATTGTACACTTAAAACCTACAGAATCTTATTAAACATTGTCACCCCAATAAATTCAATTTAAAATATAAAAGGCATGTTCCATAGTTCAGGTATGAGCTGAACCTCTGCAGCAGCCCAAGAAAGGAGAGAAGATACAGACGGTAGATATGTTTTGAAGGAAGAATCAAGAGCACTCGATAAACTGAATATAGAATATAAAAGAGAAAAACAAATCAAAGAGGATTGAATTTGCAAATTCAGATGCTAGGAAGATAGAAATAATTCTACCCAAAAGTGCTAAAGTCAGAAGGATATCTGTCTTGTTAATCTTCCTTTATCTTTTAAGTTGGGGGGGGAGGGATTGCAGAGGAGAAATTATAGAATTGAAAACTATCTATATTCCTGCATTGGCAGGCTGGGTGATGGATTCTTAACAGGTGGAGGGGACCTGAGGGATGATCAGGAGTCCGCGGCTTTTAAACTGTGCTCCCCAGCTCCTAAGGGATTGAGGTCATGATGGGGATGCAGCGGGGTGAGGGGAGGCCCACTGGGCATCAACGAGAGCAATTCTGCTCTGATGTCTTCGCGTATTTCACTTCCAGTTAAGATTTCCCTTACCCTCCAAATAATACATTACTGACAGACGACCAAAACCTCACACAAATGTGTTCTGAGGCAGCCCATTATAGCATTCAACCATTTTAATCATTCAATTATTCTTCCTTACAGTTGGTCTTTGTATTGGGTTGAAAGTTGCCCCCTCTTGCTTCTTTGAAAGACTACAGAACAAGCTTTATCCCTTTTTCCCACATAACATTTACCATGTTTCCCACACAGCAAATACCCAGAATTGACCGAACTGCCCTGTGACGTAGTGACAGTTACTCAGATCCCATAATTGGGGCTTGAAATAGACCCGATGTTTCCAATGTCTTTAAGGAGAGAATGAGCTGGAGCAAAGTCCCCTTGCATTAAACTCGCTAGAATGACCATGCAGCAGACATACCTAAATAGATATCCAAAAAATGTTTCTAAATACAGACTTGTCTTATGAAAGGAACAAACTAAAATTAGCCCAAACATGACAAACACCTGCTGTGCGAACGCCGGTATACTTGGCACTCTAAGTCAAATCAAATGCCTGTGGAGTGTGTGTGGCTCCGTAACTGCTGTGTGCTTTAGTTCTAAGTCTATTGCAGCTTGTGAGTTCAGAAGGCATCCACAAACACAGTTAAAAGTATCATAAGGGAATGAAAAGATAGGTCTGAAATACTCATCATCACCAATTCTATTCTTCGACAGTTTAAGAGGTGAGCTTTCACCAAGCAGGTGCCATCAAAAACACTACTTGGCTTTCATTCTGGCTGTTGTCCGCTGGCTCTAACTATCATCAACCAACATTGAGGTCATGACAGTGGTTTACTTTTAAGAGGTCAAAGATGATTTCTCGATTCTAAGGGGAAAGAAATGGCATATACCAAGTTTTTTAAAACGGTAGTATGTGCCTTTATGAATTTAGAATAACTTGTGTAAAACCTACTTTTCATATTGTTTGAGCATATAATTCCATGCAATTTACTCTTGCCCCACAACCTCACCTTAAAAATATAAGCCATGAGTCACAAAATCATATACACATACAACTAATCTTTCTTTCCCATAAAACAGAATAGCACACAAATTGTGTACACATCTACACAATGTAAGAATTTCAAAGTAGTTTGCAGAGGCAAGTGTTTCTGAATTGCACTTAATAAAACACATGATGTATATCCTCAGTTAGAATTATTCCAAGTGTAGGGAATCTGAAGTAAGTTGCCAATTTCTGCTTCAGTTCCTGTCTTTGAGGGCCAGTATTGATGTTCTCCTAAATACGGCGAGCCCGGAGACGGAGGGCATGCAGACCATGTGCAGGCACAGTGCTAGGCTCTGTGCATGTGCTTCACTTCATTCTCATAATATCTCTGTAAGATTGCTAATGCTGGTACTAACTGAACCGTTTAAAAACAAAATCTAAGCCCTAACCGGTTTGGCTCAATGGATGTACCTTGGTTGCGGGCACATCCCCAGTAGGGGGTGTGCAGGAGGCGGCTGGTCGATGTTTCTCTCTCATCGATGTTTCTGGCTCTCTATCCCTCTCCCTTCCTCTCTGTAAAAAATCAATAAAATAGACTAAAAAAATAAAAAATAAATAAAAAATAAAAACAAAATCTAAGGAAAAATCAATAAAATATATTAAAAAAATAAAAACAAAATCTAAGACTCTGGAAAGTTAAATAATTGGGCCAAGCTGTTAGCAAGCGGCCAAAACAGAATTCCAACCCACATCGCTCTAACCCAGAAATCCATGTCCTTTCTACCACAACAAACTGCTCCCAGGATAAAAAAGAGTTGGGAGGAAAGTCCCTCATTGCTGCCAGGGGCTTATACATAGACGATGGGGAGTCATAAAAATCGACGGATCCTCACTAGCTGAGTATATTTTTGAGACAGAAACTATAAGTGGTGGATAAAATAGTCATAAAAGATGAATAGAAGTGATGCATGCACTGTGATAGCCCGGCAAAGGTAAACAGACTCTGAGAAACACCCCGCCAGGTGAGTCTACAGCAGGGACCGGCTGCTCAAAGACCAGCAGCCCTGCTGTCATCCGCGTTCTTTATCTCTGCTAATGGTGCCAGCAACCTTTCCAGCCTAATTCCCCTCTTTCTTAGAGTCTCTCTAATGGAAACATTAGAAAAGCAACCCCCCACTGAGTCAACTTACATCCTGCTCTCCTGCCTGACCTGCTTTTCCGCAGCCCTCCTGCGATCCATCAGACAGGTTTCCGCCCACGCTCGCCTCTGCCTGCACCCATTGCAATGCATCTCCCAGCTCCACTCTTGCTCGGATCGCGTCCCTCCTACACATCTTACTACATAATCTACTAAATCACTCCTCGGGTCAGGTGGCTCCACAATTTCATTTTTTTCCCTGGTATTTCTGTGGCCCGCTAACTAATGACTGAGCACCTTAGCCAAGATCTCTTCTGGCAAGAAGTACGCAGGCAGCCTTCACAGGGAAGCAACATGTGAGCCAAGGAGGTAGGATTTTGACAATTAGAGATATGAATGTAGACTACACAAGCAATGTGCAAGGAGGAAATGGGGAAATATAATTGCTAAGTGGAGGACCAGGAATAGGCTATTTGGCTTATGGAGACGGACAGAAGATGAGGCGGGAGAACTGGCTCAATACTGCATTCTCCTATTATATTCTGAGAGTCCATTGTCTACATGTATGAAACAAGATGCTAGGCAGTGCACTACATACAGGCAGGCAAGGCTCTCAAAGCTGTGATGGCAGAGACATTGTGTACGTGCATAACTACAACACAGCGCAAGTATGATATGCCCCACAAAGTGATACAATGTGATAGGAATTCAGAGAAGGGAGAGATAATACTCTTCTAGGTGTCCTTTTATTGAAATACAGCAATTTTAAGTGCTATGTGATAAGTACTTAAAAATAGTCCAGAATGTTTTGAGAATTCTGAGAAAAGCACATCTTTTCTCACCCACAAGGGTAATAAAATGTCTTGGTGGAGAAGATAGTTTGAAAACTGGGCTTAAAAAGGAATATAATTTCCACAGATATCAATTAGGGAAAACATTTTTAAGTAAAGGGAAAGATATGATTCAAGTCACAGAGAAGAAAAACAGGGTATATTTGAAAAAATGATCAAATAATTTGGCTGTAACATATGGCCCGTGAAGAACAGTAAGGACATAACACGACAAAACTATAAAAGCCAAATCCAACCACCTACCTAATGTTCAAATCTCGTCTCTTTTACAATCTAGTCCATCTTTGAACAGCTGTGAATATTAGAAATATGATGGTGTTTACAGTCTACTGCGGAAGACAGACAATTTAACAGGCAATGACAATAAATTGTGATAAGTGCTATCGTAATGGCAATGCAAGGTGATTTGCAACCCAGAGCAAGGATAGGAAAAGCTCCCCAGCTAGGATTCTAAGCTAGACCTGGAAGATAATTGAGAGTCATCCAGGCAAAAGAAATGGGGATTCGTCAGACCAGGTGGCCTGCATATGCCAGGACCTGAAGCCGGAGGGCAAGATTTGTTCCAGGGACTGAAAGAAGTCAAGCCACGCTGGAACTTAGAGGGAAAGAAGAATATTAAAAGAATAAAATGAAGAGGTAGAAAGCAGGCCTTGAAATGCTTCATAAACCACTTTAAAGTATTTGTATTTGTTAAGGAATCAAGTTCCTGGCATCGCTAGGAAACCACTGAAGAGCTTGGAATGGAATGAATGAATTCTTATTTTAAAGTATCACTCTAGGCCTGGCTGTGTGGCTCAGTTGGTTGGGTATCATCCCGTGCACTGAAAGGTTGCCAGTTTGATTCCTGGTCAGGGCATATGCTGGGGTTTCAGGTTTGATCCCCAGTACAGGGTGTGCAGGAGGCAGTGGATTGATGTTTCCCTCTCACATCCATGTTTCTCTCCCTCTCTCTTCCTCTCTCTTTAAAAATCAATTTTAAAAAAACACACTTTAAAATAGAAAGAAGAATCACTCTAACTGCCCTAGAAGAGAGTGTGGAGTGGGACAATAGCTGAGAAAGTAGAGCAGTTAGGAACCGTATGTGACAATAGAGGTATAGTTCTAGTCTTTGGTAGTAACAGCAGAGAAAGGAGGTGGAAATATTCTAGAGACAGTTGTGGTGAGAATGATGTTTGAGTCTAGGCTTGAGCAATTTTCTTAAGTATTTAGTCACTAAATACTGGCAGATGAGGTAGGGCAAAATTATTTAAGAAATAAGTGAGTCTACTTAGCAGAAAATAAAGCCTGGACATAGAACCCTGAAGAAAATCAACATTTGATCAAAGCACAGAAGAGCTAGCCCCAGCTAGGTGGAGCAATTAGTTGAAGCATCGTCCTGTGCACCAAAATGGTTGTGGGTTTGATCCCCAGTTGGGGCAAGTACGGGAGGCAACCAATGGATATTTCTCTCTCACATCGATGTTTCTCTCTCTCTCTCTCTCTCTCTCTCTCTCTCATTAATCCTGGAGAAAGGATTAAAAATAAAATAAAGGACAGAAGACCTAGCTAAAAGAGAATGCAGAAGAAAAAATTATAGGAGTAAGTAGTCTTAGAGTCAGAAAAGAGAGTATTTCAACACACAGTGGTCAATATTTTCAAATGCCACTCAGCAAAGAAAAAGTACCCATTAGAATTAGCAACATGAAGGTACTCAGAACAGTGTTGGCAAGAACAGTGTTGAGGAGAGTGGTGGAGACTGAAGCCAGGCTGCTGCTGGTGAAAGAGTAAGTGAAAGGTCATATACACTGTTCTTCCAAGGAATATGGTGAGGAAAGAGGAGATGAAAGGAGTACTACCTAGAGAATAAAAAATAGAGTCCAAGGAGGCTGTTTGTTTCCAAGAGAGGAGAAACTTGAGCACATTTCAATGAAAATCCTTCCTATTGGAGGGAACCAGTAATGAGGTCAAAGTTGAAGTACACTAGCAAGTAGGTATCCAAAATGTAAAAAGGGTTGGAATCCAGGTCACAATTAGTCTTCGATAGGAGAAGGGACACCTTTTATTGTGACTACACAGGCAAGTGTAAGGATGAGCATGAGTGCAAGTAAATTTCTATGTTCAATTGCAGGATGTTTAGTGAGAGCTCTGCTGGATTCTATTTTCTATAAGACGGAGGAAGCAGATCACTGGGGAGGGTCCAGTGTCAGAGATTTTAGAATAAACAGGAGCAACACAGTTGGACTGGTGGCTTTGAGCGCTCAGCTGAAGCTGGAGTCCATGACCTTGCTGTGGCCTGAGCTGTACAATTGTAATATTTTTCAACCATTCTCAGCAGCTTCTGTGCAGCCCCAGAAAGACTGATAGTTGGACTTAACCTCAGTTGTAGATTTGATGCAAGTATGAAGAAAGAGCTCTGTGACCATGCAATGTGGTACTAAACAGAAGTTAACTTTCATGGGGTGTCCCAGTGGAATATGAACTATAGAGGGAGGCCATATTATTTAGGGTAAATAATGCTACCTGCTACTTAAAAACTTGCCACCCCCACCCCAGCAAACCTCAGTGACTTAACAGAATAGATTATTTTGTGTTCACATAAATTTCAAAGACAAGCAGAAAGTTGTCTTCCGTGTGGTGACTCAGACCCCAGGTTTCTTTGATCTGGCTCTCCTTTGCCCAAGGACTTTGGAGCTCTCCAATGGAACTTCTGTAAGCAGCTAGCAGACGAGGTAGGGCAAAAACATGGAGAATTGTGGGAGTTTTAATGCACCAGATCTAGAAGTAGCGCTCATCACTTCCACCCACATTCCACTGACGTGTCATGTGGCCACATTGAAACAGTTTGATTTTTTTATGATTTTTTAAAATCTTTATTGTTGAAAGTATTACATATGCCCTCTTTTTCCCCCCATTGACCTCTTCTAGCCTGCCCCCATCCCCCGTCTCAGGCCTTCACCACCCTATTGTCTGTGTCCATGCGTTATGCATATACGCATACAAGTTCTTTCATTAATCTCTTCCCACCGCCTTCCCTCTGAGATTCCACAGTCTGCTCCATGCTTCTATGTCTCTGGATCTATTTTGTTCATCAGTTTATTTTGTTCATTAGATTCCACATATGGGTGAGTGAACAGTTTTGATAAGCACTTGACCTGACTGCTGCCATGGATGCACAGAGTCAAGGAAGCTCTGTAACAATCTAAACATGAAAGAAGAACAGGCTAAATAAGATACACAAAACAGTCAAAATAAAAAGAAAAGCACATTGATTTTTTTCTTCTGAAAAAATTAAAAGAATTTGGTGATTGCTTAGATTAAGGATGATAAACAAGGTTCTGTCTAACACAACATTTTAAAAAAATTATGAGGTCAGCCCTAACCGGTTTGGCTCAGTGGATAGAACGTTGGCCTGCAGACCAAAGGGTCCCGGGTTTGATTCCGGTCAAGAGCATCAACCTTGGTTGCAGGCTCTTCCCTAGCCTGGGCCCTGGTCGGGGTGAATGCAGGAGGCAACCAATCGATGTGTTTCTCTTACACTGATATTTCTCTGTCTTTCTCTCTCTCTTCCTCTCTCTCTAAAAATCAATGGAAAAATACCCTCGAGTAAGGATAAAAAAATAAATTAAATTAAAAAATTATGAGGTCAAAATCCAGGGTCAGTGAAGCCTACCCAAACCATCCTATTGAAAGTTACGACCCCTTCTCCCAACATTTCCCCTTACATGGCTCAACTGTTTTTCAAAACACATATTACCTTCCTGCATACTGTGGAATTTGCTTACCATTGTCTTCCCCAGTCCACTATAATGTAAGCAAATCGAGGGAAGGTGTTTTCACTATTTTATTCATTGCTTTTTCTTCAGTGCCTTAAACACTAAATAAATGATGCCCCTCTCACCTATGAGGGGGGTCATTGAGTTATTACTGTTTGAATGATTGAATGTCATGAGAATAACACGGTCCATTCTGTAAAGGTCAAGTTGAAATTCGAAACACACACGCATATTTACTAGTTCTGGCTTAGCTGCAGAAAGTGAAGGAGGATTCAAATAACATGACAGAGATTCAAGGCTGGGTGTCTGGAAGAACAGGCAACTCAGTGAGAGTATTTTATACATGGAGTAAGTAAGATACTTCATTTCAGCAATATCATATTTTAAATGAAGGTAAAATAAGCAGGTGGATATACAGGGTGGGTCAAAAGTAGGTTAACAGTTGTGAGTACATGAAAGAGTTTATTCTTGTATTATTACTTATTTATTATTGTATTATTTTCCATATGAACAACTGTGAACCTACTTTTGACCCACCCTGTATTCAGCAGGACATTAAAATGTAAAACCTGGGTTTAGCCAACACATTCATAATTGAAGTCTCAAGGTAAGAAAATGGAAAGTTATTTAATGGGCCACAGAAATTTTTGAGTAGCCAAATTATATGATCTAAATCTAAAAGATATTCGAGGATAACTTATCTAGTGACCTTCTATTGGATAGAATAACAATATCACAACTTAATTCTATCAAAAATATTCTTAAAAGAAGAATATTTATGGCATTATTTAAATAAATATCAGTGTACTTATAGAAAGTGTACCATATATACACAGAGAAGAAATTTAAAACTTTTCTCACAGTTCTCAGGTTGAAAAATGATCAGCAGCTACGCCCTCATGTGGTGTTTCTGGATAAAAACAGGCCAACAGCTCCCCGAGTCCTGAATTGAACTAGTTACTCTTTGACCACAAGGTGGAAGAACAAATCCTCTTTTTATTATTTTCATCTGTGTCCTTGGAGAAACAAAGAAATACCCCTTTTTCTCCTCACAATCTTTCTCTTCTTCTTATCTATCCTATCCTCAAAGTAATAGCTAAAACAAGTGGATATTCGCAAAATCTGGCTCAACAAATACAAATGCCAGATAGATGACCTGAAGTTTTTATAGTTCAAATTTTCAGTAAATAACAAGATAAATCCTTTTAATTGCTATTCTAAGTGTTTACATTTTTTGTTTTATCTAAATTGGTTGCTATGAAATTTAATAGGAAATAAGTAAAAATATTAATGCCATATCCACATGTAAAAATATTTACAAATATTGAAAATAATGTCCAAGCTCCACACAAACTAATAAATAGGTTTTTTAATTAAAAAATGCTAATGTTCCAGGTTTTTTAAATATATTTTATTGATTTTTTACAGAGAGGACGGGAGAGGGATAGAGAGCTAGAAATATTGATGAGAGAAAAACATCAATCAGCTGACTCCTGCACACCCCCCATTGGGGATGTGCCCACACCAAGGTACATGCCCTTGACTGGAATCGAACCTGGGATCCTTCAGTCCACAGGCTGACGCTCTATCCACTGAGCCAAACCAGTCAGGGCTAATGTTCTAGTTTTGACTTCACTTAATAGAATAGTTAGCCTGATATAGAGCTAATGCTGCCTCCTATTCATATACCAAAAGGTAACTTAGCCAATGACCCCAATGTGATCTTGGTCAAAATTAATTTTCCAGTCCAGCACACAGCACTGAAAAATGTACATTTCTATAACATTTTTGGTGTCATATTTTTCCAATTTTTCTTCATAAAATATTTTCTGAAATTAAAATACTGACATGGTCCCATATTTTTTGATTCCCATTAGAATATTATGGGACCTTTGAATTTTGGAGGCTAATTGTTATATAAGATTTAAATATCCGCAGACTTTCTAAAACTGATAAAGTATGAGTTTCAGAAGTATCAAAACCTCTAGAGAATTTTATAAAGTTCCAAACACTTTAGCAAGTATCAGAAAGCTGAATAGTTTCTCTGATTATAGCCAAAATAATAATAACAGTGGTTTCCCTTAATTTTTTTAGAACACACTAGTAAAATAAACATGAATGACTCAATAAAATTAATATGATTATTTAGAAGCTCAGATAGAAAATAAGGTAAAATAAAAACAGTCCTTAACTTACAAAAAGTTTAATTTCCAGAAGTTCACTTACAAGTCACTTATTCTGAACACATGGTATATTATTCCATAGGGAGTAAAGAAAGGTATATATAATGGCTGCTTTTTAGGCTAGCCTATTATTTTATACTAGAGGCCCGGTGCACAAAAATTTGTGCACTTGGGG
>NW_005366346.1:233730-246125 GCF_000412655.1 Myotis brandtii | reverse complement strand
AGGGTAGCGGAGTGACACCAATTTGCATGTTTCTCTTTTATTAGTGTAGACTAGAGGCCTGGTGCACAGATTCATGCACCAGTGGGGTACCTCGGCCTGGCCTGTGCCCTCTCACAACCTGGGACCCCTCGGGGGCTTTCAGAGACCTGATCCATGAATTCAGCCTGATCCGCACAGGCCAGGCTGAGGGACCCCACTGATGCACAAATCCATGCATATAAGATGTTTGGTTAATCTCTTCCTGTCCTCGCCCCTCCCCACTTCCCTCTGAGATTCCTCAGTCGGTTCCATGTTTCTATGCCTGTGTGTTGAGCATCTGCCCCCTGGTGGTCAGTGTGCATCATAGCTACTGGTCGAAGAGTTGAATGATCAAATGGTCAAGAAGTTGAACGGTTGCTTAGGCTTTTATATTTATAGACTAGAGGCCCAGTGCCCGAAATTCGTGCATGGGGGGGCGGGGCCCTCAGCCCGGCCTGCACCCTCTCATAATCCAGGAACCCTTGGGGGATGTCCGACTGCCGGCAGTCTGACATCCCTCTTGCAATTGGGACCGCTGGCTCCTAACTGCTCCTCTGCCTGCCTGCCTGATCATCCCTATCTGCTCGCCTGCCTGCCTGATCGACCCTAACCACTTTATCTGCCTGCCTGATTGCCCCAACTGCTTGCCTGACTGCCTGATCACCCCTAACCACTCTGCCAGCCTGCCTGATTGCCCCTAACTGCTCATTTACCTGCCTGATCACCTCTACCCACTTGCCTGCCTGCCTGATCGCTCCTAACTGCCTCTGCCTCAGCCCCCACAGCTCCGTCCAGAAGGACATCCAGAAGGTTGTTCAGCTGTCTAGCCTAATTAGCATATTACACTTTTCTTATTATAGGTTATTGAAATATCTTTATTAAAATTTTAAAAAATCAATATTGTTACATTAAATATGTTCTGTACAAAGAGAAAATACAATAATATGAAAGAGCATAAAATTTTAAATATTTTTAGAATACTGGTATCCTGAGAAAATAGATTTAGTGTCATTATCAAGAACATGGAATCTAGAAGCTAGGGTTTAAATCTATCATTTGTCAGTTGGGTTACCCTAGACAACTTACTGAATGTCTCTGTGTTTCATTTTCCTCATGCATAAAATTGGAATAGTAATATAACATTGCTCATAGTTTTGTTGAAAGGATATAATATCTTAACATTAAATGCAAAGCATTTAAAACAGTTTCTTATTTACAGTATGCTCAAAATAGTGTCACAGTGTTATTCTATATACATTTCTGTTTAATATAATGCAAGAGTTAATAAAAGGTGGAGGTTTCAAGAGTACAAGGTATAGTAAATGCTTACATTTTTATCTTCCAAGCCAATTCTATAAGATCTTTATTGAAAGAGATGTACAAATGAAAATATAGCTATTAACCACTCTGATACTTTGCAATTTTGAACAATCTTGGGAACATTTTCACTATAAAGTAAAAAAGTTTTAAAACATTAAGATTTAGAATTATACATTTTATCCCCCCAAAAAGAAACTTTTAAGTTAAATCTTCAATAATAAAAAAGAAAGGTTGCTATCATTAAAGAGATTTTTGTGTTTTTTTTAAGGTTTTAATCCACTGAAAATGTGTTCATTTTCCAAATTAAAATAGAAACAGAAAAAGAGATAGACGCAGTTTCTGTCAGGATAGACATTTGATGTTAGTTGAAGTAGTGATAAATACAAGACTGCACTGAACGAGCCCTTTCTTTTCCTTTCTTCAGTTGCTCTTTGGAGAAAACATTAACTTTTGCTCTCCTCTATTACATTGTGACTCCTTGCTGTCTTCTACAAAGCCAGGTGGTGGCGCTGTGGTACCATTTGTCAAGATTTCGCTTTATATCCTCAGTCTTTTCTAACCAATAATGTTTTGTGAAGATACAAACCCTCTTTTGAAAAAGAAATTATTTTAAATATGCTTTATTCTTCTCTTTAGTGATAGGTATGCCAACCATTTAAGTCCTTGAACTTATTTTAATGTTTACTGTCTTTACAAAGATGTATCTAAAACCTACAAACAACCGGCTGGTGTGGCTCAGGGGTTGAGCATGGGCCCAAGAACCAAGAGGTCTCCCCCCATCCCAGGTCAGGGCACATGCTGAGTTGCAGACTCAATACCCAGTAGGGGGATGTTTCTATCTCTCTAACCCTGCTTCCTCTCTCTCCAAAATCAATAAAAATATATATACAAAATAAAACCTAACTATGGTGACTTACAGTGTACTTTCTAAAAGACAGAGCAAGTGGTGGTATTCTGTGTTGTTGTTTTCTTAGTTCATCAATATAAAAATAAAAATAAATGAATATATTTTGTCCACTTTATTTTTTAGATATCCATGATTTATATATAAGGTACATAACACCTCCAAACAATTGCCCAAATCACCAGGTTAAAAAAAATGAATAAAAATAAAGGCTTTTCTCAGCCAATGGAAATTGAGTTTCAATCCAGTTCTCTCTCTAACCCTCTCAACTTGGGGAGAATGCTTGTTCCTCCTGAGAGATGTTTTGAGGTTAGTTTGGTGATGTCCACACATTCCGTCAATTAGAACACCCAGCCCTCTCTTACATACTCTGTTGATCTCCTTAAGCCACCTTTTCCTGGAAGTCAGGGTTTCATTTGACTTATATTCCAAACATGAAAATTGAAAATTGAGTTGATTGATGCAAAATTATGAATTGGGCCATTTTCTTCCCCATCTACATTACAATCAGTATTTTTCTCTCACCTTTGGCCATCCAGAATAAGAATGACGCTGGGTAACCCTACTACACCCTGACACTCCTTTATTCTGCGTAAAGGGAACATTAGGACAACATAAATCAATGCAAACATTGGAACTCTAGGTCCCTGTAGACATATTGCAGGTGAGAAAATGAAGCCCAAGAAGGAAGACCCATCAAAAAAAAAGCCAATATGGGCCCGGCTGGTGTGGCTCCGTAGCTGAGTATCAACCCAGGAAACAAGAGGTTGAGTGTTGATACTAATCAGGGCACATACCCAGGTTGCAGGCTCGATTCCCAGTGAGGGGCGTGCAGCAGGCAGCCGATTGATGATGTTTCTCTCTCATCGATCCCTCTTCCTCCTCTCTCTCTAAAAATGAATAAAAGCATTTTTTAAAAAATAATAAAATGCAATATATAGCCCTGGCTGGGTAGCTCAGTTGGTTAGAGGCATCATCTGGATATGCCAAGGTTGTGGGTTCAATCCCCTCAGTCAGGGCACATACAAGAATCACCAATGAATGTATAATAAGTGGAACAACAAATCAATGTTCCTCTCTCTCAAAAATTAATTTTTTAAAAAGACAATGTGCAATGGTATAATCTATACAACAGGGGCATCTGTGACCCAAGGTCAGCCTCAGAACCACACATGTTATCTTGATGAATGATAGAGGGAGGGGAGAGAAATCCCTGATAGTCTATGAGGGCCTCAGCTGGAGGTACAACCTGTTCCTCTGTCCAATGGCATATCTACTGCCCCCGAGAGGCCCTTTAAAGCACTGGGCTTCAGCCCTAGCCAGTTTGGCTCAGTGGGTAGAGTGTCAGCCTGCAGACTGAAGGGTCCCGGTTTTGATTCTGGTCAAGGGCACATGCCCGGGTTGCGGGCTCAATCCCCAGTGTGGGGCCTGCAGGAGGCAGCCAATCAATGATTCTCTCTCATCATTGATGTTTCTATCTCTCTCTCCCTCTCCCTTCCTCTCTGAAATCAATAAAAATATGCAATTTTTTAAAAAAGCACTGGGCTTCAGGTTGCATTAACTTTGCCACCTCTTCTAGGTAAATTGTGAAGCAGGGTTTACGCAATTGTGCTGCAATCTTCTTTAGCTACAATTTTAAGCTATTTTTCCAAACAAAACTTTAGTTGATTCCCAATATGACAAATAAATTAAAGCAGTATTTTAAACATGAATTTACTTTATAGCTTAAAATTTATGAAGCTTACTTATTCAAAAAGAAAAATAATGAAAACAGATGATGGTTCTAGACCAGCCGTGGGCAAACTACGGCCCGTTTGAAATGAATAAAACTAAAAAAAAAAAAAAAAAAAGACCGTACCCTTTTATGTAATGATGTTTACTTTGAATTTATATTAGTTCACACAAACACTCCATCCATGCTTTTGTTCCGGCCCTCCGGTCCAGTTTAAGAACCCATTGTGGCCCTCGAGTCAAAAAGTTTGCCCACCCCTGTTCTAGACCAAAGACTGAATATTCACCTTATTTTGGTGTTTTGATGGGCCCACATACAAAGTAGTGCAGTAAGTCCTCAGTGTCATCAATTGCTTCTTGGAGACTGTGACTAAGCAAAATGATGTATAACAAAACCAATTTTACCAAGGGCTGATAAATATAAAGAAGAGTGAAGTTCCTACAGTATATGTTTGGTCCCAAAACATCAGTAAACTTCTAAGTAAAGTTTCCAAATACTTCTAATAGTAAACACATTGAAATAAATGTAAGCTATACATACCTTTAAGGAAGATGAATAGAAACAAGTGAGATAATTATTTCCCAGCTCAAGGTTGCAGCTCAGGGAGCCTTTGCCAGTGGCTATGGGCACAAGGCAAGACCCACCCTGGACAGAACGCCCTTCCATCACAGGGCACTCAGACAAACCCACACTCACCCACCCTGGGACAACGTGGGCATGCCATTCACCTCACGCGCACATCTCTGGGATGTGTGAGGAAACCGGGGTTTCTGGGAACCATCCACGCAGACATTGGGAGAACATGCAAACCCCACACAGACAGTGGCCCCCAGGTAGGAGTTGAATTTTTTTCTCATCAACATTATAGCCAAACGATGTTATTCAAGGACCTTCTGTATAAGAAAATATCTATAACATAGAATTTGAGAGAAAACATTCCTAACCTGCTTTGATGATGCTCTACTTAGCTATGAGACAAAAAAACAAAAACAAAAATACACCTGAGTAATTAGATTCTAACCATGAAGATAAAGATTGATCTATATAAGACACTTTAAAAGCTATTGTTCTAGAACTATGCCCTGCCTGACTTTTTTGTTGTTGTTGTTGCCTAATTCCATTTTGTTAGGCAATTTCTAATGCTATTATGTGGAGTTTGTCATAAATAAGAGAATTTTTTTCAACTCACTTCTATGAGAATTCAGATCTTCGTTTAACATGCTTCGTTTAGCTATAGTTTAACAATGCCTTTTCTCTCTATTTCTATTACCCTAGTTCTAATCATCTTCTAAAATTGTAATACTGAGATACACTTAAAAACAAATTATTTGAGAGAACATCTCCCAAAATCCCACCATGCTACTTAGTACTTTTGTGAACAAGACACGTAACTCAAAAAGATGTTGCTGATGAACAATAAGGTGAGCTGAGCCGGGGCTGCAGCAGCTCCAGGGATGGAGGAGAAAGCAGAGGAAATGCCAGGAACACCCTCCCTTCCCAGCATGCTCTCCTCTCCCCGTGAGCACATCTTGGCCTCTCCTCCCTAGCTTTTAAAATAAAATTTAAAAAGAAACGTAGGTGAGAAGAGGGAACGTGTCAAGAATCCAGCCTTTCATCGGGGCCAGTTCTGGGCGATCCTCCTAAACAAACTCCTGACAATTCTCTTTAGAAGATGAAGGCTTTCTTATCTCTCCCATTTACAAAGCCTACGATTTACCTGACTGCAGATTGTCTTTAGGGACACTGTGAATACGGTGACAGAATCTAGTTTGCTTCCGTCGTAAATGCTTTTCCAAACTATAAAACCAGACTCCTGGCAGAATCCTGTCAGCGCGCCCCTAACCCTGAGCATAAAGGATAGGTTCCTTTCGGGTGGCAGTGATGCGTCTGTGCAGTTTTATTTCCAGGGAGACAGGGCAGCATTTGCTGCTATGCAGACTGAATAATGTTGGAAGCCAACATCATGTCACATTTTGTGTGCACTTTCCAAAGATCAATCCAAGCGTTACAAATGGGACACAGACCGCCATTGTCCCGGGGACACTTTAATAACCCACACCTACAATATTCAACCTGTTGTTTGCATAGGGACAACGTCGGGACACAAAACCCACCAGAACGACTTGGGGAAAGGAGCCGTGGCGAGGCAGAGACCCAGGCGCCAGGGCACCTCCACCTTTCATCTTTCGTGGCAAATGAGTCTGTTGGGAGTTTATTTATGCCTGAGGATGGGGGTCGCGCCACTTGCTCGCTTCAAAGCCCTTCGGAGAGCCTGCCTTAAATCTGCCGCGCTAAGTCACTTTCTTCCTCCCGTTGCACTTTGCAGCAGGCCTGCCAACTTGCAGATAATTTTTGTTTTGTTTTGCATCATGCAGCTCAAATTAAATAACATGGCCACATGCCCTCGGGACTTAAATTGTGCCTGGCCACTTCTCCCCATCCCCCTCCTCGCCTTCCAGTCCCTGGCATCTGCTGTGCTCCTAGGGTATTCTTGGAGAGTGGAGGACTCAGGAGAAACCTCAGGATGCGAACATTGCGGGAGGAAGGTCAGAATAATTTTCATGCTCCCCAATTCCTCATTGTTCAGTACTCCCATAAAACATTTAATTATTGCTATCGCCTTACTTACTTTGGGAAACAAAATCTAATGGCCTAGTTAGATCAGAACTGATCACTAAGTTCCACAATGAGTTTAAAATATCACTAACGTTTCTCATGTAAAAAGACATTTTTTTTTAGTATAGAGATTCAAATATTTAAGAATACAATGAGCAGAATCATAAATAGTTAGGAGACATTTAATCTAAAGTATTTTGAACAGTACTAAAGATAATTTTTCTCATAATGCGTTGTTGTCTTAGGATATAGTAGCATGACTGTAAAAGAAGGAAAAATTCAAAAATGAGAGAAATTTTTGAAGAAAAATACTTTGGGGAAATCATAATAAGGCTAAAAGATTTACAGGAACATCATGAAGGAAAGGATTGTGCGTTACTATATAATATGTATCAAAAGGAAATTATGTACGATTCCTTAATTTCCTCTTTAATGACAGGTTTCCATATGTGAAAAATTACAAGAGACAGTAGAAATAAACTGAAAGCTAACACTGTACATTTTGCCAAAAAACATACTCCTGCAATTTAAACTTAAACTTGGTACTTATTTAAATAAGTATCAATAAATCCTTAATAATATAACATTTCAAATTTACCTTTAGAGCTTAATATAATTTTTAATTAAAATTATTGTATTTCTTTATAATATTTTCATTATCATTCTTAAAACCAGCAGAGTGATAAAGGTTTCTTCCTCTGTAAATATTATTAATCTTGAGATATGAACATCTGATTTAGATAGGAATATGCACATGATGCAGTTAAGAGTCTTAAAAGCAAGTATATTAACAGCACGTAGTTCATGGGAAACCCGGGTGTATGTTACTTTGACTTCCTAAGCTTAGTTTGAGGCAGTGATTGACAGCTGGAAGGGAGAAGAGGCGAGGGTGTGTGTGGAAGGATCCAAGTTTGTTCTCTCTCAGGGGCTCCCAAGACTGAAATAAAGGTGTCGCCTAAGCCACATTCCTTTCTGGAGCCGGAGATCTTCCAAGTTGACTTGTTGGAGGAACCCAGTTTCTTGCAGTTGTCGGTTGGAGGCCTCTGTTCTCTTGCTGGTTATTATTGGTCAAGGCCACTCCCAGCTCCCACAGGCTGCCCACAGCTCCCTTCCGCTCAGCCATTTCCATAGCTCTCTTAGGCTTCCAATCTCTCCAACTTCTGGTGGGGCCTGGTCCCTTAAGGGCTCACCTGACTAGGCCAGGTCCAACCAGATCATCTGGTTTTTGCTTAACTGAAATTTAAGTGATTTAGTAACCCAAGCATGGGGGTGATATTTCATCATATTCACAGGCCCTGCCTACACTCAGGGGAGGGGGGATTGCCGAGAACTCGTACAGCAGGTGGGAATTTCCAGGGCCCTCTTAGCATTCTACCTACCACACAGAATTACAGACAGGGAAACCTTCCTGAAGGACAGAAAGTAAGAGAGAGGGAAGGGAGGTCAGAAAAGGCTGCCCTGGAGACTTGCAGGGCAAAGAATGAGCCTTCATGGGAATGCACTTCGAAAGGGTACTGTGTTGCTATTCAAACTCAATGTTATTCATCATAGTTAATATAGTAATTATTAGTAATAATTATGTAATATTATAATTCCACTTGTATGTCGTCGAAGTACATCTTGATTTTCATAACAAAATACATTGCTACTCCTAATGCATATTTTAAATAGAACGTCTTTCGCTAGAAGCTCTGGTTTAGTTCCTCCAGGACAGGAAACTGGGGATGTGTATGAGCTGTGAGCCCCTGGCAAGAAATGTCTCAATAGCCACTGGTGGGAAGATATGGAGGGGGTTTGTCCTTGGAAAGATGCATAGAAAGCCCCTTACAAAGTAACAATTATATTTTCATCTTGATGGTGACTAGGTTCAAAACCACTTATGCATTTGGGGTAGGCTGCTTTTGAAGTACAAATTTATGTTCTGCTTTCTGAAGTTCTCCCTCCTTCCCACTTCAACCAGGCATGGAGCTGCTTCGCGGCTCTCTGCCTGGGAATTTGGCAAAGTGGAAAGGAGAGCTTGCGGGGGTACCTCCCGCCTTTGGTGCAAACTTAAAGTTAGCAGAGAAGGTGATGTCAGGAGACCTGGAGAGGCAATGCTGCCAGAGTCACTCTGAGAGCATTAAGAAAGAAGGGGGACAAAAATTTCCCCCCAAATAAAGGGGGGGGCAGTAGGTTGGGGAGAGGGAGCTGTCAGTGAAAGGGGATCTTGAGAGGGAGCTCCGCCGTGCAGGCTGCAGTCTCTCCCAAATAATCCCAACTGCAAAACAGGAACAGAAGCAGCAAAGCCTTTGGACTTGACAGGCACATTCCCCTCTGCCTGGGACGTGCGTTTCTCATTAGAAAACCGGTGTGGACCCAGGCCCCCAGGAACTTCCTGGACATGGTGGCAGTGTTCGAGGACCCAGGACCTTGGCACAAACTCCACTGGAGAGCATGTGTGGGGGAGACAGTGAGGAGCCTCCCTAATGACTGTGATTGAATTCGCAGGGTCAAGTTTAAATTACAAGTGAGCCCTAACCGGTTTGGCTCAGTGGATAGAGCGTCGGCCTGCAGACTAAAGGGTCCCAGGTTCGATTCCGGTCAAAGGCATGTACCTTGGTTGCGGGAATATCCCCAGTGGGGGGTGTGCAAAAGGCAGCTGATCGATGTTTCTAACTCTCTATCCCTCTTCCTTCCTCTCTGTAAAAAATCAATAAAATATATTTTAAATTAATTAATTAATTAATTAATTAATTACACGTGAGTTTGTAGACCATGCATTGTGCACATGACATTGACTCCTCATGTAGCAGGTGCACCGGGAAACTGCAACAAATTCTGTCCTCATTCAGGAAGCAGAATTGCTCTTAAGTCACTGACAACATAGTATAAGGTTTGCAGGTTTAGATGATTTGAAGCATGCCTATCCCTTAGAGACTTGGCTCCCTCTCTGGTCTCAGATGCCACCTCCCACCCTCGGAATGGAGATGGTGTAGAAGCAAGAAAGCTGGACCTGTAAGCCGGAGTCCTGGGTGGATTCTTGTGGCAATCATTTATTAAGCACTGTTTATTATCCAAGCAGGCTGGGCTTACAAAGACAACTGACACCACTTCCTGCCCTTTATCCCAGAGCGGAGAAAAGGGAGAGGGAGAGAAGAGCAGGTTATAAGACGGTATGCACAGTGGTTACTCATCATGGCTCAGAAATCAGAAGGCCGGAGTTCAAGTCTCAGCTCTTCCACTGCTTGCTTAGCTGTCCGACCTCAGGCACATCATTTGGAGATCCTAAACTTAATGGTCTCATTCGTTAAGTAATTTTTACAATTGTAGAATCTATTAATGATTCCTAACTCATGGTTTTGAGAGTGTGTTTATGAAATTTTATTATTGTGAATAAGTCTTTGCAATGGAATGTCTTAAATACTCTGGTGTTATATTTATGGGCTCTACATGGGTTCCTTCCGTCAACACATCTTTGTTGAGAACCTACTATGCTATTTGATCTGAGTCACAAAAGTCATGTAAGGTCTCCAAGACTGTTTCTTTTGTAAAGTGAGAGGTTTGGAATAGATGATCTCTAAAATCCTTAAAAATTAGTTGTGAGCTCAAGGGGAAACTGTACAGAACACTAGCCCAATGTTCTTTCAAAAAAAGAGATTACATCCACATAGAGCTATTGGAGGGGTGAGAAAATAGAAATAAAAGAACAGAAAAAATTAAATTGAGCCAAGCAGCTATTTATTTTTTAAATAAATAACATTTTTGGAAGCTAGCTAACACTTACATTTTGAATAATTGAAACATTTCACAATTTCAGTAGTGAAAGAGAAATATGTGGTTATCTGGAAAATGTAATCAATAAAAGTAACCAGTCAGTATTATTTGGGTAGATGTGGAGTCTCAGGTATACCATTTTATTCTTTATGTAATTAAGAATTAAATTTAAAATCCAATTTAATTCAGTCAACTAATTTCTAACTCAATTGCTATGTTTAGTTTCTGTTTAAAAAGGAAATTATTTGAAAAAATTCATAGGTGTCTGTTTTCCCAAGTGGTTCTGTAAACCTGGCTGTAATAATGTTCAGTGAGACACTCAAGAAATCGTATAGAGGGGATAAATGGTGTTGGGGAAAATTAAATAAAATAAAATAAAAATTGTGATGTGAAGAACTAAAAAAAATAGAAATCATATTTTAGTCGTCAAATAAATGGAAACATTGCTAAGTATAGAACTCATCGATCTATTTCAAATGGCTAAATTTCTCATAAATTTTACATAGTTTTAAACATTAAAAGCACTAGAGTTGGAGTTATTATGACAAGTGTTGGTCTGATACTTGGCATGCCAAATTCCAATGTCATTTTATAGGTCAAAGGTCACACCAGTGCCAAGAAGGCAGAGGTAGAAAGCAACTGTGACTATAGCAAGACAAGATTTCCAGCACCACTGTAATACATGCTCTGGCAGTTGCTGGGATGTGGTGTGACAGCAGCCATCCTGTGTAAACTCGGAGCCCTGTGCACAGCTCCTGCCGAACCTGTGCCTTTCACTGACCTTTATAAACAGACTAGAGGCCCAGTGCACGGATTCATGCACCGGTGGGGTCTCTTGGTGTGGCCTGTGGGGATCGGGCTGCAGCAGGCAGCTGGGGAGGAGCCTGAGCCCAGGCCTGGCGCCGCTCCCACTCATCCTGGCCTCTCTGCGCCTGGCCTGCCTTGGGCTCGCACCAGTAAGTCCCAGTGCTGGTCCTGATCCCTGGATGGGGGAGGTGCAGGCAGCAGGAGTGTCCCCGGGAGGGGCTCACGCTGCCGCAGTGACCTCACCAGCGGTGAGCCCAGCGTCTGGCACCCATTGGTCAGCTGAGCGGCACTCCTGCTGTGGGAGCACACTGACCACCAGGGGGCAGCTCCTGCATTAAGCGTCTGCCCCTGGTGGTCAGTGCATGTCATAGCGATCGGTCAACCAGTCGCTTAGGGTTTTATGGACATACAGCTGAAAAGAGTGCCAATGTCTGATATGCTCCTGCGAATCTTATTAAATTTAGGATCAAATTGGATCCGGTTTCTAGAAATACTATGTAACATTAAGGAAAGAAATAGGATTCACTTTTGTTGCATCAGAGAGATAAAAATACTTCCTTTGTACTCTTCTATGGGTATTTGTATTGTATCAAAAATTTTATTTAAGTAAAATAGCCCTGTTTAACTTTCCAGATAGCATTTAAGTTAGTATTGTGAATTCCCAGCCTTTTCTATTATCAAAGAAGTTTTTCTTATGTTATTTATAGATATTTATGCAAATACTCATAAACAGCAACATGGGTACATGTGGAAGGAACTCATGAGGCATTGCTGTTATAAAAGTTATTTTATAGTTATTCCTAATTTCTTAAAATAATCCTCCCATATTATTGTTTGGAAGATGTATTTGACCAGTCTATGTATATAAAGAGCCAGGGGCCATCACAACCGAATGGACGACCAAACAGGCTGAGTGGGGCGACAAGGCCGGTAGGGGGGTTAGTGAGGGATGACGAAACGACTGAGTAGCAGGCTGCGTGGGGCGACCAGGCCAGCAGGGGGGTTAGTGAAGGACGACCAAATGATTGAGCACCAGGCTGTGTGGGGCGACCATGCTGACAGGGGGGTAGTGAGGGGCTACCAAACAACTAAGCAGCAGGCTGCGTGGGGCGACCAGGCCGGCAGGAGGGTTAGTGAGGGATGACCAAACAACTAAACAGCAGGCTGTGTGGGATCAGGCTGCTGGCAGGGGGGGCAGTGAGGGGTGACCAGGCCAGCAGGGGGGCAGTTGTGGGCTACCAGGCT
>NW_005366346.1:212371-233712 GCF_000412655.1 Myotis brandtii | reverse complement strand
GGGGGGGCAGTAAGGGGTGACCAGGTTGGCGGGGGCCAGTTAGGGGCAACCAGACTGGCAGAGGGAGGCTGTTAGGGGCAACCAGGCTGGCAGGGGAGCAGTAAGGGGCAACCATGCTGTTGGGGGTCAGGGGCAGTTAGGGCGACTAGGCCAGTTGGGGGTGACCAGGTTGGCAGGGGGGGCAGTTGGGGGAAACCAGGCCAGCAGGCAGAGGTGGTTAGGGGTGATCAGGCTGGCAGGGGGCCCAGTAGGGACAATCAGGCAGGCAGGCAGGTGAGCAGTTAGGAGCCAGAAGATTGTGAGAGGGATGTCCGACTACTGGCAGTCGGACATCCCCCAAGGGGTCCTGGATTGGAGAGGGTACAAGCTGGGCTGAGGGGACCCCCCTCCCCGTGCATGAATTTCGTGCACCGGGGCTCTAGTATTTGAATAACTGAATTATTTCAGAAACCATTTTCTCTCTTTCTTTTAAGCTATAGATATAAAGACCAAAGTTAAAATGAACTTTAGCAATTAGCTGGTTGATTGGTTTTCTAAGCATAGAATGCCTTAGAAAAATGCTGAATGAATTCAGTGAAACCACTAATTATTTTTCTAGAAGTTCATAGATAATGTCATTAGCACACACACACATAAATAGCACTCAATTAATTTACTAAACTGAATCTACTTTTATTGAAGAAACTCAACTGTTTGTTGGTTAAATTTCTATTTTTTTTCTATATCTATTTTTCAGTGAGTAACATGCTATTTTTCAGTAGGCCTAGCAATACACAAACATGAGAGTAAACTCACCTATTTATATAAAAGTAAACAATACACCTAATTAATATAGATTTATTTTCTAAGTCAATCAAACCAGATAAATATCAAATTTCTAGTTGTTTGCCTTTTCAGCTGTTTTGGTTTTTTAAAAAGGTTTCTTCATGAGACCTGGATAAAAATTGAATGTAACTACTATTTGAACATCTTAAGGGGATAAGTTTGTATGTGTATAAACTTAAACTGCACTTTTTCCTTATTTTCTGTTTTTTATTTTCAGTTTCAAGTTCTAATTCAGTGACATAGTCCTGAAAGATTTGCCTCATAAAGTACAATATGTGAGTAAACAGATATTTTAAATAAAACATAACACTATTTTACTAAGTTTGCTAATTTATGGAAATAGAAATACTGATATGAGATATAAAATAATTAACTCCTCCTTCGATGTCGACTTTCTATTAGATAGTGGCTTCTAACAGTAGCTTTACAATAGTTACAGCAGCATTTCTCTCAACTTTATAAACATGTAAGTGGTTAAAGCGCTGCACTGCCTCCCATCATTATAGTGCACCACTGAGAACCATGTACCATGAAAGCCTCAGCTATGCTGATGCCATAACTGCAGTGAGACAGAAACAAATAAATTTATAATTGCAGCGGAAATTTGACTAAACTAACAAATATACAAATGCATGTAGACATATCTCAGGTTAAATTGCTGTCATGGGCTCAATCCAGGTTAAAAATCTCACCAGCTGCCTATTTTGCAATTAACTTTTATTATACATTTCCTTTCAAATCATATATTGAAACTATATTGTATGTTTGTTCCCCTGTTATGTGTTTTGATGCCTTTTTTTAAAGAAAGAAAAGCCAGCTTCTGGGCCTGAACCCTTCTGGCTGCTGCAAAGTGGCTGTTTCAGACCTGTGCGCTTGTGTTTCCGATTCCTGGGAAGTTCGCTTTGGCACAGGGCGTGCCCTGAAACACATCAAAAGAACCAAGTTCTACAAAAGAAAAAAGAAACTCAAGTAGGCTTGAACATACAAAGAGGGAGAAAGAGATGAGAAAGGGGCCAGGCAGAGTGCTGAATACAAAATGAGTTCAACCAACCCCAGGAGCTCTTCATCGCTTACATTTATCTTATTCTGGAGAGGAGCGTCAAAACCAGCCCTGACATAAACCACCCACTGCCATTGACTTTGACTCCGTGTGTGTGTGTGTGTGTGTGTGTGTGATGTGCATTACACATAAAAAGAAGCAGATTTCATGAGATATCACTGTTACCTCACAAGAATTGAAACAAACAAAAAAAAAACATTTAAAAACACAAGTTAACAAAGTACCAAGCAAATAAAGTTAGCATGTTTTCACTTAACTAATCTGTAGTGTTTATATAGAAAGCTTCCAACTGCGCACTGCTTTAACCTCTCTGCTGCAGTATTTGTATTGTACCTCCTGTACTTGCTATCATAAAGCATGTGAGATTTCCCACTTCCACTTGCAATGTCTGTACATCTTTAATATTTCAGGATTGAAACTCATGCTCAGAATTTCTACAAGATAGAATCTATGCGATAAATTAAAAATAATCGAAAATGTAAATGGCCCAAAATACTGAAGGAATAAATGGAAATATTTTCTGATATATACTAATTCCATCTTTGATATTAATGCCCCCAAATTCTGACTCTCTGTGTTCCTTAAAGGTATTTCCAATTGATAAGTCCCTTCCAACAAATTTTACCATACCACTGAGTCTTGAATGTCTGCACAAATTTTCTAGAGATAAAAAGTATAATGCCAGGTCTGACTTCACTGTAGTCCAGCAGTGGAATTTTGGTGGTTTGAGATTTTGGTGGTTTGAGGTAAGTAAATTAACAGTGAATGGGAAGAGGTGAACTTGCAGAGAGAGAGAGGGAGAAAGAGAGAGAGAGAGAGAGAGAGAGAGAGAGAGAGAGAGAGAGAGAGAGAGATATCAAAAAGACTTTTCTTATTAGTAAGATTTAGAAACACTACACAACACGTCAGTACAATTTTTTGTTATATAAAATGACTTACAAATAGTATGTGCTAGATTGTTTCCAATGCATAGGAAGCTATAATCTAATGTGATATTGATTTTCTAACAGATCAATTAAACATTAGTGTGTATCTACCAATACTGTGATATTTATTTTACTTTGTGATCACCTAATTTCTGCTTTACCCTGTTTGTGTCATTTGTGTGTCTCTGGACTACTGGTACACCATTCATTATAATATAATAATTATTATGTGTTGCTTTTATTAATTGCTATTTAATATAAAATCTAAACTTTAAAAAAAAGAGTTTGCAAAAGGTCAGAAGCACATTTAGGTGAGTGGTCAGGTTTTGATAGTCGGCTATGCCAAGCACGGCTCCGACAGTCTCACTTGAACAAAGGGTTTCAGTCAGCCGCAGTCTGGATGAAAGGTAGAATCTCTGGGCCCTATTTACATACAGCGGAATACGCTGCCATTTCTCAGTGATCTTTTAAACTCACTCATGGACTTTTCCTCTGTTTCAGTTTTTTTCCATTTTCTTAAGCAAATAAAATCATTAAAAATCTCAAACAACTGAGAGTTCAAGACATTCACATGCTACTCAGACACATCAGTAACATCAAAATAAAGTCATATGATTTCCATTATGAATTTCCATTATGAATTATCCAGCAAGCCTGTCTTCAGAGAGAGCATGAGCGAGAGAAAAAAACAGAAGTGCTAAAGAAAAATCAATGAGTTGCAATTCTGAATGTTGATAGTCCTGGTTCACATTTTTTTCTGTCATCAAAATCAGCCCCTTTTCAAATAGACCACACAAAGTCACGGTTTACTTTTATGTAGTTGCATTTTTTTTTTGCACCATTTGTTTGTGATTAGCATTCAAACCACTGCAAAGTGGGGAAAGCAGACAGAAGATTTTTTTAAAGATTAAAAACAACATTACAAAAAACAAACAAACCATAAAACACTACACCCACCAGGTTGCATCCAGTCTCCAGAGGATGTGTGTGATGTTTCCAGGATGAACAGCCCCTAGAGCAGCGGTTCTCAACCTGTGGGTCGCAACCCCTTTGGTGGTCGAACGACCCTTTCACAGGGGTCGCCTAAGACCATCCTGCATATCAGATATTTACATTACGATTCATAACAGTAGCAACATTACAGTTATGAAGTAGCAACGAAAATAATTTTATGGTTGGGTCACAACATGAGGAACTATATTTAAAGGGCCAGAAGGTTGAGAACCACTGCCCTAAAGCCTCAGTAATTTGGTCAAAGAGAAAATGAAGAAAAGCACATCTTAGCCTTTGTGTGGCCCTCAGAATCCTGCAGGTCAAATAATTCCCTCTAACTGTAGGCTTTACAAGCCCGAAGGTCCGTCTCTGCCTCCCGCAGCAGCCCTGGAAGTCAGGTATTCTTAGTAGGCAGCAGCTGGCCTTGGGGCAACAACCCCAGGCCCCTGCCTTGGACATGTCCTCACTAGACCTTTCCTGCTCCCTAAGGTGCCCTGTCCTCACAGAGGAAGTTGCCCTCCACATGGCTGATGAACCTATAGTCTAACCAATAGGTTAATTAATACACCATTTGGAAAGCTCATCACTTATTAAATCAAGCTCTAAGCTGTTGACGATATGTTAGTGTTTTCCGATGATCATCTCACAATTCAAATATCCAAAACATCTCTCTTTTCTTCCACTGTTTCTATCTGTGAAAAGAACAAACATCCATCCCATCTCCAGAGGTGACTGAGCTCTGAGGTGGAAAGGACTCTGCTAATTACTAGCAGGGTGACTCTAAAAATTTTCTGAACTTCTCCAGCCCATTTCCTTATCAGTAAAATAAAAATGATAGTTTCTACCTCATAGAATTACTGTGGGGAATAAATGAGATTGAATTAGAGACTAAACCAAAGTGCCTGATACAACCTTTAACAATCACTCAATAAATTTTAGCTATTATTAAATTTAAGAAAAAAAAAAAACACTTTCACTCATGTTTCTGGATCCTTCATATCAGCCAGCCTCAGAGACCCATCGGCCCTTTTCCCTACTATTCTTCGTGCCTTCGTTTTGGACCCTACCTCCTTGTCACCAGATAGCTTTCACAATAATTTCAATTGATCACCTGGTCGCTTTATTTCTTCAGTCCAACCTATTCATCACTGCCAGTTTGATTTTTCATAAATAATGCTTTCTGTCTACTGCTGTTAAAGAAATTTTTTATTTCCTCTTTCCTACTCCTCTGCCTAGTTTTCAAGGGTCTACACCAGTGATGGCGAACCTATGACACGTGTGTCAGAGGTGACACGCGAACTCATTTTTTTGGTTGATTTTTCTTTGTTAAATGGCATTTAAATATATAAAATAAATATAAAAAATATAAGTCTTTGTTTTACTATGGTTGCAAATATCAAAAAATTTCTATATGTGACATGGCACCAGAGTTAAGTTAGGGTTTTTCAAAATGCTGACAGGCCGAGCTCAAAAGGTTCGCCATCACTGGTCTACACCTTCCAATTCTGCTCATTATTCCCTGATACAAAATCCAATTTGTTGTAGACCATTTCCTGCCATATAATTTTTTCACTGATTCCCTCACATAGTCAACAAATATTTATTAAGGGCCTACCATGGACAAGATGATAGGGATGCAAATATATTCCTCCCAAGGATATAAAAATGATAAAATATTATTCTCCCTGCCATCAATGAGACTATCACAGACAATAAACAATTAATTAACTCATGGTAATTTACCAGGTAAGAACTCTAAAGAAGTATTGGATAAATAAGAGAAAACTGTACTTCTGGAACATTCTGTCCCTGGGTGGGAAGGCTTCCAGATATTAGAAGTATTAGAAGTAAATGATTACAATGTAACAAGGTATTGTTTGCCACATTTCTTCCTGCTTTTAGGAGCCTTAGAACCCTAAAAGTTTGTGTATTCTTGTCCTTAATTAAAATTGCCCACAACCTGTCAAAATTCTTGCCATCCCTACAAAACAAGTCCCACCTTCTCTATGATTTCTTCCTTCATTATTCCAATACTTGACTTTCCTCTGAAGAACTACCAAATCTATTAGTCTTCATTATTTAACTTAGTGCTAAGTTATATGCAGTGTTCAGGTGTTGTTTGTTATTGTTGGTTTTGTGGGGTTTTTTTGTGATAGATTTATCTCCCTAACTAGATTATGATCCTATTAAAGGCAGAATTCATGTCTTATAAAAGTGCATTTTCTATTTTCCAATGAACCAAGCTTAATTCTAAGACAACTGTAGTAATAAATAATTACTAATTGGTTAATTTGTTTATTTTTTATAGGGAAAATATCTATTTTTAGAAATGATTTTTTTTTCACCTTACTTGCTAGTGCAGCATTCCCTAAAACTTGTTCTATGTAGCACCAATTCTACAAGATGCTAATGAATATTATTCAAAAGCTTAAATCCATGTTGAAATGGTAACATATTGAGTTAAACACAGTTAAGTAAGATTATTTACTATAAGACTTCCCAGAGCCTTTAAAACTTATATAACTTAAGTCTTCAAGAGAGGTAGATATTATGCAGTGTTTCCCAAATCTGCTTACTGATAAAACCCATTTCTTGGAATTAGTGTTCACATAGCTCTTTGCGAAATCCTAATGTCTTCTTAAGTCTTTGAAGCTAATTGCTATTTTTAGCTCAGTCAAACCATTTGCCTTGCTGACACATGATTAATTAATTCAATTAACTGGTAAGTGCTATCAATCTAACACTATTAAAAACTCTTAGTCCTCTCTAATTCTATAACACTAGCAAAGTTTTTGATAAGCATAAAACCAGGGCACAAATTCTTCCCAAAAGGACATGGAGGCAAGAATCACTCTGATCCCTTCTGAAGCTGGACAAAATTAAGCTTCATGATGTGTGCCCAGGTTCAAGGCTCCTGCTGTTGATCTAAATGTTTCTGATTCTATTATACATGACTGAATCATGAGGACTAGCCCTTAGGCTTCAAGAACAGCGAAGTTCCTTAGTTAAGAGCACATATTTAAATAAGTAAGTTAGAATGCATTTAATAATATCAAATTTGATTAATGATTACAACTTTAGTAGGATTTATCTATTTATCATTAACTATTAGTGCTTTAAAGCTCATGCATGGTCTAAAACTAATTACTTAAGGTCAAGATCTGAGATTTAAGATCTAAGGAAACAGACTCCAAAATGTTGTACGAGACCTGATGTCAAGACCAACTTTGATAGAATGCTCCACTAACTCTCCATGTGAGGGCGATGCTGACTTTACTTTCTGGTGAAGATATCCAAGGCCTCATCTACTATAAATTATCAATTTATCCTAATCCAGACCTGGCTGAACTCCAAGGCTCCCCCCGAAACAGGTCCTAGGGAACCAGCAGCCAATATGCTCTGCTTTCTCATGGCTGCCTGGGGTTCAGAAAACCTAGGAAGCCCTTCATGGTAGGTTTGCAACAGTTCTCATCACACTTGGCTTTGTTTAAAAAGGCCCCTTAAAGTGGAGTCAAAGCCTTATAAGTAATGAGAGGACCACGGAAAGCTAAATATTGTCTGACATCAACCTTGGTATAACCTTATACTTTCTTTTCCCACAGGCTTCCTCCCTGCAGAATGAAACTACAACATCTGAAGGAAGTATTCCTTGGCCTTTAAGACCATGTTTGAAACTTGGCACCATTACCTGGAGAAGCCAGGCATCCAGTCATGGCCTGCACCAATCATCACAAGTGGGAGGACCCCTGGATGACCCATAACCTCAACCAGCACCAGAGGTGCTGATCTCTTTCCTGCCTATGGACTTCAGGACCCTCTATCTAGATCCTGAGCACCCAAAACTGGTGAGCTGATGTACTATATCCTAAGTTTAAAATTCTTACTCACCAGGTCGTGACACCCAAAATCTTGGCTGTAATCCACCCATAGAAGAGCAACATCAGGACTGCTGCTTTCAGCCACCGGCCCTGGTATCACTGGAGCCAGACTATTAGCCTTGGAGGGACGGCCTATGCAGTGGATGTCTTACCTATATGTTCTGGTTGGGTTCATTCACGCTGCACTGCAACAGCTTTGTCCTCCAGCTTCTACCTGTTCAAGATTTACCACAATCTCAACTACGGGTCTTGGGACTTCTGATGGCTAAGTGTCCAGAAAGATGTGGAGGACCAGGGAGAATGTGCCTTGGCAGAACTGAACCAGAACAAGACAGAGGCCTCTTCCAACCCTTTTTGGACCACTGGTCATTGTGATTAATCATCTTTGGAGAATTTTATCACGGAGCTCTCTACCTACTACTACATATTACTAAAAAACATTATCTTCATATTTACCAAAATCATCCACTTTTCTCCTTGCCAATGGCCATTCCCTTTACCCCCAGTGATCATCAAATACCTTCATTTTGCACAGATCCCTGACTAAGGTAGAGCCACCACATTGAGTAAATTTGTCATTGTAAACAAAGATCACTTGAATCATGAGATTACACCCTGGAATAGCAGTGCCTGTGTATCCCCCCCCCCCCCCCACCAAAATAACTTGAGTGTTCCTTATACCCAGCTACACATTCATCTATAATACCTCTTCCATGCAAATCAATTTCTTACAAGTAAAATATGGAAGCATCCCATGAAACATCCCAACCCCTTGAGAATTCAACCAATTTTTGTTGAGGACATATTACGTGCCCAGCACGGTAATAAATTCTGAGAACACAATGATGAATAAGTCACAGTGCTTGCCCCTAGAAATTTTGTATTCCAGCGGGGAAGTCATACAATTAAACAGAGTGTTAAGTGCTACAGCACTGTAATGATGGCCACAAGAATTCCCTCATCTCTGGAGTCCCCATTGTCCAGGCTGACTCACAGATGACCTTCTAATATGCCAAAGCAACCCGCAAGCAGCAAGCCCAGGGGGACCCCTGCAAGTGGTGATCCCATGGATTCTGGTTACTAATATATTATTTTTAAACCACCTGAATTTTAAACAAGCTAGATGCTCACTTACTAAGCGCCTTCCCCGTTATGGCATCAAACTGGTAGCCCTCAGGTTGTAGTTGCTGAAAGGTGGAATCAAGCTGTGAAGTTGGAAGACATGACTTCAAGTTTGAGTCCTGGCACTTATCATGACTCTGGGCACATCACTTAAGATCTCTAGTCTTTGGTGTCTTTCTTTGCAAAATAAAAATGAAAACATTATATACTACACCTACCTCACAGGGTTGTTGTGAGAATCACGTGAAAATGTATGTGAAAGCACTATGTAACTTGGTTATTTTTCAATCACCCCCTTTTCCCTACCAGATACAGTACTATAGTTTACCAGAAGGACATATTCTTATCCCCAAATGGTACAAAGAAGATTAAGTACATGCATTCCTGGATATCTGGCTTTAGAATGGGAATTATAAAGCCTCAAAGATGACAAGGATATAATCCAGAGGACAGAGGACCAAATTCAAGGCCCCACTGCCACACAGACATTCCACCATTAACACACCATTAGAGCCAGACACCAGTCAGCCCTCTTGGTGGGAAGTTTTCTCCAGGGCCCATTGTAGAGAACCCACTCTTGGCCCCAGAAAACTAACCAGATAGTAATGATTGAAGGAGTTACCTGGGCTCTGGAATCACCAGCCACTCCAGGAGTGTGCATGCCTCCCACGATAGAACAGGACTTGGTTAAAGGAGACACTGGCCCAATTACAAAAACACAAGGCACTCTGACTGCCTGACCTGTGAGAGTTGGGCAAGCAAGGGAAACTCTTAGACATTTATTTAAAGCAAAGACTTGGTGACACATTTCTTCTTTAAGCACATTTGGTGACGCTCAGGTCAACCTGGCTCTTGCCTTTCTCATTTTGACTTGTCAATTCCCTGTCTGTCCAACAGACCTGTGATAAGATGTGTTCCCAGCTTACAAGTCATACACACAACACACACACACACACACACACACACACACCCCACTGAGGAATCCATGTGGCAAAGCTCCAGCCTGGTCTTCAATTTTTGGTAATTCACAATGAATTCTGGATTGGCTGGTCTCATTTGAGTTCAGTCTCACTAGAGCACTCTAGCCCAGGTTGGAACACTAACTCTCAGCCCATGGTAGAAGTTTAAGTAGAGTTCCTATGGAGCCATTGACATCCAGTGATCATTTATGGAAAAAGAAAAAGAAAAAAACACACAATGATTTTGTCTTTCTACTTAGAATACACCAGCTTTTTCAAAACTAAGAGCATATTATTATGGACCTTCAGGAATAGCATAAAGGTTCTATCAAAGATGTCCTGAGTGAAGAGAATGATGATTATGTAGCAAAAACTCAGATGAAATTGGCATCCCACGAGTTTTGGAATAAGATCTTAAGCCTAAATAGAAGATTGAAACTATAATCCATTCCTCAGGTTCCAAGCGCAAGGAAAGAGGTTTATAGGAAAAATATTGACTCAATGCTTATATCCATTTTTAAAATATTTTTAAATGAAATGGAAAATAATCTACAATCTCCTTCTTGCTTAATGTCAGAATAGCTGAACCTAATATACCAACTCAGTGAACGGAGAAATTCCCAAAACTTTTCTTAAGGCTATAATATTAACTTTTCATTTTAATACACTTTAAAAATAAAAAAGTAAAAAACAGTCTTATAGTTTACAGTCATCACTTGCTGTGGGAAGGGAGCCAGAGAGACTCAGAGTACCAGCCACCCAAGGTCAGAGGCACTGAGCCAAAGGACCCAGCAAAGAACAGGCCCACGCCAGGAAGAAAAGCTGTTGCTGAAATGACAGGCCAAGCATATGAAATAAGATGATCTTCAGGTCATGGTAGCTGAAAAGGAAGAATGGACTGATCCAAGTTGGGAATCAGATTAAGATGTTGGAGTAGGTATCAGGATGAATATAGCTGGGCAGGAGATGGAGTCACCTATGTGCACATGATGTTTGTTTTACCGTAGCCTTGCTTATGAGCTGTAATATCACATCCTCGTTTCTTTTTCAGAAGTATTGCTGATGTCACTTACATAGCCAGCCCCAAATAGAAAACCCTTCCTTACCCACAGACATACCTTTTTATTATCTTGGTTGATATAGTTTTCTTTTTTCAGAGATTTTAAATTTTTTCACAATTTTTTGGTAAATTATTTTATCAATAAAAATTTGTCAATAAATTCTTTTCCTGGTTGAATTCTAATTCCTTCTTTGGTGACTACAAATTGATAATAAAAATTAATTACTTTAATTCATAGTTTGTCTGCCAATGTAATCCCAGGGCTTCTCTTCTCATAGATTACATGTAAGTGAGCTAGAAATGATTACTATAGTCAAACACCAGGCAAGGATAGCCAAGGAGATGTTTGACAGTGACATACAGTGAATATTCCGTTTTAGCCTCAATCTGCAAATTGTACCTCTTTCTAAAAGTCAGAGGTGATCAACTCTCCCACTGCTACATCAGGACGAAAAGACTGCAGAGTGAAAGACAGACCACAGGGTAGAAAGGAATAATGCAAGCAGCATTTCGCAGAAAGAGGTAGCTGAATGCAAAGACCAGCCTCTTCACATAGCTGGCAGGAGTGCCAGGCTTTTCACAGAGTTCACATTAGAAGTTCCAGCAATAGATGGAACTGCGCCAGTGCACACAATGGCGGGGAGGGTAAGGGAGCCTCTGAATTGGAAGACTGAACTCTGCACACTTTCAAACAGACTGAGAACTCCACTATTGGCAGCAAGGACTGATCTTTTTTTTTTTTTAAGTGATTGTTCTTACTGAACCTGGGAAGGCATGAGTAAGTGTGGGAAATAAAGGAAGTCAGTGGATTACAGCCCTTGGGTTAAGAATGAAGAAGATAATCTAAATGGTACCAAGACAGACAGATCCACCAGTTCCCTCACGTGAGAGATGGAAGTCACTAACAGAGGAATATTGCTGTGTGTTCTTTCCGATACGCTGTATATATAGTTACGCTTTGATTAACTGCCTAGTAAATTGCAACTGTTTTTTTTATCTTTTGTGTGAGTTCAGTTTTTCCTCTATCAGATCTTTTTATGGTCTTTATAAAGTCCAGAAATTATAAAGAACTGTTTAATGTTAACAGAGTACCTGTTAGTATCTGAATCGGATACTGATGGTTGCTATCAATATTCTAGAATGACCAACCCAAATAAACTGAATATATATAAATTACCCCAAGAAGATGGGTATAGCAGCCCCTAGTATAAATATAATCCTGAATTTCCCATCTTTACTTCCCACAAACAAAACCAAATGTCTGTAAGCTAAAAATCTACACAGAGAGTACTTAGGTTTTACTAGGTCAAAATGTTGCAGCAACTAAACCATTCTTTGAGAAAACTAATAAAACAAAATTAAACTTGAAGGTATTCTTTCTTTCAATTTATGTTGATTGAGTGCCATCCATGTTCCAGACACTGAGTTAAACAATGGACCTAACATAGTGAACAACATCATGGAGTTCACACTCCAGAGTCAGAGAAAGACATTAAACAAATAAACCAATGGATGTGTAATTACCCACTGAGATTAATTCCGTGAAGGAAAAGAATAAGAAAAAAATGAGCGTGTATAACAAGGCCTAACCTGGTTTTACTTAGATCTTACAAGGCTTACTGGAAGAAAGGAAAAGAATAAGAAAAAAATGAGCGTGTATAACAAGGAAACCTAACCTGGTTTTACTTAGATCTTACAAGGCTTACCGGAAGAAGTAAAAAGCTTAAGCTAACAGTGAGTACAAGTTTGGGGAATAGAGGTGGTGACTATAGACCATTTCATTCAGAGAGATTAGCAATCATCCTTCAGTAAGAGAAAGCAAAGCTCATCTGAGACTGAGATGCCAATGTGGCTGAATGAACTGAAAACCGGTCCAAGGGAGCCCTGAAAGCAAAGGTAAGAAGGGTAGGAAGTGAGTCATAGAGGTGAGTAGGAACCAACCTACGCAGAGTCTTAGAGGCCTAAAAGACTAAGGAACATGGTCTTCAGCCTAAAAGAGTCCAAGAAGCCAAATTTAAGACCTGCAGGTTTTAGCAAGAGTCAACCTACAGGTCTTTAGCAAAAGTCGTCTTTAAAATATATATATATATTGATTCCAGAGATGTAGGGAGAGGTAGAGATAGAAACATCAATGATGAGAGAGAATCATTGATCGGCTGCTTCCTGCATGCCCCACACAGGGTATTGAGCCCACAACCCCGGCATGTGCCCTGTCCAGGAATCGAATTGTGACATCCTGGTTCATAGGTCAACCATTGAGCCATACCTGATACTGTCGGGCAAGAGTCAAATTTGTTTGCCTTGTGTTGTGTTATACACATTGAATGCTCAATATATACTCATTGAGTAAATCCAGGAAACTATTTTTTTTATTTTCCCAGAGAACTATTATTATGTTTTCCTAAATTAAATTGACTACCAGAATCATTACTCAGAAACTCCCACTTAAAGAGGCATTCTGAGATGTACCTTCAAGTGGTGCCAAAAGTGTCAGTATTGCAGCCTTATCAAGTGCATGGTGCACACAGAAATTGTCTTTAAAACAGACACAAAAATTGTCCAATAACAGTTGTACAAATGAAAATATCCTGGAAGCTTCTGTGAGAGTAAATGAAGGAATCATCATTATTTACTACTGTAGAAGAGTGGGAGCTCAATTTAGAATGGAAAGAGGTAATAAAGGATCCTTAGAAATATAAAGATGTCCAAATTTGCATGTACACCAATAGCAAAATTAGGTTGCAGACCCTCCTCCATCAACCCTTTCCTCGACTCTGCCTTCAGAGATATCTGGTGCCACCAGCAGCTGCATATCTTCAGGGAATTGGGGCAGGAACTGATCTTCTCCCTGGCTTTCCCTGCAGACCAAGGTATAGGCTTTCTCAGTTCTGCTAAGTCGATTATCACCCATTCATCTGTTTCTATTTTATAAAATTAGTTGACATCTTTCGTTTGTTATTGTCTCTTTAGCCATTATCTTTGAGTTTATGCTTTTGGGTCCTTTTTCTGTCATATTAATGGTTAAGGAGAGCATCTGTGTGTTTAATCTGAAACAGTTAATTGGAACTCTCTTATTGTTTTAATTTTCATTTCCTGGTTGAATATGTTTTTCATCTTTATGGACCATTTTTACTGCTCCTTCATGAATTACCTACTCTTATCTTTTGGCTGTTTTTCTATCAGGAACTAGTCATTTTCTTATCAGCATTTATAGTTTCTTTTTATATTATGTTTATTAACCCATTGTGTACAAAAATTGTTGCAAATATCTTTTCCAGTTTGTCATTTACTTAATTTCTATGATTTTGTACATGAAAAAAGGTTCTTTTTATTTTTATGTATTATAGTTTGTTGAACCCTTATTATTAAAAGTATTAATTTTAAAATATTTAATGAATTATTGAATTATTCAATATTCCAGTGATTTTATGCATAGAATACCCTTACTTACCCTGATGTCAGTAAAACACTTACTTACATTACCCTCTATATATATTTATAATTTTTATTTAATTTTCAACTCATCTGGAATTTATTTCTTTGTGTAGTACAAGAAGAGATTTAAAAATCAATTGAGAAATATAGCACATGTGCTATCAAATATATAAAATATAAGCATACAATTATGAACAATTTAACAAATAATTTAAAAGCAAATACCCATTTTACCACAATGTGAAGAAACCTTGTCTAAGGATCTAGTTTTGGGAAAACCCAAGCTAAAGTAATTCATACTGGAAGTGGTCTAGGAAGCAGAATCTCCAATGGAATTCTTGAATTGGATCAGTCACTGGCCAGATAGTGAAGAAGACTGCACTGTTAGTGCCAAGTGAGTGTGGTAACCCCTGGCAGGCTACAGGGTCACTATTACTAAGAGTCTCATCTGGGTGAATTGGGTCAGTATACAGGAGGAAGGGGATATATTGAATTTAGGCAATATCTCTGCCATTCAAGAGATATGGCAGCAGTAGTTGTCAAAAAGGACTGCAGATGTAGATTCAGTACCATGGATACACCACGGAAAGCAAATAGTGGGCTCAGGTCAGCCAACCATCAACTCAGGACATAACGTCAAATCCAGGAAACCTCTATGACACCACATGTACTGAAATCAGAGAACAATTTACTGAAAATCAGACCTGAGTGTGAGAGTAGCAGTATTGCAAAGAAAGCAGGCACTGCCCTGGCAAATTTACTATGCTAAGTTCAAGGCCTTGATAGAGAAGAAATGGGAACCTGAGGACAGAACGGAAACATGAGTGCATGTGCTTGGATCCCCATCTTCTGCTGAACCATCTAGGCCTCCTGAAATGGCCAGCTTTCCATTATTTAAGAACTAGAGGCCCAGTGCATGAAAATCATGCACTGACGGGTGTGGGGGGGGTGTCCCTCAGCCTGGCCTGCTCCCTCTCACAGTTCGGGAGCCCCCGGGGAATGTCCAACTGCTGGCTTAGGCCCGCTTCCCATGGGGAGCGGGCCTAAGCCGTTAGTCGGACATCCTTAGTGTCACCACCACTGTGCTTGCCCGCTGTAAGCCCAGGTTCTGGCTGGGGAGCACACTGACCACCAGGGGGAAGCTCCTGCGTTGAGCATCTGCCCCCTGGTGGTCAGTGCGCATCATAGCGACCGGTCAATTTGCATATTAGCCTTTTATTATACAGTGGGGCCTTGACTTACGAGTTTAATTCGTTCCGTGATGGAGCTCGTAACTCAAATTACTCGTATGTCAAATCATAAAGTGAACGAGTGAGACACGTGATGCTGGGCTGATGTTGTGGCGTTCACTGTGACGTTCGCTGCGCCAACTAGCGGTGGGGTATCTGAAGCTGGCTCATAACCTGAATTTTAGCTCGCAACTCAAAGCAAAAAATCGGCTGAGAGATGGCTCGTATCTCGAAAAACTCGTTAGTCGGGACACTCGTAAGTCAAGGCCCCACTGTATAGGATAGCCCACACCCCTTGCCTGGAGACCATGCAGAGACTTCATGCAAGTAAGCAGCCTCCTAAGACAATTCTTACACCCATCGAGATTTGCCTCACCTTTCTCATACTTTATAGGCATAGAGCTAGGGTCAAGTTTCAGCATGGGGACCTAGAGAAGTACTGTTCTTATTGTGGAAGTAGGAACTATTTACCAAAAGCTCTGCACTACCTATGAGAACTTCCGTAACTCTGGATTTAATGTCCTAGAAGTCCAAATATTATGCTGGGATGGATTTCTTAAACTCGGGGGAAGCACTGTCCTACAGTAAGTGAGGCGGAAATGGCAGAAGAGCTTTATCAACATCTTTTAAAAGGGGGGAAATGTTTAGAGAGTAGGCTGTGCTTCAACGGATTTAATGCGTAAGCTGGAAAAGGCAAGGAAATGGGTTCTCTTCCCTGGTGATTTCAGAAAGAGCATGGCCCACTACCACCTTGATTTTGGCCCAGTGAAACCTCAAACCTCTAACCTCCATAACTGTAAGGTAATATATTTGTATGGTTTTAAGCCACTATGTTTGTTACTATTTGTTATGATGGTCAGTTATGTGTATCAACTGGCTAGACTGTAGTACCCAGTTATTCAGTCAAACCCTAATCTAGGTGTTCTGTAAAGGTATTTTGTAGATGTGAATATCTACAATCGGTTTATAACCCTTTAAGTAAAAGCAATTAGCCTCAATGATGTGGGGCAGCTTCCTGCAATTAGTTGGAGGCCTGCAGAGCAGAAATTGAGGTTTCCCGGAGGAGAAATTCTGCCTTACACCTGCAGCATTAACTCCTTCCTGAGTCTTCAGCCTGCTGGCCTGCTCTACAGATTCCAGACTCGCCATCCCCTACAACCTGGTGAGCCAATTCTTTAAAATACATAAATACATATAGAATTTCCTATTGATTCTGTCTCCCTGGATAACCCTAACCACAACGTTTGCTATAATAGCAATAAGAAATGAATACAGGTAGCTAACAAGGTATTGTTTGATCTATGCACCCAGAAAAGACCAAAAGTAGGTAGGCCAAAAATTGATGTCAACCATCAAAATAAAAATTTACTAATATTATTCTAGTTTCTACACCTGAGCAAATTTGAACCAATCATTGGAAAGGGTTACCAGGTCCCCCTAAAGATCCTTTCAGTCCCTTTGCAAACAGACCTAAACTAGTTTTACCTGGGAAATATATCTGGAAAAGAAATTTACACAGACTATTAAAGTTTTTGTTGGAAAAAAAGATGCGCTGTCACTGTATCAGGAGAACCAAAGTGTCATCACTGATCTTTGATCACTTAAATTGGTATCTGCCATATTTCACCATAGTGGTAGAGTTCATCTTCTTTCATTTGTAATCAATACACATTTTGTAACAAAGTATTTAGCAAACCATCAATATATTATTTATTCTGTTATATTAGTAAGGAGTCATAGATTCCTTTATTTCTCTATGGTAGGTAATTTGTTGCTATCATTACATGTTTTGATGCTAAAAAACTTGTCCTATATTTTGTTGGTGGAAGCTGCTTCAAACAGGCTCCTATGCTCTTTTGACATGTCTTTAACATTGAGAACTTCCTTATTTCTGACACAAGATGTTTTATGTTCATGTTCTGTGTGTGTGTGTGTTTTTCCTACACCATCCCTGGAATCAACCCATTTTTCTAAGAACCCTTGTTCTTATTAGTGGACAATTTTATTTAGAAACTAAACTCTGGGAACCAGATATACTCGTTGCTGATCCCAGACCCTGAGAATGAAAAGAACTAGAGAATATATATAGGTAAAAATATATATAGCTACACCACACACACACACACACACACACACACACACACACACACACACACTACATTTATATCTGTTTATTTCTCTATCATCTATCTATATATATAAAAGCCTAATATGCAAAGTGTCCCCTTGGGAGTTCGACTGACCTGGAGTTCGATTGCTCACTATGACATGTGCTGACCACCAGGGGGCAGTGCAGAATAAAGGCAGGCCATGGCCAGCAGCCAGCAGGCACTAGGGACCTACCCGTTCACGAATTTCGTGCACTAGGCCTCTAGTTTATACATATTGAAAATCATAAATTAATATAAAAGTCACCAATTGAAATCGAACTCTACAGCTTTCTCCATTCCCATATGTGTAACTCCTTTCCTGACAATGAACTTCAAATATTTTCTTTGTTCATTAACCCTCCCATAGGTAACTAATCCAGCTGTCCACACACACAGAGGCCCTCCTCTCTCTGCTTAAACTGCTATATCCTACTCTCTGCTGTTGCTGCCACCACCCAGCCCCTACACACACTCATTTCACTTGATATTTGACATCCCATGCCACGAACCCTATTCTGGGACAACCTACTCACAGAACTGAGGCTCCAACCCCATGCACTGGGCCCTTGTCCCCTCCCACACTCAAATACCTGGCTTCCTCAACCCACCCTAATGGAAGAGAAGGAAAGGGAGGGGAGGGCGAAGAAAAATAGCTTTCTGTTTATTCTAAGGGCAAAAGAAATGTAATTCACCACAAATTACAAAACAATCTTAACTGTCCCTCACATTTTTGGGATACTCTAAATTACTCACCTAAAAATTGAGATTTGTTTTTAAAAAGTAATAATACTAGTGATTATCTATAAAGCTGGAAAATTGGGATCAATATTCCATGTATTCAGCAAATATTTAGCTACAGCCCATACAACTGTTTAAGCTCAGAGGGAAATGAATATTGGGCAGTCAAATTTAAAATATACACGGAAGTCTAGATGATGCAAGCAGAGGAAAACTTGGTCATATTTATTTGATAGTGACATTATGTGGAAGAATTTCAGGAGTAACTTTCCGCTGATAGAGTTGGGAAAAGTCAATGTATGAGGAATAAATGTAATATAAACCGCTGATACTTCCAGGCTCTTGCTGTCTAAACTGCCATGCATATGCAGAAGATGATTAATCATTTTTCTGAAAGTCACCTTTTGGTACCTACTACTATTAGCAATTATTTTTTGAAGTAGCACATTTTACATAGTAGCACTATTTAAAGAAGTAGCTTCATGCGTTGATCCCAATAGTACTCATTCCAATCACATAAAATTGGAGAATTTTACCCCCTCCCCCCAAAAAAAGAATTAGTGACTTTTCCTATTCACCTTTTCTTTATTCTCATCAATGGTTTTCAGATTAGGTCTGTTTTTTTCTGGTTTTGCTTTTGTTTCTGTTCTTCTTATTTAACGTATTTATTTAAAGCAGAACCTACTAGTAAATATTCACATAAGAATCCAGCTCTGGGCTTTCTGCCTCTTAAGGCAGGTCCAGGACTGTCTCTATTCTACACAGCAACAAATAGATAAGGATGAAGGAAAAACTGGTAACAAATGATGTACTGAATACCATTTTAGCACTCAATTCTATTATAGCTTTATGCCTTTACAGAGATTGTATCTCTCTTCATAAAGGTATAGAAGGGTAGAAAATAGTATGTAGTATAGAATAGCAATTTTCAACCTTTTTCATCTCATGCACACATAAACTAATTACTGAAATTCTGCGGCACACCAAAAATTATATTTTTTGCCGAGCTGACAAAAAATAGGAATAATTTTGATTTATTCACACCAGACAGCTATTGTTGTGTTGACTATTACCATTTTTTTATTTGACAATCTAAGGGGGGAAAAAGGTTAGTGCCCCTGACTAAATAGTCAGATGACAAAAAATAGGAATAATTTTGATTTATTCACACCAAACAGCTATTGTTGTGTTGACTGTTACCATTTTTTTATTTGACAATCTAAGGGGGGGAAAAAGGTTAGTGCCCTTGACTAAATACTCAGGTATTGCACGTTGTGTTTTGTTTTTTTCTTTTTAAATATATTTTATAGATTTTTTACAGAGAGGGATAGAAAGTTAGAAACATCTATGAGAGAGAAACATGGATCAGCTGCCTCCTGCACACCCCCTACTGGGGATGTGCCCTTGACCGGAATTGAACCTGGGACCATTCAGTCTGCAGGCTGACGTTCTAGCCACTGAGACAAACTGGTTAAGGCAGGTATTGCATGTTTTAAAAATTCTTGTGGTACACTGTTTGAAAATCACTGGTATAGAATATATATATAATCTCCAATCCAGTCCCAGAGGTTTTTCTGTCCAAGGAGTTCTAAATGGCAGGTTAGATCAAGTCCCTGCGAATACTAGCGAGAACAACTTTCAGTGGATTCTGGGCACGGTGATGTCTTGTTCCAGAGAGCTCTTCTATTTCTGCCGGCTTTTCTCTTCATCGTCTTCTCTGGCGGAAGAGACTCCTATCTGGACCACAGCCATCGCTGGAGAGCTGAACCAGTAGCAGCCGGTTGGGTCCCACTCCGGGGCCCTAAGGTCGCTGCCGCGTGCGCCCCAAGGTGGGGCGGTGTGGGGCGCAAGCCGGGGCGTGCCCAGGGCTGGGGTGTTTCTGATTGGCTTTTTGCTGCGAATACGGAAGACCAGGCTGCTGGGACCGACGTGGGAGAAAGGTCCCAGCTTGGCGCAGGACCTCCCGGGCTTCGGCGGTGCTCCCGCCCGCTGCGGCGGGGGTAGGGGAAAAGAAGGGGAGTCCTGGGGGAGAGTACATCCCCTGGAAACGTAGGGAGATGGGGAGGGGAAGGCTGTGGTTTCTGGGTGTTGCCAGAGAAGCCACGCGCCGTATTCCACCTGGGGCTCCTGAAGCAGAGGGGCAGGTAACTGCGGACTCTGTACCTTGAAAGTGTTCGGAATGGCCGGGAACGCAGGTGCCTTTCATTCTCCTTTGGGGACACTGCCCTGGCAGCCATTTAGTGAGGAGTCCTACTGTGGGTACGGACGCTGTAAAATATCCCCGCCCCAAACTACTCAGAAGAGAGTTTCCTGCAGAAAACATACTAGTTGGCCGCAGGGTGCTAGGAGAAGGGGACGGAGAGGCATCTGGAATTTGGTACATTCTATAGCTGTGCCACAGTTTTACTCTGATTAAGAAAAAGATTATGTCCTCACCGGTTTGGCTCAGTGGATAGAGCCTCGGCCTGGGACGGGAGGGTCCCAGGTTCGATTCCGGTCAAGGGCATGTACCTGGGTTGCGGTCACATCCCCAGTAGGGAGTGTGCAGGAGGCAGCTGATTGATGTTTAACTCTCTATCCTTCTCCCTTCCTCTCTGTAAAAAATCAATAAAATATATTTTTTTTAAAAAAGAAAAGAGAAAGCAATAATTTTTTTAAAAGATTACATAAATCCAATCTAGACAGAGATGAAACTTGAGAAACGTATTCTGAGACGGTTTCGTTTTTAATTCTAACATTGATTTTAAGTGGTCTTCATCATTTAGCAATTACACATCGACCCACCTATGAAAGATTTACATACACATACGTGTAGTATACGTATGCATGTGTCATACATGTATACACTTATATGAGAGATTTTAAATGCTTGGGCACAAACAGTGGGAGCAGCGATCCCAGCTGCGAGGCAGCAAAGGGCAGGAGCGCTTCTCCGCGCCGCGACAGCCCTCCCCGCGCCTGGCACG
>NW_005366346.1:211102-212172 GCF_000412655.1 Myotis brandtii | reverse complement strand
CTACACGGGAGTCGGATTACAACCCGCAATTAACATATGAATTCAACGAACCTGAAGACAGGAGGCGGGGGGAAGGGGGGGCGGGCAGCCCCAGAACTGGCGCCCGGGTCCTTCGGGCGCAGGAACTTTTCTCCGGGTGTAAAAACTCTTTGATTGGCTGCTCGCACGCGCCTGCCCGCGCCCTCCATTGGCTGAGCAGACACGCGACCGGCGCGAGGAGGGGGCTGGGAGAGGAGCAGGGGAGCCACTCTGGCGCGTGCCGCTTTTTAAAGGGGCGCAGCGCCTTCAGCAACCGGAGAAGCTTCGTTGCACGCGACCTGGTGTGTGATCTCAGAGTGGGTGGGGGAGGGTCGAGGAGGAAAAAAAATAAGACATTGCAGTAGAGACCCGGGAAGGGTGTTTTTTTTTTTTTTTTTTTTGTGGAGCCGGTTTGCCAGTCCCTCCTTCGCCTCCGAGCCTCCGAGCCTCCGAGCCTCTGCAGTGCAATGTCCCGCCTGCTGCACGTAGAAGAGTGGGCTGAAGTGAAGGAGTTAGGGGCCCACCATCGCCATCCCCCGCCGCACCACCTCCCGCAGCCGCCACAGCCACCTGCGACCCTGCAGACGAGAGAGCATCCCGTGTACCCGGCCGAGCTGTCCCTCCTGGACGGCACAGACCCACGCGCCTGGCTGGCTCCCACTTTGCAGGGCATCTGCACGGCACGCGCCGCCCAGTACTTGCTGCATTCCCCCGACTGGGGAGGAGGAGCGGCGGCGGCAGCGGCAGTAGCAAGAGCCCGGGCCCCGTGAAAGTGCGGGAACAGCTGTGCAAGCTGAAAGGCGGGGTGATGGTAGATGAGCTGGGCTGCAGCCGCCAGCGCGCCCCTTCCAGCAAACAGGTGAACGGGGTCCAGAAGCAAAGGCGGCTGGCGGCCAACGCCAGGGAGCGACGCAGGATGCACGGGCTGAACCACGCCTTCGACCAGCTGCGCAACGTTATCCCGTCCTTCAACAACGACAAGAAGCTGTCCAAGTACGAGACCCTGCAGATGGCCCAGATCTACATCAACGCCTTGTCCGAGCTGCTGCAAA
>NW_005366346.1:205801-210900 GCF_000412655.1 Myotis brandtii | reverse complement strand
GCAGTTGCCGGACTCGCTTCTCCGCCCCGGCCTCGGCAGGAGGGTACTCGGTGCCGCTGGACGCCTTGCACTTCTCGACTTTCGAGGACAGCGCCCTGACGGCGATGATGGCGCAGAAGAACCTGTCGCCATCGCTGCCCGGGGGCATCCTGCAGCCAGGGCCGGAGGAGAGTAGCAAAACTTCGCCCCGGTCTCACAGAAGCGACGGGGAGTTTTCTCCCCATTCCCATTACAGTGACTCGGATGAGGCCAGTTAGGAAGGTGACAGAAACCCCGAACACAGACAGAGACAAAATCGCCCCTTCCCCGTGCGCGGACAGCCCCGCGGCTAAAGATCCCCGCACCCTTTTGTGTTTGTGCGGCGACGGTCGTTGTTTAGCAACGACTTGGCTTCAGATGGCAGCTACATTTGATGGTTTGCAAAAGCCTCCGCTATTCCAAACTTCCCATCGTCCCATGTTGTTTGATGAAAACCTGTTAAAGTCGTGTTCTTCCCTCCCACCTTCTGCTTCCCCTATAGATAGGGTATAATTAATTATATATATACCTAGTTCCCTGCTGCCAATACGCTGCTAAAACATCGCATCTTCTCTATCGCTGGTTTGTGTTTAATTTATTTTATGCCCTGGGCATCCATCCCTGTGTGTTGCGCGCGCTCACGTGTGGGAGAGTTAGTATTCCTCAATTGTTTCCCAAAAATGCGTTAAGAAACTCAAAGTTAAGACTTCCAAAGTGAGTGACTTTTGACTGTGGAATTGTTCGAAAACGGGGAACTTGGAAGTGTATGTGTTGTATAAACATACCCAGTATGTATATCCGATCGCGAGAAAGTTGGCGTCTTTTAGGAAACTTGGCGCACGCACTTTATCAGCCGCTACTGCAGCGGCTCCGGGACAAACTCAACTGCCAATTGCAGACCAGTTTTGTTTTTTAAACACGGCCACTTATAATCCTTAAGCTTTTTGCAAATTTTTGTTTAAAAAATTAAAATTAAAAAAAAACATACCCAGTAGTGTCAAAAGCATTTGGTCAATTTTATTTTTGCTTTGTTAATGTTAGAACGTATTTATTATTGAGTGTTTGCTACCATTTCTACTTATCTTGATTCATTTTTTACGTTTTCTACTCGAGACCATTTTATTTTAAATTAGCAAAGCCATTGCCATTGTTTTATGTATTTCCTTTTGCAAATGATAAAAATAAACTTGAAAATAACTTTTATTTGTCACTTATTCCATCCTAATGTAAGCATGAAAAACAGTTTCAAAATAACCTTGAAGAATGGAGCTCTCTTCTAATAAGTGCCAATTTGTGCGATCTAAGAGTTTTGAAGAACAATTCTGTTATTAACCTCATATCTTCAAGAAAGACCAGAAACCCTAGGGGCGAAAGCGCTTGGTCAATAATTAAATTGTGAGGTAACACTTCTCCCGACTTTGTAAGTGTTGCTCTTGAGTAGTCAGGATCTTTCCAGTCTTCCTCACTCCCAGCCTCAACGACCTCTGCGAGGTTGTGTGCAGGTCTCCTAGAATTTCGCCAGGAGTAGTGAACTTTACTAGGGTTTCCTATTGCCACTTCATAAAAACTAGCCAAGCTGAGAGCTTTTCTTGTTAAGGTCAAATTCACAGCACAAGCCCATTCTTTCTCTCCCTCCCCTTCTCTCTCTCCCCCTCTCTCCTCTCTTCCTTCCTCCTTCCCTCTTTCTGGGGAGGAGGAAGTTTGAAGGCAAAGAGAAAAAGAGAACAATGGAAAAGAACCTGAGGAAAGGGGTTGAGGTTAATCGATTCAAAAATCAGAACCTGCAGTTATCCTAGGAAATTGTTGACCTCCACTCACTCATGTTTTTCCTTACAAGCAATTCTGCTTCTTCCAACGTCGATGGTGATGTTTGCGTTTATTTGTCCTTCTGCATTAGTAACTATGTAGAAAATATTTAACTACATTTTTAGTCAGTTGCAGAAACTAAAAGGTGCACTCCCTCACCTCAGGGTTCTCACTTAAGTAATAGCCTATTCTGGGTGTCAGGATCATTCACTCTGAAAAAGCTAATACGGTGTGTGTGTGGAGAAAGTAGAACGCGAAATACATTTTTGGCAAACATGAAAGTAGAACGATTTATTAAACTGAAGATGGGCGATGTTCCACCAGATGAACATCACTGAATTAGGGAGGTTGATTTTATTTTATTTTTTTAAAAATATATTTTATTGATTTTTTACAGAGAGGAAGGGAGAGAGATAGAGAGTTAGAAACATCGATGAGAGAGAAACATCGACCAGCTGCCTCCTGCACATCTCCTACTGGGGATGTGCCAGCAACCCAGGTACATGCCCTTGACCGGAATCGAACCTGGGTCCTTTCAGTCCGCAGGCCGACGCTCTATCCACTGAGCCAAACCGGTTTCGGCGGGAGGTTGATTTTAAAACGAATCTTTTACATTTTGTTTCTTCACTGGGGGTGGATAACAATTTGCAAGAGCAAGGAAGCAGGACAGAAAGCGAGAGATGGTTGTAATAATCGCTCCTGCATCCCCTTCTCCACTGCATCTTGAAGTGAGGAGAGCATCATAAACTGGGTGTAGAGAAAGTAATGCTCGAGGAAAGGAAGTTCTGGTCAAGGGTAGAGAACTGCGTAATAAGCTCCTCACTGACCACCTGGGTATCCAGGGGCTTTCAGCTGATGCTTATGATCCAGGAAAGCCAAGGAAAGCCTGCGCCCTCTCTCTGGGAGAGAGGTGAGCAGCGGCTCCAGGCACTTTCCAGGGGCAGAAACCATGCACCTGTCCCTTAGATAACCTTTTGCCCCCACTGAGTTTGCTGTGCTCACGATAACCATCAGGAATCTTCTGGCTGCTAAATAAATCAAGCGATTGCTTCTAACACATTTCCATTTCACTCTCAAAAAGCAGACTCAACAGGCGTGGACATAAGCAACCGTGCAGGATTAACGCAAACATATTTTTATAGTTATTTGGCTTGGTGTGTCTGCATACATGTGGAGGGAGAGAGAGAGAAATGCTTTTACCTGCTATGAATCTGAATAAGGGAAGGACAGGAATAAGAAAAATAAAGTTGTGATTTTTTTCCTCAAAGAAAACTGTACTTCATTTTCAAATATCTTTGTGTTCATTTTGTGTTAACCAGAGGAAAAAGACTCTTCCAAAATTATTTCTTTTCACGTGCATATAGAAATTTTAAAACAGAAATGACATCAGAAATGCCTTTGCAATCTTTTATAAATGCCCTGCCCTTGACTGACTGTGGCCAAATTACACGGACGTCGTGTCAATATCCAGAACTGCATCTTAGTACTCCCATCCATGAGGACAATAAACCCACAAAATTTTCTCTGAGAAATTCCGTGGCTAGGAGCTACATCTATGCAAATGTTCAGAGGGTTGTGTGTTTTTTCTTCTGGTACCACAATAACAGCCAGATATTTAACTTTTAAGTGTTAGTGGCATTATTTACAAATTGAAGATAATGCCGACTTCACTTAAGGAAGTCACTTAACATTTCCTCTCATGAGAAAAAAAAATGATTATCAGATTGGAAACTCTGTATCACACTGATTGAAAGTGTGGATGAATTCTTCTAACCCATCACAGACAGGCACAAAAAGCCAAATCCCTTTGTGGCAAATGAAGTGTTCAAAGTTCAAATGAGGACTTTAACCTCTTTTCTTTCCTTCATTCTATTTCTTTCTTCTTATGCTGGCATTTCTTTGAGAGAGATGTACAATCACATTTCCATTTTAAGGTTCTGCTGTGGAGTTTGCATAACAAACGTTTGGCAGCTTGCTCTCTTACACTCCATTAACAAGCTGTAACATATAGCTGCAGGTTGCTATAATCTCATTAATATTTTGGAAACTTGAATATTGAGTATTTCTGAGCACTCATTCCCCATATGCCAGACCACTCCTGCCATGCTGACTGGTTCCTTTCTCTCCATTATTAGCAATTAGCTTCTACCTTCCAAAGTCAGATCCAAGTATCCAAGATACTAGCAAAGGAATCAACTATGTGTGCAAGTTAAGCATGCTTAATATCACCCAAACAAACAAAGAGGCAGCGTTTCTTAAAGTAATGAAGATAGATACGTCGGGTTAGTCTTCTGCGACACTGCTGGGGCTTTCTAGAGTTTTATATACTTTCGGCAGCGTTGCTTTATATTCTGTCTTTTGCCTTCTACCCCCCCCCCCCCAACACACACACACACACTTTTATTTGTGGAGGGTTTTGGCTCACCACACTTTAGGAAACTTATTTGATTTAACAGAAAGCGGAGGAAGATTGTTTTTGGTAACTGACCATTTTAAGCATGTTCTGTTTGGAACATTGCTAACTGGGAGGTCTTGACCAGAAAAAGAGGAGGCATTAATGTTCTTCATGCAGGACCACTGCCTTTATTAGGCCCGTCTATTGACTTTTCGAGATCTAAACCTGAACCAAGTAAGCGATCTTTTATCAAAGGATATCTTGTCATTATTTCTCTTCGTTGTTCATTTGGAAGTTCAAGAAACATGATCAACTTCGTCTTGGTTGTTCCAAGTTAGAATTGGAAACGACAGTGCAGACCCACTTGTCTGGTCCAACCTAGACGTGTCCATTGCAATCTGGAGAGACAAGCAAGTGTGCGCTGGTGAGAGTTCAAAGATGACCTCTAGGAGTTGAATTGGTGAGTGGGGGTGGGGGCTGGATACACAGCCACCCTGTAAGTTTCCCTCTCTGTGTCTGACTACTCTCGCCAGCCACCCTCATCCTAAACGGACCAGCGTCCCAGACGCCGACTCCTGAGGTCCCTGCCCTTCCGCTAGGCCCCGAACAAGCAAAGGCTGAGAAGCGGAGAATGGGTTAAATTCTGGGACCCAGCGGAGGAGAGAAGTCGGGGGAAGATAAAGAAAAGGACAGGAACCAAGAAGCGTGGGGGTGGCTCGCCGTAATGTGAGTGTTGCTTAATTAGAGAGCGGCTGACAATAGAGGGGCTGGCGAGGCTCCTGGCCGCGGTGCGGGGCGTCTGGAGCGGAGCACGCGCTGTCAGCTGGTGAGCGCACTCTCCTTTCAGGCCGCTCCCCGGGGAGCTGCGCGGCCACATTTA
>NW_005366346.1:202275-205400 GCF_000412655.1 Myotis brandtii | reverse complement strand
CCTTGACACGCGCTGCCCGCCACCCGCGCGACTGCCCGGCCGGCCGGCGGAGAGCTGGTCGTGGAAGATCCGTTCACCTTTTCTCGCCAAAGTTTCAGTCCTTCAGTCCTTCCCTTGCCCTGACATGTTCTATATTCTCTTCATCTGTGGCCGCTGTCGCAGATCTGAGAGTTTAAATGCTCATTGACCAGAGTGCACCGGCTTTGTCTCCCACGATCCAGAGCTGGGGCACGGGTATATGATTCACCCCCTCCCCTTCAGCTCCCGAAGTAAAGGAAAGCAGAACGTAGCATTTTGGTGCAAAGATGTTGGGCTTCTTTGCATCCCACGGTTCCTCTTCTTATTTCAGTCCTGCTTTCTCTGACCTGAAATAAACAAGCAAGTAAAATAGGTTTTCGTTGTCTACTCTGCAGTGAGGCCAGGCCCATGCTACATGTTCATACTTTTCCTCGGGGAAACTAGAAGTTTGCTTCTCGGGGATGAAAAAGGAGATGCTCTCCAATATAAGTCTTGCTTTTTAGCAGTTCTAATTAAAGAGTTAAGAGGTCTGATAAAAAGAAATGGTGTTCTGGTGGCCAGCTGGTCCACAGGCCTCCCTCCTGTCAGAATGATGGAGGAAGGGGCGAGCTAGGATCCTAGGTGGCTGCCCTGGGATCTCTCAAGCCAACAGATATGTTGCTCTTTTGGGCCACTGACCACTTATTTGTCTCTTCTAGAGACAGTTCTTCACAACCCTTCCTACCTGCTGGCTCCTACAAACTCTTGCTGACTGAGATGCTGGTGGAGGAAGAGTTAGGGTTGGGAGGGATCCTCAACCTTGAGGCAGGAATGAGGTAGCATTGGAGGATGGAATTGGTATCACGTGTGGCCTAACCTTAAAGGCCACAAAACTAGGAGAAATCAGGAAGAAAAAAAACACAAAAAACAACGTAGAGCCACTAGTTGACCAGGAAGATGCAAAGTCAGTTCTTTTCATGTTCAATAACTTGTATCTGCTTCAAGAAACAACCTAACCGAAATGTATTTTTTTCTTTAAATTTTTTTATAATCAAAGAGCTCTTGGTTCAGTATGTCAGAGGAGAATGCCAGAATCTGCACACAGGTTCTCAGGTGAATCTGGTGCAAGGGCAGCCAAGGACTGACTACACTATGAAAAGCAATGATCTGAAGGAGGTCCTGTTCGGTCCTCTTTTTGAAATTGCCCATGAAAATAAACACTGGCTAAATAATGCTCTGTTGCCTCCTTTTATAATACTCGGCCATTTTTACAAGAAGAGAGAAGCAAACAACTTAGCTTCTTGGAGCCCATAACCTGACTTGGCTGTTTTCAGGCTATAGGCCCTGGGACAATATGCTCCAGGCCTGAGGTATCTCAACTCTGAAGTGACACCAGCTGCCTTTGGAGGCATAGAAACATCAGACCAGGAGGTAAAAGACCTCTACCCTCTGGCTCAGTCAGAGAAGCCAAAATCATAACCAGTGAGTGCTTGTGAACATCAAGGAGTAAAAATTTTGTCAGGCTCCACCAACTCTAAGAGAAACAGGGGACAGTTTAAGGCCCTTAGTTTAAGGTGGGTAGCCTAAGTCATGTCCTCCATAATAACTCCAGTATCAATTTAGTGGGGCATTGACTTCGATGAAAGAGTCAGCCACCTATAACCTGACTGATGTAGCCATTGTTCCCTTGTGCTGCTGCTGATCATCAGAATACAGAAAAAGCAATTTTATGATTTAGAAGGCAATGATCTCATGAAATAAGCGTGACTTCCTTTGGTGAGTAATTCTTTTATTCCTTCCAAAGTCTTGCTCCACTGCCTCTTATTCATATTCCCACATCTCTCCCTTTTCTTCATCAATGAATGGGCAGATACAGGGTACTGGTGTCAGAGCAGCACTGAGATTAACCACCATGAGGGATATACAACAATAAAATGGAGCCCCCACCCTTTTAATATTGAGAACTTGGTGGAATCTGAGAATGAAACAGGAAAAAGAAGCTTCATCCCATGGATGAGAATGGCATTCTTGCTACAAATGGGCCAACCAGCTTTGAAGTCTTATGTTTGTCACTAAATTATTTCATCCATAGTTCCAAGGCACCTCATTTGTAGCCTTCACTGTTTCTCTTAAAAATAGTAGAGATTCCAAGGGGTTTGAAACCCTCGGTGCTAATCTTCAAATCAACCACAACCCCAATCTCTTCCTTTAGAGTTTAGAGGATGCTTTTATTTTGCTCCTTAGAAGTTGTTAGTGAGATTGCAGTCATTAGTTCACACCGGAAGAAAAGGAGAGCGATTCAGTTGCCTGCTAAAGATAATGTAGCTAAAGGTACCCCAGAAACCATGGCCAGGGCAACCCAGGTCTGCTCTGAGTCTAGGCTCAGTGTTCTTTCCACAATATTCACCTGCCTCAGGTGCATATTTTCAGCCAGTCACCCTACACCCACCACTCCTTAGTAACTTCTGGGTGATAGAAAGTCCTGAACTCTTGCTTTTTACATTTTCTCCAGAAAGAGATAATCCATAGATGAGGGTCCATTTCCAGGTGATAGATTCAAATCAACTGGTAAGAATAATTTTCATTTACAATGTCAGCTTTCCTCCTTGATTCATCTGACATTGTACATGTGTGCCTCTTATACTATATAGAAATTTCTTTATGATCTCCTCTAGAAAAATCCATCCACGCACTAAATAGTACATGTAAGTTAGAGGGTAAGCCTAAGGAATGTTATATAAAACTGTGTCCTGAAGAGTAACCGCCTCAAAATTGTTGCTCTATCTATGTGTGTAAGGGTGGTAAGAAAATGGGGCTATAAAGTTTATTGTTTCTTTTGGAGGGAGAAGTAAGTTAACATGCTATGTTTGTAGCTGTGGATTCATCCAGCGATGACATACAGTTTTTATTCACCTGGTCATCTGAACTATTGGCTTTTTCCCATAAACCTTTCTCCAAACATTTACCACTGTCTGAGTGGTTCAGTGTCTGTAAAGCATCTCCCTGTTTTGAAAAGTTCTGTTCTTTATTTATCATGAACAGTACTCCATTTTATAATACTTCTATTTGTTGGTTTAAGGCAACCTCTTCTATATCATTTGTGACTTAGATGCTTTCTACAACCCCCC
>NW_005366346.1:196069-202084 GCF_000412655.1 Myotis brandtii | reverse complement strand
AGTAGGTGGTATTTGAAAAGCAAAATATATTTCTAATCAAAAAAGGAAAGATTGCAAGCAATTACATAGGCCACATTTTAGGGCCAAGGATAAACTCTGTACCTGCTGTCATGCCTAGATATTTTCCCACAGCATATGTGTCCCCCATTGCTCATTCTCCCCACCTGCACACCAGGATAGCTGCTAAGGATTTAGTTCAGAGCCCGTTTTGGCAAGACCTAAACCCACACTGCTTCCTAATATGTCCTGCATTGTGGTACCACCTCACCCATCTGGCCAAACTTCCCCTCACTCATTTGGAACATCTACAGGGCTCCTATTCCTAGAAATGAAGTAAAAGCTGTGCTGTAGACTCTTTTTCTATTTCGCCTCACTGTGAAAATGACCCTAAAGAGTTCACTGTAGGCAAGGAGGACACACACACACACACACCCATTTCCTCTACTGTGTCCATTTTGCTATCAACAAAGAGAGGTGTGACCTACCCAGGCCAAGGGCATTGGCTTTGTTTCAATGTATTCAAGGACTTGGAGGGGTCAGGGTGGGAGGCATGGTTATCCAGTCAAAGTCTAAATTAATGAGGAAGGGCAAGGCTTCTCTGGGGCTACAGAAGGGCAGGAGTGATTTAGTGGGGTCCATTTGGGAGCGTGTCTGGAGCACTTTTCCAGGTGCCAGGCATAGCTCTCTCTTGGTGGACCCCGCTCCAGCCTCACACTCCTGGGAAATAAAGAAGACAATAATCTATCTTGTTAACTAAGGGTTTTCCTCAGAAATCTGCTTTCACCTCTGAGCTCAATTTCTGGGTGCCCCCCCACCCTACCCCCACCCCCCAATCCGTCAAGGTCTGGTAAAGATTCATCTTTTTTTCATGCAAAGCTCTACACACTTCACCAGAATTGCTGATGTATTTTTAAAGGGCCAGTCATCTCTAATTTGACTGTGCCACTGACCCTATGGCAGGTAGATCGTGCCCATGGAGGAGAGAAGTGCGAGTCAAGGTCACTGGGCCTCTGTGTGCTCTGTCACACAATTCCTTGTCTCACTTTCTCTTTCAGTCAGACTCTGAGTTGATTGTAGTGGACACTAGAACCTCCTCCCCGTCTTAGAAAGGCCTTGTAGAGGTTTAACTTTTCCCTAACCTCCGAACTCCCTAAGGGGAAGCTGGCGCTCCTTCCTCTGCCCCAGTTGCTCTCCTCCCAAGTGACATTGTAACTATTGGTGGAAGTGCTTTTCTGAGAATCAGAGCAAGGTCTTATTCACGTGAGTATCGGCGCTCATAGGCCCCAGTGTGCCCTTCCAGGATCCATCTGGGACCATAACTGCCCTTACACCTGCCCCGGGGAGTTGGCTTCCTCGCTGACACCGCGCCCGGAGACCTGAGAACGCAGTGCCGCTGGGGTCACACCTATGACCCCTGTTTCCTCTGCCTTTCTCTCGATCCCCCGAGTTTGCTAGCGCGGTGTTCCCTCTGTGTGCCATGTTTCCGGAGCTCTCACCTGCTTCTCATTCATTCTCCTCTTCATTCCACCTCCCTACCATTTCCCCCTAGCTCTCATGCCATCTTTTGGGCCCTTCCCTCACGCCCTCGGTCTTTGTGTTCTAATACTCATTCTTCTGAGCTGGTGGTTTTATTTCGAGTCTTGGCTTCTTTACCAACATCACCTAACCTCATCGGTCTCCATCCCTCGGATTAACTCTCTTCTCCTTGGCCTCTGCCCCCCGCAGTCGGGGCAAGACGCGAACAGCCAGCCACTCCGCAGCCAGGCGACCGGGCAGCACGGCTTCCTCCCGGAGCCCCGAGCGGGGCTGGTGCTGGTTAAAACCTGGCGGCGACTGAGGACTCTGCAGCGCCTCCTGTGGGGGCAGCTGGGGGCATCGCCCCTTGACCCTGGCCCGGACTGCCGCAGAGGCGGGAGGTGCGGTGGCGGCCGAGAGCTGGGGGAACCGGATCTGCTGTCACTGTGAACTGGAGGATTTTTTCCTCCCTTGTTCTTCTTTCCCTCCCCTCTCTGTCCCGACAAAAATACCCAGCAGCGTTTCGGTGTCTGCGCTGCCGACGTTCGCCTCCTAATCTCGGTTAATCAACTGGAGATCACTGATGCAGGGCAGCGTCAGCCCATCTGTTTGATCAAGAGTCAGAGATCTCTATTTCTTCTGCGCTCAGGATTCTCCCCCGGGCAGGCACCTTGCTATAGTAACCTTCATTTAATCCTCCCGTTATCGCCCGCATCGGAGCTCAGACACACGCCCTTCGCGGAAGGATCCCTCCTCCAGCTGCAGGACTGGCGGGGCTCCGAGGGATTCGCTCTTCGGGTCCCCTGGACCGCAACCCAAAGATTGTGCTGCTGTCTTCAGTACGCCACCCAGCAATACACTTTCAGGATCATTTCTCTCTAATAACAACCCTCAGTTCTTTCAGCTTCTTTTTGTCATGTACCCCTTTCAGTTTATTTTCATCCAGGCAATAAAACATATTCTCCCAGAGATGCTGTCTTCAGTCATGAAAATAATTTTGGTCCATCATCCTTGTAAACTGCTTTGCGGGACATTTCCAAAGAACAATAGAGGAAATGAACGATTGAGAACTGTGTTCTGCAGTTTACCAAGGTAACTGATCCTTTCACTGGGCCCTCCTGAATTTTTCAACAGTAAGCTAGTTTCATTTCTGACTGTTTCATCATTGTATGTTTCATTGACAGCAGAACCTTTAAATTATGTTACCCCTTAACTATCCTTCAATAGTTCTAATTACTGCTAATCACATAAAGTTAAAAAAATGAATGAATAAGACATTGGAGAGGAGAGAGAGAGAGAGAGAGAGAGAGAGAGAGAGAGAGAGAGATTGCGACTGCAAACCTTGCAAGAGGCATTTGTACCGATATGATTGTGGTTGCTGAGTGTCTGCTCAGGTCTAGAGGTATTCACCAGGACAGCTGGCAAATAGGGGGTTAATCATTACATAAAATGAGGCATCATATCTTTTCAGTTTGGTTTATACAGAAGGGCAGTAAAGATTTATGCTTCAGGAGGAGGATAAAACTTATTTTCAGAGTATGTTGACTCCTTTGAAAGTTTAATTTCTAAGAAAATGTAGACATTGATAACCTATGTGATAGAACAGCCCCAGCTCTCCCTAAAAGAACTCTACTCCTGGTACTTTAATCACCTTTATCTTCTTAGGCTACATGAAAACTTAGGTTTCTGCAAAGTTCTAACATGTAAGGCTTATAAGAATATTAAACTATAGTAACATTTAAAATGTTTTATTGATTTCATAGGGGAAGGGAAAGAGAGAGGGAGAGAGAGAGAGGGAGAGAGGGGGGGAGGGAGAGAGAGAAACATCCATGATGAGAGAGAATCATTGATTGGAAGCCTCCTGCATAACCCCGTACTTGGGATCATGTGCCTAGACCGAAACTGAACCGTGACCTCCTGGTTCATAGGTTGATGCTCAACCATTGAGCCATGCCGGGCGGGCTATAGTAACATTTTTAAAAGAGAACATTCTCTAGATAATTCATTGAATTAGGTCATACAGTTTGGCTAAATTAGTTTAATTTCTTGCAGTATTTTAAAAAGAAGATTCTATCCTTCAATAGTTCTAATTACTGCTAATCACATTTTAATTTAGAAATATCTAGTGAGCGGGCCTTTTTTGTCTTCATAGAAAGGATGTTATTTCTTTATTATATTTGTGAAAAATTAATTCATGGATATAAATAGGACAGGTATATCTTATTACTATATATCTCTCTGGCATTGTATTTCCCAATTCCAGTAAAGCAAGGTTGAAAGAGCTTTCTGTCACCAGCTAGTTATTAACAAAAACAGTATTCATTGCCATCCTGGCTGTAGGCAGCATCTGAAGCTCCCTGCAGTTCGATCCTGTGATTATTAACTCACTTCCCACCAGTATCTTATACAGGCCCATTATCTACTGTCAATATTTTTATAGCCTATGAAGAGAAGTCCTGCTTACTTCCTGTTAGAAGGGAGGTAACAGGGTTTTTTTCCCTCCTTTTTTAAGTAGATAAATATGTACTCAACAAATATGTTTGACTGAGGAGGGGAAAAGGGAGGGAAAGGGGAGCCTAGCATCTGCTGTCTCGCAGGCTCATTGTGTGGTTAATAATTGCTCCAGAATAGTTTTACAGGGTGTAGGCTTTCAGAAACAAGGGTTACTGAAAGATCCAGGTCTGAAAACTTTTTCACTTCTGTTCATACACCGAGTTCTAGAGAGTAGGCGAGGTGTTTTGGTTGTTGATATTGTTTTTAAACCAGCTTACCTCGGTGGAAGCCATTTTTGTTTTCCTTTGAGAAATCTCTTAAGGTATATTTTCCTGAAAGAGATGAACTGGTGTATAGTTTCCCCATTCAAGAGAATGGACCTTCATGACTTAGGACTGTCATGAGGGTATGTTATGAATACAAGGTTAGTGCTATCAGGGCTCCACTTTGTATGAATAAACATTATTTTAAAAGTTTATGCAAACATAGCCGGCAGTTCAGTGTACTTTAAAAAGTGATGTTTATCATTGATTGTCCTGCATTCTTTATTTCATGGCTACTCTGATCAATTAAAAGACCAAGGCAAATTATCACAGATGTGGAATAACATAAAATATTTTATTTGTGGGAAGCTGCCTATTGTCTTCTCTAGCAGAGAGGTGTGGACAAGGAGCCCAGAATGCTGGTGACCCTTGAAGCCCTGGCAAGGGTCAGGGCTATGCACCCACTGTTTAGTCCAGACAATGGTAGCTGAAGCAACTTCCCCACCAGATAGTCATGTAAATCCTTACTGATAAGATGGTCTGTCTGTTACTGGAACTTGCCTGCCCAAGGGCTATAGGTGTATCACAAACTCAATAAAATGATGGCAAGGCCTGAGCACAAGCGGAGTCCATCCTCCTGGGATGGGGTCTCGCCTGGCCCCCCAATTTCCAATTATCTCTTGTCTCGTCTCTTTCATTTGTGTGTGGCTCCTCTTCCAGATCCTGAACCCTGAACCACATGGGACATGGGGAACATACACATTATTGAATCATGATATTTTTAAACATAAATTATGATATAACATTCAACTTGGAAAATTTTCAAGTTGAAAATGCTTCTGTGAAGAATTAGAAGATTCTTTCTGTGTTTAGAGTAATATTATTTTGTTTTATTATTTAAAATATGTTTTTATTGATTTTAGAGAGAGAAGAAAGGAGAGGGAGAGAGAGATAGAGATAGAAACATTGATGAGAGAGAAACATTGACTGGCTGCCACCTGCACACCCCCCACTGAGGATCAAGCCCTGACCAGGAACAAACCAGCAACCTCTTGGTACATGGGATGGTGCTCAACCAACTGAGCCACACGGGCTGGGCTAGAGTAATATATATATTTTTTTAATGCAGTAGATGTGGCTTGATCTCGCCTGGTCAGGTGCATGAGGGAGGCAACCAATCAATGTGTCTTTATATCATTGATGTTTCTCTTTCTCAATCTCTCTCTCTCTCTCTCTCTCTCTCTCTCTCTCTCTCTCTCTCCTCTCCCCCCCTCCTCCTCCTCCTCCTCCCTCTCCTCCTCCCTACCCTCCACTCTCTCTTTAAAAAATCAATGAAAAAAATATACTTGGGTGAGGATTTTAAAAAAGCAGTAGATGTGAAACTGATTAGTTTTATTCCTAGTTTTTTTCACTTATTAATTTTGTATACCCAGCACAAAATATTTACCTCTCTGAGCCTCAGTACCCTTATCTATAAAGTGGAAAGAAAAATTAAACCTGAACTTCCTACCTCAGAGGTTATTGTGAGAAATTACATATATATATATACACACACATACACATACTAGTTGCCCAGTGCACGAAATTCATCCACATTGAAAGGGAATTAATTAATTGTAGAGGAACATAATTTGGACTCAGGACTCACTATCTAATATCAATAATATGTGAGCATGAGGCAGTCCACGTTTCTGAAATTCAATGACATGAATTTTAGCTATTACTTTGCCAAAGAAATGGAATT
>NW_005366346.1:193027-195435 GCF_000412655.1 Myotis brandtii | reverse complement strand
ATGTGCCCGAAGCCAAGGTACATGCCCTTGACCGGAATCGAACCTGGGACCCCAGGCCGATGCTCTACCCACTGAGCCAAACCGGTTAGGGCTGTCTCTGAGTCTTAATGCAATAACGGTTCCCCAGCCTTTTTCACCATGCAGAAAAAGAATAGGATACGGCCTTGCATCTAATGTAGGAAACAGAATATTGATTTGTTTTATTTTAGTGGCATTTGGATTATTGGGATCTGGTTTACAATGAATGAGCAAGTCCCTTTCAAAAGGAGGTTCTCCATCTTCGTTTCTAAATAGGACAGCAACCTCGATTACATGGAGAGAAATAAATATACCTGGGTCACTGTTACAATCATATTTAATTGCCATTGTTACTTCTATGAAAGCAAAACCTTTTGCTGCTGCTTCAGATTGGGCTTCCTTTTCTACCTCATGTAGCATCCTCTATGATTTTTTTTATTATTATTGATTAAGTTATTACATATGTGTCCTTATCCCCACATTACACCTCATTCCCCACTCATGGCCTCACCGCCTAGTTGTCTGTGTCCATTGGTTAGGCCTATATGCTAGCATATAAGTCCTTTGGTTGATCTCTCCCCCTTACGCCCACCTCTCCCCTACGTTCCTTCTGAGGTTTGACAGTGTGATTGATGCTTCCCTATCTCTGGATCTGTTTTTGTTCATATGTTTATGTTGTTCCTTATATTCCACAAATGAGTGAGATCATGTGATATTTATCTTTCTCTGACTGGCTTATTTCACTTAGTATAATGCTCTCCAGTTCCATTCATGCTGTTGCAAATGGTAAGAACTCCTTTTTTACCACTGCATAGTATTCTATTGTGTAGATGTACCACAGTTTTCTAATCCATTCATTCATTGATGGGTACTTAGGATGTTTCCAAATCTTAGCTATGGTAAATTGTGCTGCTATGAAAATAGGGGCGCATGTATCATTTCTAATTGGTGTTTCTAGTTTCTTGGGATATAGTCCTAGAAGTGGAATCTGTTTTTCGGCATCAGAGCGATGTTTTTCCAGTAGCTGGTGTTCAGATACGTTCTGTCGCAGGCGCCGCCTTCTTTCAAGATCAGATACACGCTGCTCTGCAAACATTTTCTGTCGATAATGCCGGCATCTTTCGGCTGCAGAGCTACGTTGTATCAACAGTTGTTCTTTAGATATAGTCCCACCTCTCTAAGGTCCCGGTCTGGTCTGAGAGGCAGGTTAATGAGAGTCCTGGCTGTCAGACCGCTGAGAGGTGTCTGACCAAAGGCTGATTCTGGCTGATTCTGTGGGGCTGGGACTTCCTCCTCCCTGCTGTCAGTTTCCACAGCTGTGATGAAGAAGCTGGGGTTACAGAGGGAGCCGTGCCCTCCAAGCCGCCCTCTCTCGCTCTGCTATATGTCCAGCAGTCTCCTGCTCTGCCAAGTCCTCCAAACCTTCCGCTCTTTTCCTGCTCCTCTCCCACCCTGCTCTCCGCCGGCAAGGTCCTGGGAGCCCATGGGTGTGGCTAGGCACGGGCGGCCTCGCCTCCTGGACCAGCAAAGGTCCTGGGAGCCTGCAGGAGTGGCCTAGCCTCGCCTCCTGGGGCAGCAAAGGTCCCAGGAGCCTGCGACCGCCTCCTGGGGTGCTTGACACCTGCATATGCAAATTAACCACCATCTTTGTTGGGTTAATTTGCATAGTCACTCTGATTGGCTTGAGCATAGCGGAGGGACGGTTAATTTGCGTGTTTCTCTTTTATTATATAGGATATATACTAGAGGCCCGGTGCACAAAATTCATGCACTGAGGGAGGCTGTCCCTCAGCCCAGCCTGCACCCTCTCCAATCTGGAATCCCTTGGGGGAAGTCAGACATACCTCTCACAATCCGGGACTGCTGGCTCCCAACCGCTTGCCTGCCTGCCTGCTTGATTGCCCCTAACAGCTTCTGCCTGCCAGCCTGATCACCCCCTAACCACTCCCCTGCCAGCTTGATCAATGCCTAACTGCTCCCCTTTCGGCCTGGTTGCCCCAACTGTCCTCCCTGCAGGCCTGGTCACCCCCAACTGCCCTCCCCTGCAGGCCGGGTTGCCCCCAACTGCCCTTCTCTGCAGGCCTGGTGGCCCTTAACTGCCCTCCCCTGCTGGCCATATTGTGACCACATGGGGGCAGCCATCTTGTGCAAGGGCATGATGGTCAATTTGCATATTACCTCTTTATTATATAGGATATATATATATATACACACACACTGAGTGGCCAGATTATTATGACCACCTGACTTTTGTAGGCAAACTAGCTATAATTTCACGCTAAAGTTGCTAGAGGGCCAGGCCATTATAAATAGGGAAGCAGGTTGTTTACCACAACAGTAGAAGTGATTTTTTTCTGAAGATATGGGTAAACAACGCGATTTAACAGCCT
>NW_005366346.1:182820-191979 GCF_000412655.1 Myotis brandtii | reverse complement strand
TATATAAAGTTAACATATATGCATCAGTCTGGTTAGGCCAGGTTATGCTGTAATAACAAACAAGACCAAAATCTCAGGGACCTGAGCAACGAAAGTTTATTTCTTATTCATGATACAAAAAGCTAACAGGTCAGGTGGGGCTTAACTTGTGATCATTTAGGGGCACAGAAGGACAGGGTAACCATCATCTCAAATATTACTAGTTACCAGCTACAGAAGGAAGGAAGGGTTTGGAGGCAATATTACCTGCTTGGAACTGACATGTGTCCCACATATGCTCATATGTGTTATCTGCTCATAATTCTGGTCAGATCTATTCACAAGGCTCATCCACACAGAGATGTGAGGAAGTATAACACTGCCATGAGGGAACCCTGGTACCATTTGAAGTACAGCATTAACTTCCTCCACAATTTGTGGAGCAAAAGTACAAATGGCAAGGTACTCTATAGATGAAAAGTATTTCTATATATAAAAGGTTAATATGCAAAGTGTCCCCTCAGAGTTTGACCAGGAGACCGGGAGTTCTATCACTCACTATGACGTGTACTGACCACCAGAGGGCAGCGCGGAATGAAGGAAGGCCCCAACCAGCAGCCGGAAGGCCCCGATCAGCCCTGATCACCGGCCAGACCTAGGAACCCTACCCATGTACGAATTTTGTGCACTGAGCCTAAGCTAGCAGGCGGACATCCCCCAAGGGATCCTGGACTGCGAGAGGGCACAGGCCGGGCTGAGGGATCCCCCACCCCCTGTCCACAAATCTCATGCACCAGGCCTCTAGTAATACATAAAACTGTAAATTTTTTAGAAGAAAACATAGGAGAAAAATCATTGTGACCTGGAGTTAAGTAAAAAATATTCTTAGAATCAACACCAAAAACATGATTCATAAAAACACACACAATTGGTTGATATATTAGAATTCATCAAAATTAAATTTTGTCCTGCAAAATACACTATTAAGAGAATAAGACAAACTAAAAACTGGAAGAAAATACTTGCAAGTCACATATCCAACAAAATATATTTGTACAACCTATGGATGAGGACAGTTGTGGGGGGGAGGGGGTAAGGGCAGAGGGTGGAGTGGGAACCGGGTGGAGGGGAGCTATGGGGGAAAAAGAGAAACAAATGTAATAATCTGAACAATAAAGATTTAATTAAAAAATATATATATTTGTACAAAATATATAAGGAATTTTCAAAACCCAACAATAAAAAAATAAACAATTAAAAAATAATGAGTGCAATGGAATTATTCTATATCCTGATTGTGGAAATGGTTATAGGAATTCATACATGTGTTACAATGCACAGAAATGCATACCCCCAAAAAGTCAATCTAATTGTTTGTTCATTTAAAAAGTAAAATAAGAAAATGAATACTTAAAAACAGTAATTGGGATACTAAAAAAATAAAATTACTACCAGAGAAAGTAAATGAAGAGAGATGGATGTTAACTCACTTTGGTGGTTCAAAATGTATATACTATGGATACTGAAGAGGAATTATAAGTCACACATGATGACTTAATTGTCATACCTAGAACCCAATGAAAGATAAAAATATTAGAGTCAAAGTCTAGAACATTATGCTTATTAATCTTGAGATTCTAAGTTTCAATAATAAATTGGCCCAAACATAAACCATTGTGATCTAACATACAAGCTCTAAGAAAATAGATTTTGCCCAAAGGACTTAGAGTACAAAAGGGAAGTTTAGAAGAAAAACAACCAGATGGTTCTTTAAAATATTATATATAGTGTGTTTCTTTAGATTGTGTGTTTATTTGGGATAGGTGATAGTGAGTAATAGAAATTGTGGTGGATCTAACCACACCCTAATCACCCACTAACACTAATTATATAAATATATCATTTATGTTTATAGCCCCTGCAGCACTGAGCATACTGACTGGTACATAGAAAATGCTTAATTAACATTGTTTAATTGAAATTGAGTAGAATGCTTCCTGCAATTCTAAGCTGTCTCCTAAATTCTCAAAGAAAAGCAGGTCATATAAAAAAAGATGTTGAGAAAGGGGGACAATCAAGAATAATTCTCTCTTTTGTGCTGAATTCTTAGAATAACTCTGGTTCTTAATTAAATATAGATGTTGTTTAGGGTGAGCACAGAAAACTGAATTTTTTTATGTCCTTGGAAGAAATTACAACTGCAAAAGCACAAAATCTTAAGAATTTAAAATGTTCTTGGCTGACATCTACTGATCAGACTCCTTATAGAGAAAAGCTCATATTAGCAAACATTTTATTTTGAAAATGAATATAGATGTTTTACTAGAATTCACACAAAAGTTAATCAATTATTATCCCAGCAAGTTAAAAGTTTTGAAACATGAACACAATTTTCAATCAAGTCAAGGTATGTAATGAGGTATTTGAGGGAAGAAAAAATGACCTTTGGATCTGTTCTTGCTTTGTCTGAGTGATTAATTTCATCTTTTTCTTTCTTGCTTTCTTTTCTTCTTTTTTCTTTACACACCCTGCCATAAACTTTTCTATTTACACTTTATTGTAACTGACTTCGTGTCATTTGCCTTGCTTAATAATAATCGTTTAACAGCCAGGGCAGGTGTTCTCAAGGATGCGGCCCTTTCATAGAGTGAATCTAAACAGTTTCTTTTTAAAATCATCATAAAAAGCATAAAGATAAAACTCTTATTCTAGTCTCTGGCAGGGGAAAAGATGTGTATATGAAAAAAAAAGCCAAGGATGGAGATCTGGAATGGTAAAATTAGTAGTAACCTACCCTTAAGTTTATTGGATACCCTTCCTTTTAAAAGTTGTAGTTGATCAATCCTATCTAATGATGGCCTCTGCTAGCACCTTAACTTTTACACGGCTTTTATTCTACCTTTTTGTGCCATGTTTAGATGTAAAAAAATAATTAAACTGTTGGTTGAATTTCTGTAGAGTTTTGAATTCGATTACTGATTTTCTGAGATAATGACAATAATCCACTTTCCTACCCTTTTCACCAATGAGCAAAATTCATTCTGCTCTCCTATTCAACTTAGAAATACATTCTGTTTCCTTTCATCCCACCTTTACACACTTTAATGCCAAGTTATCTCCAAACTATATTTCACATTTATTCTTCCAGAATTTTCTAGCCCAGAATTCTGATCACATCAATTTCTTCAGGATGGTCTGTGGATGTCCTCAAAACTTTCCCCCAATCTTCTTTGGGTGTTTTCTCTCACTAGGTTATTACTGCTATTAAAAATAATCGTTAGATTAAACTAGGAAGATCCTGTGGCATGGCTAGAATCCAATGTGTAATCTGGGAAAATTGACTTGGATTGATATATTAGTAATTTAGTGTCCTGAAGGTATGACTTTCAGGAGCTAAAAGTAAAAACTTAATTTACATCTTGGAACAACAGTGAGGGTTAGGGAAAAAAAAAAAAACAATAAGGGGGCAGAGAAAAGTAGAGGTAGACTGAGAGAGAAATCTGTCTGGGGATGATGGTAGTAGTTGGACAAGTAGGCACCACTATAGAAATACAGAAACAATATCAAAAGGAATACAGATTGTGCTGGACATAAAATAGAGGCCAGATGGTCTGTCTTGGAAGTGTTTTTATATTAGAAGGCCTCTCTATCCATTCAAATTCCAACTCTAATAGTCTGAGGGCCATTCACTTTTTTTTATGGTTTTAGGCATTCCCTTATTTAAATTCACATACCCCGAGAAAGTGGTTAATATGCCAAAATATGTATTAATTATATTAATTCCATTTTTTAAATTAACAAATTAAAAGAAGTTTCACACATAATAGCCAAATAGGTTAAGATATTTTTGTATGCAAGGAACAAATTTCCCTTAAAATGAATAATACACAGACAGGAACTTATCGGCTCACGTAATGGAGAAGATCTGGGATCAGTGAGGGTTTGGACATGGTTTGATCCAAATTTTCACAATGCTATCAGGACTCTTCATCTTCTCTACAATGTTCTCAGCTCTGTCCACCAACATGGGGTGACTGTGTTCTTAGCTCGGCTTCCCTAATGCAAACAATATGGCTCTCAGTAGTTCACAGTGCTGGATGCTTCCTCATTTATATCCAGAGGGAAAAAGTGTATTTCTCCCATAATAAACAGTAGTCTTGAGCTCTACTCTGATTGGATTAAATTAGGATATATATATTCACCCTTGAGCCAATCCTTGTGTTAAGAGAAATGATATTAACTTGAATAACATAAATCTTAGAGTCCACCTTTGTTACAATGGGAAGAGGTTGAAAGTAGGGGAGACAACCATAGTGTTCATTATGTTGACCTCGTGATGGATGGACTTTAATAGATGGAGAGGGAAGTCCAAAGCTGGTAAACTAGCGTAGGGTAGGCCTGAGCAAGTTATTTTAGAGATAAGTCCTGTTTTACTGGGTATCTCCTGAAGACAGTAGGTATCTGGAAGGGTAAGTGATGCCAGGAAAGAAAAGGAGAAGGAGAGGCCTGTAAACAATATAGTCCACTATGGAACCCTTCCCTTTCCAGCAGTAAACTCATGTCATGAACACCATCTACCACATTCTCAGCATAATGTCCAGCGTGACTGTGCTGGATCGTTGAGAGTCTGTGTCATCTACATCTACAGGGAAGTTTCACTTGCCATTCCTGTCCAGTCCAGACCCTGCCGATCCTCCTAACTGCAGTGGTAATACCACCCCTACCCCTAACCCCTCCCCAGAAGAGTGTCTTTGGTTCTGAATATAGTTCTGCCAGAATTCTGCCTTTCCTTCTGGTCTGAAATGAGCATATTCCTACATCACATTGATATCAGTTAAAAACAACTAACTTGCTTTCCGTTATTTCCAAAGAATTTTACTCTTATGAATTCAATTTGAAGACTTATAATGGACCGGAACAAAGTTGGAGATTGAAACAGTTTTGCTTTCAAACACTTAATTTGTCAGAATAAATCCTAAAAATGGTTAACGTTAACACTATTTTTAACTAAATGGAACAAGTTAAAATAGTGGTTTTAGACTCTGGCTGCACATTAGAATCACCTGGGCACCTTGACCTTTCCTGGAATGATTCCAATTTAATTAGCCCAGAATGACCTTGGCACCAACATTAAAAAATTGCTGTATTTGAAACATAATTCACACATTATAAAATTCAATTACTTAATGTGATATTGGGTATATTCACAGAGTTGGGATACCCAGGTTTTTAATGCCCCAAGAGTTCTAATATTCAGATGGGTAGGGTTGAATAAGCACTGAGCTAAAGCAAGTTGTTAGACTTGGAGATAATCTGATAATCAACTGAGCAGTAAGCTAAAAATTATTGTAAGAGCATTTGAGATCTTGCTCTCAGCATGTCTCCAGTTTGGTTCAAATAAACTCATAAAAATTGCCTACAAAAAATTATTCTAAAATTATGTGGCTTTAAAAAAATAATAGATGACTTTTTATAGCAGTTTCAAGTTCACAGCAAATTTTAGTGGAGAGTAGAGAGCTAATGTTGTTTTTGAACAATTAAATTATCTAATTTCATTTAATTGGCATTCTAAGTCTGAAGATAAAAACACAGAAAATTCTTTAATAATGTTCCACATTTTCTTAGGAAAAAATTTCACAAAATGGTTACTTTCCTTATAAAGAATTACTTTGTATTTATGTAAAATGTAAGATAAAATAAAAATAAGGTTTGGCTCTTTTTAAAAAGTCTACAACTTATTGATCAACACATTCCTGGCTCTTCTTTATTAAAGAAATAAAGCACTCAAATAAAACTTCAGTAATAAATAACTGAAAGTATCCAATATTAATCTAATCTCTATGCATTCTTTTCTACCTTTGATATAAAAAATTGAAAAGTATTGCAGATACTTGTGTGTGACAACAGTGTTGTCATTTGTTTTGAAAGAAATATTGATCATCTCAGCTAAATTTGGTTTACAGAAAACATTTATAATCAGAAAGGTTTTGACGTGGAATATTTAGTATGAAGAGTCACCTAAACTGATTTAAAGAAAGAGTGATGGCACTAGTAGTTTCTGAGACATATTAAAGTAAATAGAAGTTTTTGTAGCCAATTGGTGAATTTAGACTATATTCAGGGCTACTTAACAACCAAATATTATCCTTAGTGCTGGGTTTGAAAAAGTAATAATAGGAAAAGCAACCTAGGACACAGTGGTTAGAAAGAGAATTGTGGGGTCAGAAAACCCTTGTTGGGGTTCCTCCACAAATTGTCACTGTGATTTTAGGGAAGATATTCTTTCTAATCTTAATTTTTACATCAGAAAAATTAGGGACAATTAATAGTACTTACTTCCTAAGGCAGTTATAAGGATTAAAGGGGGAGATATATGCAAAGTCTTAGCTCATATCCTGGTATAAATAAATACTCAATTAACATGATGGTAATGGCATGATGGAATAATACATCACTGTTGGATGCTCCCTAGAAACACTGGAGTGAGGGATGGAAAATGGAGTCCCCAAATATATTCTTGGCATCTTCAGGACAGAGAAGCTCTATTCTTGTTTCTGTTCTCTTGCTTCTGAAACTGAGCAGAAGAGAGCAGCATAAACAGTTCAATCTGACTTAGAGGATAAATATGGTGGATGAGCCTGGAGAGAACCAATGCTGCTGGAATGCATTTCAGGTTAGTTGATGGGCATAAGGAGGAAAATGGGATGGATGGTGGGGCTGTGAAAGATCACATTACATTCAGGAAATACCCCCTCCTCCCCACACCCCTTCTCCATAAGAGTATCCCCACAGCCCACTGGTGTTGGCCTTGACCCATGACTTGCCCTGACCAATGGAATGTGGGCAAAATGACAGGGTCCTCCTTAGAGTTTAGAACTTAAAAGGCATCAGTTATCCCTCTGGAAGATTCTTATCTCCACTGAGAGAAAAACATGCCCCAGGATGCCACTGCCCCTTCAATTTGGCCCCCAGAATGAAACTCATGGAACAGATTTGAACTTAACCCACAGCCTGAAGCAGAAATTGCCTACTAAACCGCAGACCCATAACTGAGAAATAAATGTTTATTGTTGTATGCCCCTGAGATTTTGTGGCTATTTTTTACACAGAAAAATCTCTAAAAGGACCATACATGATGGGATGGAATGGGAGTGTTGCCATAGTTAGTAATTATTGATGGATGGAAGCAAAGGGAGAGTCAGAAATTGTTGAGCATGGTCAGCTGGGGACACTGAACATGTTTGCTTCACCAGGAAGCCACGGCTACCCACCCAAAAAAAATAGCAGCATTGTCACTCCAAGGGGATTAACACCCCTCCCTTCTCCCCTCTGGTTCTGGATTGTGCGTGTGGGAGGAGAGAGCAGGGGGAAATAAAGATGTGAGTAGTAAAGTCAAAATGGTGCAGGAGGGAGGAGTGCTTTACCATAGAGACCTGTCAGTCTAACCTGGGGAAAAGATCATTGGCTAAAAGGGTGGATCCAATGCAAACTCATGAAAACTTGGGAAGATAATTGGTTATTTTAAAAAAGCTTCTGGTTATAATCCCAGAAAACAAAGTTCTCTCCCTCTCCCTCTCCCTCTCCCTCTCTCCCTGGTTAATCACACACAGATAAGATCTGGGGGCCCTGGACACTAGAACCGCAGGCTTTTTAGATCGCATCTCCTGATTAAATCAGGAGGAGCAGCTGAGGTTTCTCTAGTCATGCACCTTTTCAGCCCACAGCCTAAGGGTTGGGGTTCCTTACCTAGGATACAACAGTCGGCCCTCCTAGGTCCCTGTGCCCTGTCCAAGAGTGTGATGGGAACCTGCTATCGCATCTTCCTCTAGAATTCCCCCAACAAATGCTTTCCCAGGTTAATGTGTGTGGGGGATCAAAATATTCCACCTGTACATGCTCAGTTCCCATTCTACTTTCCCAGCTACCTTACTGCCAATATTATTTCAATCTTTGCTAGTTCCTAATTATTCACCGGATTTCTAAATACCAGTGTCCCAGGGCTCAATCTTTGGACGTCTTATCTATGTTTGCTCAGTTGATGAGCTCCTCTGATCACATGACTTTAAATACTATTCATAATCTGATACCTCCAATCTGGACCTCCTTCCTAAACTCCAGCGTCATCTAGAACTTCCTACTTGACATCTCCTCTTAGGTGCCCTATTGGCATCCCGAAGTTAACATGCCAAAATCTGACTTCCTGCCCTGGCCAGTGTGGCTCAGCTGGTTGGATGTCATCCTGTACACTAGAATGTTGCCGGGTTCGATACCCAGTCAGGCCACATGCCCAGGTTTGGGGCTTGATCCGCACCAGGGGGCATGCAGGTGGTAGCCAATCAATGTTTCCCTCTCACATTGATGTTTTGCTCTCTCTCTCCCTTCCTCTCTCTCTAAAAATTTATATATATACTAGAGGCCCGGTGCACAAAAATTTGTGCACTGGCGGGGGGCGGGGTATCCCTCAGCCCCACTTGTGCCCTCTCACAGTCTGGGACCCCTTGGGAGATAACGACCTGCTGGCTTATGCCCACTCCCGGGTGGCAGAGGGCAGGCCCAATCCCTAGGTGCCTGCCCCACAGCCCCTGGTCGGGCTCAGAGCAGGGCCGATTGGGGAGTTGGGGCGCCGCCCCCTGTCATGCACAGAGCAGGGCAGATCAGGAGGTTGCGATGCCACCCTCAGTCACGCTCAGGGTAGGGCCTATTGGGGGGTTGGGGCACCGCCCCTGTCACACTCAAGGCAGGGTCGATGGGGAGGTTGCGGTGCCGCCCCCTGTCCCCCCCAGAGCAGGGCCGATCAAGGGGTTGGGGAGCTCCCCCCTATCAGGCACAGAGCAGGGCCGATCAGGGGGTTGGGGTGCCTTCCCCTGTCAGGAACAGAGCAGGGCGGATAGGGAGGTTGTGGCCCCGCCCGCTGTCACACACAGAGCCGCAGGGAAATCAGGGGGTTTGGGCGCTTCCCCCTGTCATGCTGCTCCAGGGGCCAGGAGGCCTCGCTGCTCCGCTGATCCTGGTGCTGGGAGGCCTTGCGGCTTCACTTGACACAGGGGCAGTGAGGCCTCACTGCTCAGCTGATCCCGGTGCTGGGAGGCCTCACTGCTCCGCTTGACACAGGGACAGTGAGGCCTCGCAGCTCCGCTGATCCCGGTGCTGGGAGGCATATTACCCTTTTACTATATAGGA
>NW_005366346.1:179816-182197 GCF_000412655.1 Myotis brandtii | reverse complement strand
GACTTCCTGATACTTGTTGCCTAAACATGTTGCATATGCAGTCTTCCCTGTTTTAGGCAACCTGTCCAATTGTTCAGGTAAAAAATCTTGATTTCAGTGACTCCTCCATATATATTTTTTTTTCACTGACTTCCTGATATTTCTTGCCTAAACATGTTGCATATGCAGTCTTCCCTGTTTTAGGCAACCTGTCCAATTGTTCAGGTAAAAAATCTTGATTTCATCTGTGACTCCTCTTTTTCTCTCACTCTTGACACACAATCCATCAAGCAAATCCTGTTTGATCAACTTTCAGAATATATCTGAAATACAACCACTGCCATCACCTCTTGTCTAAATTACAGTAATAACCACTTCCTGGCTTTGCCTTTGCCTCCTGTGGTCTAGTATCAACATAATAACAGAGTGATGTTTTTTTGAAACACAGGTCATATCGTGACACTCCTCTGCTCAAAACCCTCTAATGTTCTTTTTTGTTTGCTTTGCTCAGAGTAAATCTGAAGTTACTACAATGGATCTAGGCCTAACTTCCTGCTACTTCTTTGATCCAAATCTTGAACCCCTTCAAACCTGCCCAGTGGCAAAGAATTAAATTATCTGACTCTTTAGGGAGAGCTCCAGTCCTGTGGGTCTATCTTATTAAAATCCTCTCAGAAGCTTAACCCCTTCTCAATGTGTCTGTATCATCAAAATGGCATCTGCTTTCTCAGAGGATTCATTGACAGGAATTACAAACCAGCTATTCTTGTGTTGTTATTATAATTATGAAGTAATGCACAAATATGTCCATGGTGGATGGGTTAAGGATAAAATTCTTTCAATAACCTGTAGTTCATATTTTGCTTCAGAGTCAGAGTCTTTGAAATGGTGGATTGTTCCCATTTCTGTACATTAATCTCTCCCATGAGATTGGTTTTTTACCATAAAACTAAGAGCTTAAGCTTCAGGGCCCCGTTCTTGCCTGGGCACCATGAGCACTTGTTGTCACTGAGGCTTGTGGAGAGTTCCAAGTGGAGAAGCAAAGACAGAATGCAATCGGGAAGCATTTCTATGCCAACTTTTTTGATAAAATTGCCTAAAGATGCCCTAGAAGAGAGTAGGTTACATCTCCAAGTATCCAGTCACTTACTCTAATGTTTAAGTCTTAATTATTTACTTTCTTATTTAATTGTGTATTTATGTTTTCAAAGAGGCAATTTCCAACCCCACCAGATTGTGTAAACTCAAGTCTACGTGAAGCCTGGATCCACCCCAGTGGATGGTAAATTCTTATGAAAGTTGTAGGTGGTTCACCCAGTTGCTAAAGAATAAAAAAATTGTCCAAGACAATCAGAGTTCTTATCTTTTATTTATAAAGGATTATTTATTTTGGTATCATTTGAGGATTTTCACATGTTTTTTAGCATCCTGGTTGAGAAAAATATTAGTTGTCAGGGGTATTAGCAATTCTACTGAACTTGGTATGACTTTCTATCTCTACAAGAGAGCAACTTACTCATTCTCATTTGAAAAACGTGGCACCACATGTGGCCATTAAATGACTCTAGCCTGAAAAGTAGTAGAAAACAATTTTCAAGGAGATTATATGATTATTCATCCAGATAATCAAATTTTTATGCTCTTACCATCATCAGAAAGTGCTCAGAATCTAAATATTTCAATAAAGGATCTACTATGGTTTATAACTGGGATTTCACTAATCTTGTATTTCAAAACAAGATTGTTATTTATTCACTTATTAGTAATACTATTGCACAAAGGCTTGTATTCTTATTTATTTACATTTTGTCTTCTGAAAAATCTTCCTAGTAGGTACGGTATGTTCCTTTAAAATTATTGCTGGCTGTAAAAGTCGGCACACACACGCCAGGGTGTGCGTTGGGCAGCTTTTACAGTATTCCCCGGGTGTGCTAGGCCTCTGGGGCATGGAGCCAAAAGTGAAGCTGCCATCATTCAACAGTATAAAATGCATACTGTGATGTGTCATCGCAATTATTCCTTTTTATGGCTTTGAAACAAAGCTCCACCTTCCCTTCAGTAATTTTAAACATTAACTTCCAGCTTTCAGAAGTACTCAAAATAGTTCAACTCTGTTTTCCATGAACAAGATATGGTTCATTAGGAACTAATTCCTCCTCACCATGCAAAAACATTTTCATCCATTACAAATCCCAACTTCAAAAAAATGCAAGGATTTGTAAGAAAAATCTGTGGAAGAACTTTTCAGGAGTATGTATCTTCTGTTAAACTGGCAAAACAATCTGACAGGAATATTCCTAAGCAAATACTTTCTTTTTTTATTGTTTTATTGCTTACAGTATTACAAAGAGTATTACATATGTCTCCTTTCTTTTCCGCCCTTGACAATCCCCTGACCTCCC
>NW_005366346.1:172478-179791 GCF_000412655.1 Myotis brandtii | reverse complement strand
CCCCGGCTTCCCCTACCCCCCAGTGTCTTATGTCCATTGGTTTTGCTTATATGCATGCATACAAGTCCTTCGGTTGATCTCTTACTCCCCTCCCTTCTGCCCCCCAACCCTCTCTGGCCTTCCCACTGCAGTTTGACAATCAGTTTGAGGCAGCTCTGCCTCTGTATCTATTATTGTTCAAAAGTTTGTAATGGTCTTTATTATCCATGAATGAGTGAGATCATGTGGTATTTTTCCTTCATTGACTGGCTTATTTCACTTAGCATAATGCTCTCCAGCTCCATCCATGCCGTTGCAAATTGTAAGAGTTCCTTCTTTTTTACAGCAGCATAGTATTCCATCGTGTAGATGTACCACAGTTTTCTAATCCATTCATCTACTGATGGGCACTTAGGCTGTTTCCAGATCTTAGCTATGGTGAATTGTGCTGCTATGAACATATGGGTGCACATATCCTTTCTGATTGGTGTTTCTGGTTTCTTGGGATATATTCCTAGAAGTGGGATCACAGGGTCAAATGGGAGTTCCATTTCCAGCTTTTTGAGGAAACTCCATACTGTCTTCCATAGTGGCTGCACCAGTCTGCATTCCCACCAGCAGTGCACAAGTGTTCCTTTTTCTCCACATCCTCTCCAGCACTTGTCGTTTGTTGATTTGTTGATGATAGCCATTCTGACAGGTGTGAGATGGTACCTCATTGTTGTTTTGATTTGCATCTCTCGGATGATTAGTGACTTTGAGCATGTTTTCATATGTCTCTTGGCTTTCTGAATGTCCTCTTTTGAAAGGTGTCTATTTAGATCCTTTGCCCATTTTTTGATTGGATTGTTTATCTTCTTTTTGTTAAGTTGTATGAGTTCCCTATAAATTTTGGAGATTAGGCCCTTATCAGATATGACGTTGGCAAATATGTTTTCCCACGCAGTGGGTTTTCTTGTTGTTTTGTTGATGGTTTCTTTTGCTGTGCAGAAGCTTTTTATTTTGATGTAGTCCCATTTGTTCATTTTCTCTTTAGTTTCAACTGCCCTAGGAGCTGTATCAGTGAAGAAATTGCTTTGGCATATGTCTGAGATTTTGTTGCCTTTGGATTCTTCTAGAATTTTTATGGTTTCCTGTCGTACATTTAAGTCCTTTATCCATTTTGAGTTTATTCTTGTGTATGGTGTAAGTTGGTGGTCTAGTTTCATTTTCTTGCATATATCTGTCCAATTTTCCCAACACCATTTATTGAAGAGACTATCTTGGCTCCATTGTATGTTCTTGCCTCCTTTGTCAAATATTAATTGAGCATATTGGTTCGGGCTAATTTCTGGACTCTCTATTCTATTCCACTGATCTATATGTCTGTTCTTGTGCCAGTACCAGGCAGTTTTGAGAACAGTGGCTTTGTAATACAGCTTGATATCTGGCATTGAGATCCCACCTACTTTGTTCTTTCTCAGGATCGCTGCAGCTATTCGGGGTCTTTTTTTATTCCAGATGAATTTTTGGAGAGTTCGTTCTAGATCTTTGAAGTAGGCCATTGGTATTTTAATGGGAAGTGCGTTGAATTTATAGATTGCTTTGGGTAGTATGGACATTTTAATGATGTTGATTCTACCAATCCAAGAACATGGTATGTTCTTCCATCTCTTTATGTCTTCCTCTATCTCTTTTTTCAATGTCCTGTAGTTTTCTGAGTAGAGGTCTTTTACCTCTTTAGTTAAGTTTATTCCTAGGTAGCTTAATTTTTTTGGTGCGATGGTAAATGGGATTGTTTTTATAATCTCTCTTTCTGAAAGTTCACTATTGGTGTATAGAAATGCCTCAGATTTCTTGGGGTTAATTTTGTATCCTGCTACATTGCCAAATTCATGTATTAAGTCTAGTAGTTTTTTGATGGAGTCTCTAGGGTTTTGTATGTATAATATCATGTCGTCTGCAAATAAGGACAGTTTTACTTCCTCTTTTCCAATTTGGATGCCTTTTATTTCTTCTTCTTGTCTAATTGCAATGGCTAATACTTCCAGGACTATGTTGAAGAGGAGTGGTGAGAGTGGGCATCCCTGTCTTGTTCCTGTTCTTAGGGGAAATGGTGTTAGTTTTTGTCCATTGAGTATGATGTTGGCTGTGGGCCTGTCATATATGGCTTTTATTATGTTGAGGTATGATCCTTCTATTCCCACCTTGCTGAGAGTTTTTATCAAAAATGGGTGTTGGATTTTGTCGAATGCTTTTTCTGCATCAATTGATATGACCATGTGGTTTTTTTCTTTCAATTTGTTTATGTGATGTATTACGTTTATTGATTTACGGATGTTGTACCATCCTTGCATTCCTGGGATAAATCCTACTTGGTCATGGTGTATGATCTTTCTGATGTACTGTTGGATCCGATTTGCTAAGATTTTGTTGAGGATTTTGGCATCTATGTTCATGAGGGATATTGGCCTGTAATTCTCTTTCATTGTGTTGTCTTTACCTGGTTTTGGTATTAGGGTGATGCTGGCTTCATAGAATGAGCTTGGAAGTGTTCCTTCCTCCTGAATTTTTTGTAGTAGTCTGAGGAGGATAGGTTTTAGTTCTTCCTTGAAAGTTTGGTAAAACTCCCCTGAGAAGCCATCTGGTCCTGGGCTTTTGTTTGCTGGGAGCTTTTTGATGACTGCTTCAATTTCTTCCATAGTTATTGGCCTATTGAGATTTTTAGATTCTTCCTGATTGAGTTTTGGAATGTTGTATTTTCCTAGGAATTTGTCCATTTCCTCCAGGTTGTCTAGTTTGTTGGAGTAGAGCTGTCCATAGTATTGTTTAACAATCATTTGTATTTCTGTGGGGTCTGTTGTTATTTCGCCTCTATCGTTTCTGATTTGGTTTATTTGGGTCCTCTCTCTTTGCTTCTTGGTGAGCCTGGCTAGAGGTTTGTCGATCTTGTTTATCCTTTCAAAGAACCAGCTCTTGGTTTCATTGATTTTCTGTATTGTTTTTTTGGTCTCTATGTCATTTATTTCTGCTCTAATCTTTATTATCTCCTTCCTTCTGCTCACTCTGGGGTTTTCTTGTTGCTCTCTTTCTAATTCTTTGAGTTGAAGAGTTAGATGATTTACTACCATTTTTTCTTGTTTTTTGAGATAGGCCTGTAGAGCTATAAACTTCCCTCTCAGGACTGCTTTCATTGTGTCCCATAGGTTTTGGATTGTTGTGTTTTCATTGTCATTAGTGTCCAGGATGTTTTTAATTTCTTCTTTGATGTCATTGGTAACCCAATCAATATTTAATAACATGCTATTCAGCTTCCAAGTGTTTGAGTATTTTGGGTTGTTTTTATTGTAGTTTATTTCTAACATTATGCCATCGTGGTCTGAGAAGAAGCTTTTTATGATTTCAATCTTCTTGAATTTGTGGAGACTTTGCTTGTGACCCAATATGTGGTCTATTTTTGAATATGTCCCATGAGCACCTGAGAGGAATGTATATTCCATGGCTTTGGGGTGAAGTGTTCTGAAGATGTCAATTAAGTCCATCTGATCTAGTGAGTCATTTAGGATTGCTGTTTCTTTGCTGATTGTTTGTCTAGCGGGCTTATCCAGTGGTGTCAGTGGTGTATTAAAGTCCCCTACTATGATTGTATTGTTGTCGATCTCTCCTTTGATATCTTCCAGGAGTTTTTTTATGTATTTGGGTGCTCCTGCATTGGGTGCATATATGTTTACCAGGGTTATATCTTCTTGTTGTATTGATCCCTTTAGTATTATGAAGTGGCCTTCCTTATCTCTTGTTATGGCCTTCACTTTGAGGTCTATTTTGTCTGATATAAGTATTGCTACCCCAGCTTTCTTTTCCTTTCCATTTGCGTGAAAGATATTTTTCCATCCCTTCACTTTCAGTCTGTGTGAGTCCCTTCTAATGAGGTGGGTCTCTTGTAGACAGCAGATGTATGGGTCATGTTTTTTTATCCATTCAGCCACTCGATGTCTTTTGGTTGGAGCATTTAGTCCGTTTACGTTTAAAGTTATTATTGAAAGGTACTTGTTTGTAGCCATTTCTTTTTTTGTGTGGCTGTTTTCTTTCTGAGCTTGTTTTTTCTTCTTTTTACACCAGTCCCTTTAGCATTTCTTGCATTGCTGGCTTGGTGGTGATAAACTCCCTTAGCCTTTTTTTGTCTGTGAATTTTCTTATTTCCCCTTCAATTTTGAATGATAGCCTTGCTGGATAGAGTATTCTTGGATTCATTCCTTTGCTTAGCATCACTTTGTAAATTTCCATCCATTCTTTTCTGGCCTGATGTGTTTCTGTTGAAGCAAATACTTTCTAAACACTTGGGGTCTTCTCAGGGTGTTTCCATGACTTATACATCAATGGTTTTCATTGACAAAAAACGTTAAGAGGAACAAAATGTTTCCCAGTTGTTGGATTCATTTTAAAATAAAGCCATTACTTCCCACAAACTTAGCATCTAGTAACTAAGGAATAATAAAGGCAAATACATAAAAATGTTAGTATCAGCAGTCAGTTTTCTAGAAGCTCTTAAAGTTTGCAAGTTAACACTCATTCTCAAATCTTTTTCAATCCAAGTTATAAAAACATATGCAACAAATTACATTTTGAATGGAAGGTACACCTGGGGTTGAAGTAGCATAAAAAAGACTTGGTGAGCCCTTGCAGGCTTGTCTCAGTGAACAGAGCATAGGCCTGCAGACTGAAAGGTCCTGGGTTTGATTCCCATAAAGGGCACCCACCTCAGTTGCAGGGTGGATCCCCGGCCTGGTTGGGGCACGTGAGAGAGGCAACAAATCAATGTTTCTCTCTGTGTGTCTCTCCTCCTCCCTTCCACTTTCTCTAAAGAAATATTCAATGGAAAAATATCCTTGGGTGAAAAAAATCAATAGAAAAATATCTTTGGGTGAGGATTAACAACAACAGAAAGACTTGGTGACACTGATGGGAATCAGGGAGTGATTGAGTGGATGAATCCAGGTGGAGACAGCTTAGAACAATTTTACAGAAATACTACTATTTCTGAAGGATTAAGAAGTACAAGTTGACAGTTACAAAATAGTCACAGGGATGGAAAGTACAGCATAGGGATTATAATGAATCATACTATAATAAGTATATATGGTGCCAGGAGGGTACTAGACTTAGTGGGGGATCACTTCATAAGTCACATAAATGTCCAACCACTATGCTGTACTAATATAATATTAAATATCAACTGTAATTGACCAAAATACTACTGCTTTATAGAATTTTGATGGAGGAACAGGTTGTTATATAAGGATGAGGAATGAGTATAACAGTCTCAACAGAATTTATTATGGGAAAATATAATTGAGCAAGAATAATTTTTATCCTGTCTGGGAAAATGTAATTGAGCAAGAATAATTTTTATACTGTCTGGGAAAATATAATTGAACAAGAATAATTTTTATATTGTCTTAAAGTTGGGAAGGCTACTTAGAAATCATTTGGTTTGCCCTAGCCAGTTTGGCTCAGTGAATAGAGCGTCGGCCTGCGGACTGAAGGGTCCCGGGTTCGATTCCGGTCAAGGGCATGTACCTTGGTTGCGGGCACATCCCCAGTAGGAGGTGTGCAGGAGGCAGCTGATCGATGTTTCTCTCTCATCGATGTTTCTAACTCTCTATCCCTCTCCCTTCCTCTCTGCAAAAAATCAATAAAATATATATTTTTAAAAAAGAAATCATTTGGTTCAATTTCCTTGAATAAAGCAATCTTCTGGGTGGTTTTCAATCTTCTTTGAGAGAATCCTTTAAAACAGTCATCCAGACTTCCCTGAGCAGGTATTATGAAAACAAACAAATACAAACCTCATTAATTTGTGTGGCTTCCCTTTCCCCTATCGAGCAACTGAATAGGGAAGTATTCCTAATGGGCTGAAATTCACTCTACTATTTTTTGTGCCTATGAGACTCTTTTTTTCTGTCCTACAAAATAATGCAAAGTCTACTCTTCCAAGGATTTGAAGACATCTGTCAAACATCTCTTCATCCTTCATTCCCCAATCTTCTCGTTCCCAGACCAATAAATCCCTATTTGCTGAATAGTTTCTCATTTGACATTGTGTCTATACCCCTTTGTATGCATCTTAAGTTTATCAGTGTCCTTCATAAAGGGGAGCACCCAGAATTAGTCATAATTCTGCATGGCACAATGGAGTTTTACTTTTGTTGACTTTAATGATCTAAGTAATATGCTATTAAAGTAGTCAACATTTACATTGGCTTTCTTAAGACCTTAGTAATACTATTGACTTAAATTGACCTTTCAGTTAGATAAAGTGATTAGGACATTTTAAGAAACATTTGGTATGTTTAAGGGTAGGTCTTCTATGTCTTATTCATATTTAATTGATTTTTTTAACTGCAGTATAGGACTTTACATTTAGGCCTATTTCATTGCATTCATTTATTTCAACCCTTCATTGCAGCCCATAACATTTTTCATTTAGTCAACTGTAGATTAGCCAGACCAGTTAGATTTTTGTCACTTGCAAATATGATAGGCCCATCTTTCATGTACTCAGATAGGTGCATACACAGAGTGTGGACTTTAGAAACAAGCAGATGTGTTTTGCTTTGTGGATTTTCTACTTACAATGTATGACTTTTGCAAAGCCACTTACCCTCTCTGAGACTCCATAAACTGGGAGAGATAATCCTTACTTTTCATGGAGCTATAGTGAGATTTATATGCAATATTGTATGTAAAGTGTTTATTTTATGGATAGTGCTTAGGATAGTGCTTGGTACATAATTTATATATTTTAAGTATCATTATCTCCACTAGTAGTGGAATGGAGGAAGAAGCCAAAAACAGTAATAGTAAAAGAAGCAAATATGTTTATCTGGCAAAATAGAATTCAGAAACACTTGAAAATGAAAGTGGAGAGTATTGACTAATATTGACTATTGTTGACATAGTGAAGGTTCATGGGCAGCATTTTATTTTTATGAAATGAGTAATTAAAACTAACTACTGAATTATAAGTATAATAACAGGATCAAAAACATATTTGATTACTGACAGTCTACATTGATTTTATTGAGAAGTGAGACCAGAGACCAGACAGCTCTTAGCTACATTGAACATACCTGAACAACAGTTCAGAGAGGCATCCAATAGGAAAAAAGTATTTTTTTCAGAATATTAAAAAATGACCAAAGATTATATATATATATATTAGGGGCCTGGTGCACAAAATTCGTGCACTGGAAGGGGGGGGCCCTCAGCCCAGCCTGCCCCCTCTCACATACTGGGCCCTCAGGGGGGATGTTCTACTGATGGCTTAGGCTTGCTCCCTGCTCCCCTTGGGGAGC
>NW_005366346.1:128043-172175 GCF_000412655.1 Myotis brandtii | reverse complement strand
TTTTTTTATCCTCACCTGAGGATATGTTTCCATTGATTTTTAGAGAATGTGGAAGAGAAAGGGAAAGACAGAGAGAAACATCAAAGTGAGAGGAACACTTTGATTGGTTGCCTCCTGCATGACCCCTGACGTGGGCCCCGGCCAGGGAGGAGCCTGCAACCTAGGTACATGCCCTTGGTCAGAATTGAACCCAGAACCTACGGTGGGCAGGCCGAGGCATTATCCACTGAGCCAAACCGGCTAGGGCAGGATATGACATTTCTTAGCCCTCCAGCAGCGGATCTTCGTTTTTTTCTCCAGGAGTGAGGTGGAAAAACCCTAGATCACCTTTTTGGATTCTTATTACCCAAGTTACTAAGAATATTACTAGTGACATACAGGGAGCTTAACTAATGAGCGGTCAGAAAAGGTGTTTCCTTTGTAGTTCACCCCCATCGCCGACTCCGCCCCTGACTCCAGACCCCTCTGATCACGGCTCCGCCCCTGGATCAGGCCCTTCCTAGGCTGCTTAGGGCCCACACGGGGCCTACCTCGGAGTGACCTGGGTGCCGATGATGTTCCTGGAACCCAGGCCATTGGACGCCTATGTATGCAAATTAACTTCCATCTTTGTTGGGTTAATTTGCATACTCATCTGATTGGCTGGTGGGCATAGCGGAGGGACAGTCAATTTACATGTTTCTCTTTTATTAGGTAAGATATATACACATATATAGTCAACCCATACAGAACCTTCCTTTGCTATCAGTGAGGCTGAGGTTGAATTCTGTCTCTTCTTTTTTTTTTTTTTTTAATTAAATCTTTATTGTTCAGGTTACATTTGTTCCTCTTTTTTTCCCCCCCATAACTCCCCTCCTCCCAGTTCCCGCCCCACCCTCCGCCCTCACTCCCCACCCACTGTCCTCATCCATAGGTGCACGATTTTTGTCCAGTCTCTTCCCGCATCTCCCATTCCCCTTTCCCCCCCAAGAATAGTCAGTCCATTCCCTTTCTATGTCCCTGATTCATTATAATCACCAGTTCATTCTGTACATCAGATTATTTATTCACTTGATTCTTAGATTCACTTGTTGATAGATGCATGTTTGTTGTTCACAATTTGTATCTTTACCTTTTTCTTCTTCCTCCTCTTAAAGGATACCTTTCAGCATTTCGTATAATACTGGTTTAGTGGTGATGAACTCCTTTAGCTTTTCCTTATCTGTGAAGCTCTTTATCTGACCTTCAATTCTGAATGATAGCTTTGCTGGATAAAGTAATCTTGGTTGTAGGTTCTTGGTATTCATCACTTTGAATATTTCTTGCCATTCCCTTCTGGCCTGCCAAGTTTCTGTTGAGAAATCAGCTGACAGTCGTATGGGTATTCCCTTGTAGGTAATTGAGTCTCTTTCTCTTGCTGCTTTTAAGATTCTCTCTTTGTCTTTTGCTCTTGGCATTTTAATTATGATGTGTCTTGGTGTGGTCCTCTTTGGATTCCTTTTGTTTGGGGTTCTCTGCGCTTCTTGGACCTGTAAGTCCATTTCTTTCACCAGGTGGGGGAAGTTTTCTGCCATTATTTCTTCAAATAGGTTTTCAATATCTTGCTGTCTCTCATCTTCTGGCACCCCTATTATTCTGATGTTGGTACGCTTGAAGCTGTCCCAGAGGCTCCTTACACTATCTTCGTATTTTCGGATTCTTTTTTCATTTTGCTTTTCCGGTTGGGTGTTTTTTGCTTCTTCGCATTTCAAATCTTTGACTTGATTCTTGCGCTCCTCTGGTCTGCTATTGGGTGTCTGTATAATATTCTTTATTTCAGTCCGTGTATGCTTAATTTCTAGTTGGTTCTTTATCATAGCATCGAGGGTCTCATTAGTTTTCGTGACTCTCTCCTCAAGTTTATTGACAGCTTCTAGCACATTTTTGCAAGCCCTCAAAATTGCGATTTTTAGCTCTATATCCTCCATTTCTGTCATGTTTTTTTGTCTCCGCATTTTTTATGCTTTCTTGGTGCACCCCCTAGTGGTCTTTGTGCGCAGTCTTGTTCTAGTTGAGCCTTGATTGTTGTAGTTAATACTAGAGGGATTTGACCACCAGGCCGACTGGCTGTGTGAATCAGCTGTGTCTGCCGCGGAAAACTTCTGTCCTCTGGGGAGGTGCTAATCTAGCCTTTGCCTGAGGCGATCTGGCAAATGGCTCTGCGCAGGGCTTGGGCGGGGCGGGCTCAACAGGGCGGGCGGGCGGAGGGAGCGGTTATGGCCCCTCTCAGTCCCGTTCCCAGAGGCTCTGCTTCTCAGAACCCCCGGAACCGCTGCAAACCTCGGAGGGAAAGCTGCCTTCCAACTGATGCCAGACACTCCCGCTTCTCCCGTTTGGGTCCGAGTCCCCAGCGATTCGCCCGTATCTGGAGCTCAGAGTCTGAGACTCCCCCCTGACCGAAAACGACAACCGCGCTCTCAGCCACCAGCCCGCTTTGCGCGCGCACCTCCGCACCTGAGTTTTTTCCACACTGCGCCTCCTCTGAGCCTCGGTGTGCTGTTATTTTTCCTTCTAGTTGAAGAGTCTCTCCTCAGCCAGCCTTCCTGTGGTTCTGGGTGATGTCCGTTCCGTCTTTTAGTTGTATTTTTGAAGTGGTTGTTTGCGGCAGCAGTCTGCGGTGTTTACCTATGCCGCCATCTTGGTCTCTCTGTCTCTTCTTTCTCCCTTAACTCTTATAAAATTTAAATTACCTAACAATATTGGCGGTGGAATGGGCATTTGAGCACAGTATGATTTTCCTCAAGTTTGCATCATCTAGAAATGGCATTGGGCCTTAGATATCACAATGTAGAAAGTCTGGCATTACTGAGAACAAAATAAAAATCAATGCCAAGTTCTGCCCAAGAAAGAACTTTAGGCTTTAACTCTTTTTTTTTCTTTTTTATGTGTTCAACGATATATATAAATTCTTTATTGTTTAAAGTATTACATATGTATCCTTTTTCCCCCATTGACCTCTCCCCGGACATTCCCACTCACCAGCAAATGCCCTCACCCCCTTTCTGTCTGTATCCATGGGTTATGCTTATATGCACATATACAAGTCTTTTGGTTGATCTCTTCCCCTTCCCCTTCCCCTTCCTACCCTCTGAGGTTTGTCAGTCTGTTCGATGCTTCTATGTCTCTGGATCTATTTTTGTTCATCAGTTTATGCTGTTCTTTATATTCCATAAATAAGTGAGATCATGTGATATTTATCTTTTTCCAACTGGATTATTTAGCTTAGCATAATGCTCTCCAGGTCCATCCTTGCTGCTGCAAATGGTAACTGTTCCTTCTTTTTTACCACAGTGTAGTATTCCATTGTGTAGATGTACCATAGTTTTCTAATCCACTCATCTGCTGATGAGCACTTAGGCTGTTTCCAAATCTTAGCTATGGTAAATTGTGCTGCTATGAATATAGAGGTGCATATATTCTTTCTAATTGATGTTTCTGATTTCTTGAGATATATTACAAGAAGTGGGATTAGTGGGTCAAATGGGAGCTCCATTTTTAATTTTTTGTGGAAACTCCATACTGTCTTCCATAGTGGCTGCACCAGTCTGCATTCCCACCAGCAGTGCACGAGTGTTCCTTTTTCTCCACACCCTCGCCAGCACTTGCCGTTTGTTGGTTTGTTGATGATAGCCATTCTGACAAGTGTGAGATGGTACCTCAGTGTTGTTTTGATTTGCATCTCTCAGATGATTAGTGACTTTGAGCATGTTTTCATGTCTCTTGGCCTTCTGTATGTCCTCTTTCAAAAAGTGTCTATTTAGATCCTTTGCCCATTATTTGATTGGATTGTTTATCTTCCTTTTGTTAAGTTGTATGAGTTCCCTATAGATTTTGGAGATTAAACCTTATCGAATATAATGTTGGCAAATTATATCCGATATGAAGTAAAACTGTCATTATTCACAGATGACATGATATTGTACATATAAAACCCTAAAGAACCCATCAAAAATACTAGACTTAATAAATGAATTTGGCAATGTAGCAGGATACAAAATTAACACCCAGAAATCTATGGTTTTTTTATACACCAATAATGAACTCACAGAAAGAGAAACTAAAAAAAAATCCCATTTACCATTGCAACAAAAAATTAAGATACCTAGGAATAAACTTAACTAAGGAGTTAAAAGACCTGTACCCCGAAAACTACAGGACATTGAAAAATGAGATAGAGGAAGACATAAACAGATGGAAGAACATACCATGTTCATGGTTTGGTAGACTCAACATCTTTAAAATGTCCATACTACCCAAAGCAATCTACAGATTCAATACAATCTCCATTAAAATATCAACGACATATTTCACAGACCTAGAATGAACGCTCCAAAAATTCACCAGGAATAAAAAAAAGACCCGAATAGCCATAGTCCTGAGAAAAAAGAAGAACAAAGTTGGCGGGAACACAATACCAGATATCAAGCTATATTACCAAGCCACGGTTCTCAAAACTGCCTGATACTGGCACAAGAACAGACATATAGATCAATGGAACAGAACAGAGAACCCAGAAATTGACCCATGCCATTATGCTTAATTAATATTTGACAAAGGAGGCAAAACAGTCTCTTCAATAAATGGTGTTGGGAAAATTGGACAGATACATGCAAAAAAATGAAACTAGACCACTAACTTACACCATAATAAAACGAGACCGAGACCACTAACTTACACAAAAATAAACTCAAAATGGATAAAGGACTTAAATGTAAGACGGGAAACCATAAAAATCTTGGAAGAATTTATAGGCAGCAAAATATCAGACATATGTTGTAGCAATATCTTTACCAATACAACTCCTAGGGCAATGGAAACTAAGGAGAAAATAAACAAATGGGACTATATCAAAATAAAAAGCTTCTGCATAGCAAAAGAAACATCAACAAAACAAGAGAGCCCACTGCATGGGAGAACATATTTGCCAATGTTAACTCTTTCTTTTTAATAATATAATAGTAGTATTTATTAAGTATTTACTATGTGCCATTGTAATAGCAACTTTATGGTATAGTCTCACATAATCTTCACAACAATCTTCTGAGCTAGGGTCTACCGAATTCCTCCATTTCACAGATGAGATGATTGAAGCACTGAGATGATTCAATAACTTGACTGAGGACATATAGCTGGCAAATGAAAGAGCAAGGGTTTGAACTGGACAGTCTCACTGTAGAGTCTATGCTTTTAACTACTAATATGAACTAGCTTTTAGGTAGGATTTATTGTTTTCTGAGAGAAGGTTATTTTTGGTGTATCCTAGATCATTTTGGAAGTAACACAAGGTATGAAATTAATAAACAATAAGCAACTGACAAAACCCAATAGATCATTCATAACACTGATGCTGTTGAGGACACTATATATTATATCCCTCAGTGCCCCCAATATAGAGCTTTATATGAGAATTTTCCCCCTAAAATGTAGATCTTATGGGAAAAATATTATTTGAATTAAAAGAGATCGTATTAATTAAAGTGGGCTGAAGTAGGTCATTTTAGGAGACATCATAATATAGTGGAGGAGCATTCATTGGGAGACAGAGACCTGGGTTTCAGTTCCTAAAATCATGCTACACACACTTACCAGCTGAATGGTCTCCAGCAGATAACTGAGTCTCTTTAGACCTCAATTTTCTCTTTGTAAAGTAGGGATAATAATACTAGTCTAAACTAAGTTATAACATTATTGTAAAAATTAAATGGGATAATGTATGCAAAAATATTTTTCGAACTGTAAAGCACTCTACTTATTTTCATTTGCTTAAGTCTTAACAATCAAAATGAAACTGTCTCTTATGAGATGATTTCTTTTAATGAAGAAATCCTTTTTATTCTTTACCAGAAGTTTGTATTGCTTAAAAATATATATAATCCTACTTATCTTTATTTTTTTATTGATTTCAGAGAGGAAGGGAGAGGGAGAGAGAGATAGAAACATCAATGAAGAGAGAATCATTGATTGGCTGCCTCCTGCACGCCCCCTTCTGGGAATTGAGCCTGAAACCTGGGCATGTGCCCTTGACCAGAATCAAACCCAGGGCCCTTGAGTCCACAGGCCAACGCTCTATCCACTGAGCCTAACCAGCTAGGGCCCTACTTATCTTTAAAAGGCTTAGATTAGACCCTTCTTTATCAGAACCATGAGTTGTAGTTCCATTTTACACTGGAGGCAAATAGAAGATTATGGCAAGGAAAGGGCAAGCATAGCCAGGCTATATGCGACTTATTTTCAATCCCGAAGCTTTAGGCCGCTTTGGTCTTTACTGTAAGGCAAAACTACACCACTTGACGACTCACTGTCTTTTTTTCCAGCTGTTTCTCAAAATCTTTACCCTGACCCCACCCTAAAATGTAAGGATTGAAATAAAGAAAAGAAAGCTACATCTGTTGTTCAATGAAGATCAATATTAAGAGTGAGAGATATTAATTGGAAACAGCATCATTGATTTAGGCCCCCAAGCCACATTAATTGTGTATGCATCTACTGCTGATCCATAGGGGGAGGGGGTGCAGAATTTAGTTTCTCTAACTAAGTGTTGCCCGGTTTTCCTGCCAGCATTGTAAGGACATTGCTAAAAGGCACAAAAGCTCACGGAGGTGTCAAACAGCAGGGATGAGAGGCTGAGCTTTCCCTCATCCGTGAAGGAGTCGATTAGAGAACAAAGACAACTCTTAGATTTTAAGATCACCAGTCCAAGTTGTTCCAGAATTCTCATGTGTATTTCAAATTCAATCTTTTTCTTTTTCTTTTTATCCCAGGAAAATGTAATTATGTGGTGGTTTTGTGATTTTAAGGGCACAATTTAAAAAAGCATTTCATTTTTTCTTATATTTTGTAACCATGTGTGCTTTTTAAAAATCCTGTCCCCAAGGGAACTATTCTGAGATTAAACAACAACCAGCATCAGGAAAACTTTAAGGAGGGCCCTCCAGTGCTTAACCATCATTTCAATCCTTAAGTATTCTGTGCTTTTTCTTTCTTTCTAATAATGATTTCTTAAGTGTTCAGGCACCAATGGGGCTAAGAAGGAAGGGAGAATAGGAACAAAGCATATCCTCCTCCGTCAAGAGCGCTTTCATTGTTGGTTAGATTAGGGAGGACTTCAACTTCTTATGTAAAGTACACACTGTAAACTAATCTTTGTTTCTGCAATTTAGATAACATTATTTCAATAGACGTCAGTTTCAGTATTAGCTTTGCTCTTTCTTCTATTGATGTTCTTTTCAGCCAATGATCTATGTGACTGTCATTTGACATAAATTTACCATATCTGGATTATATCTTGTGGGTTTATGCCAGGAGCAAAACATTATTTGTATTTATATCAGTAGGTGAACTTTAAAGGCATATTTGTTGATTTTTTTTTAACATCAACAAACTAAGTGCAGCAATATTCTTCGGGTGAGTTCATAAAACCTTAACTGAACACATGTGGTGTGTGCAAACTGTCCTTAAGGAAATTAAAATTAATAAATGTTAACTTTGAGCAATAGAATTTACTAGACTCTCATTGTATGTCAATATAGTGTGACCCAATATTTGAGTTGCCACAAAGATAAATTCTATTTCTATTTAAAGAATATGTTGAGTGTAATATATTTTTACATTATGTAGACCAAAATTACTTAATATATTATTTATTTCACCATATATAATAACATGTATAATACTTAAAGCAGAAGTCATGCACATTTTTAATAAATATTTATGAAAATTAAACTAAACAAAAACATTGAAAGCAAAGAATTAGTGACAGAAACAGGTTTTATTTGAGATCTCAGCTGGTTAATAAAGCCCAACAAAAAATATTCCTTATTAGTAAAACTAAATGTCTACCATAGATTTCAGGAGTGAAGGACTTTGGTTCCCTCTAGGCTTAATTACAAAGACAACAATGACTACAGTGCAATGAATATAAATTCAATTTCAAATATTGAGATTAAAAACTGAAGCTACTAATATTCCTAGGCAGAAGATCTGATGTTAAAAGATGTAAGTGAAACATAAATAAAATGTAAGTGGAGTGTCCCCTGTGTTGTAAAGAATTTACACTTTAGTGTTTAAAATTATATACTGTAATAGTAGTTGCTTATGGTTTCACTGAAACTACTTACATGTATGTGAATCTGAGGTAGAGTGTTTGGGAATGCACATAATTCTTTTTTATCCACTATAGTAATACCTAAAATCTATAAACCTGTCATCATAAAATTGAATCCTCATGAAAAGATCTTTTTAAAATGACCTACTTACAGAATTTAAAATTAGATAATAATTAACAGAGGCATCAGGAGAAGAAATTAGAATCTTTCTACCTGTGTTCTAGATCTCATCGCAGTTTTTCAGAGATCTTGATCCATCCATTATTATCTCTTCCCTCAAATTTTACACTTAAAAAAACTAAACAAATCAACAAAAATCCCATCCACATTCTTGTTTTTCTCCATGTCCTACCCTGGTTTTCATCCATATCTAAATCTTAATGGTCTATACTCTAATTTTCCTCCACCTCTACTTCACTTCTCAAACCCTATCACTTCACAGAAACTTTACTCTAAGGTCAAGGTAACCTCCTACGCGACAAAGTTAATGGATACTGTTAATCCTTAAATTTCTTGACTTCCTGACAGCTATTGAAAGTCTCTCTTTCTAGGTTCCCATGTCACCAATATTCTCCTTGATCATCTTTATCCTCTGTAGCAACCTTTTATTTCTCTGACAATCTTCTCTTCTTATACAATCCATTTTCCCTGGGTAATCTCATTTATATCAGTGACTTCATGTAGCATCCCTATATGTTGATGACTTCCAATCCTGTAATTCCACCCTAACTTCTGTAATTCTGGACTTCAGACTTATAATGCTTTCATAATGATTTCAGGACTTCTTCATGTGGATGATATAGACTTCTCTTGCTGAACTCATCCAAATTCATTGTTTGTTCTCAGCTGCCTTCAAAGCCTTTTTGAATTTTATCCCCAATCTCTATTAATGGTTCAGATTATTACAATGTTCTAAACCAGAAAATTGTGAGTGATCCTTGAATCTGTTCTCTCTCTTTCAAATTATTGTTCATTAGATCACTAAAACATTACTAATTCTATCACCAATATAGTCATTTTGTCCAGCACTATTATCAATATCACAGTACATACTATTATTATTTATTGTAAGGAAAATGGCTATCGTCGCTGAACTGATCTGTTACCTCCATCTCTTCATATTCCTATCTATCCCCACAAATTGTTTTTGGGTTTTTTTAAATGTGGACAGACCACAGTTTCAGGCTCCCCAACCACCAAACCTACGAAAAGACATTCGATCTGTCTACTTGTCACAAAATGCTTTACAATCAATCAGACCCCTGCCTATCTCTCCAGCCTCATTTTTCCATCTCCCCATACTTTCATTCTATTCTTTTACCACTCTAAAAAATTATCCACTGTCTAAATGACCACTGTTAGCTCTGGATTATACCTCTTTCAATGAACAATCCCAAAGAGAAGACCATCCCTCTTTCTCATTCTCTCAGCAAAGTCCTGAGTGAGTTCAGAGTGTCTCTGCTTGAGTCTCTTGACTGATGAACTTTCAAACCCTGTGGCCAAGGGAATGCACTGCTCGGATTAGCTAGGCTGGGTCACGTGCCCACTTTTGTGGGGAGAAGTCTGTTCTACCTAAATAAACTTCATGGACTAGCCCCCTCATAATAAAGAAGAGTCCCGTTACCAGAAGTGTGTGTGTGGGGGGGGGGGGGGAGGGAAAGGGGTGGTGGGGGGGGGGGGGGGGGGGGGGCAGGGCAGAATGGCTGCAGAAGAACTGCTGTAAGAGGAAGGGAGAGGATGGGGAGCTCACGCCCTGTACTTTCTAGAAGCACCTGCACCGCCACTCCCCTTTTCCATTTGAAGTAAAGGGGCATTCGAGTACGAATAGGGAGCAAATCCAATCTTAATACATTCTTTTCCTTCTGAAAAAATCAACATTTCCACCTGGGAAATATCATAGTGAATGAGATCACAGTGCATAATTCTGTCTTTATTTGTAGGTGTTTCTCTCCGTCTAACTGGGCCATGGTTTGCGTGGAAATGGAGCGCACTTCAGAGTCAGGTGAACACGTCACATTCAGCTCTGGTCTTCTTTTTTACTTTCTCTTCTCTAACTGTCTACAGCTCGTATTTAGATTCAGATTCAACAGATATTGTTGAGTAATGATGTACCCTATGAAAAATCTCAAAAGTATGAATGGTGTATTACTGTTGGACCACGAATATCCAGGTGATAGACCAGCTTCTCAGGTGCCTGGGAAAAAAAGTTCTGAGATGTGCTTTGGCAGCTCGGAGGTGCAAAACAGATGTTCATGGTATTCAGATAAATAAAATATGCTTGTGTTTGAGTTTGTTTGAAAACTTGTTTCTGTGAACAGCACACCACCTGTGTGATTGTCTCTCCTTCTTTCTTGCACCTGTCTTTATGTGCTTTCCATTCTTCTTTATATTTTTCTCCTTCCCCCTTCCCTTTTTCAATTTCATGGAAAAGCAAAATAGCATAGTCTACCTATGATTTTCTTATAATTGTTCAATCTTTCCAGCTCTTTTTTAAACCTTCTTCTGATCCCTTCTTTTGATGTAAAAAAATTTTCTCTAATTCCTCCATATTTTTGCAGAATGACTTGACTGGAATATAACTCAGCATCAAGGACACCTCTTACATGGCATCTTTCTTCAGTGGAAGTAGTTTGGTTTCTCATCTCCCAGGAGCAACAGGACCAGGAAGTGTTTCCATACCCTGCATCACCCTTAAGGTCCAGGATACACACTGGTTACAATAACAGGCCCTGGAGCCAGACGGCCTGGGTTGGAATCCTAACTCTGGCACTTGCTAGCTGAGTAGTAACTCCAAGTAAGTTATAACCATGATTTATACATTGATGGTAATGATTCATCCAAACACCCAGACATGCCTGGATTTTCACAATTTCAATGACTTTGATTTCCACTCATTCTCAGTACTAATCCTGAATCTTGTCAGACGTGCTCCCTCTCAAATATTTGAAACTCCAGATACCGACATTTTATCTCTCTTTTTTTTCTTTATTGATCAAGGTATTACATATGTGTCCTTGTCCCCCCATTGTCCTCCCACCCCCCACTCATGCCCTCACCCCCCTGGTGTCTGTGTCCATTGGTTAGGCTTATATGCATGCATACAAGTCCTTTGGTGAAAGTGGCAGTTTCTTAAAGGTAAACTGCAGTGATGAATCTGAAACCCTAACAGTGGACCTTTTTTCTTTTTAAACTAACAGATTTTACTTTTTAGAACTATTTTAGGTTTACAAAAAATTGAGCAGTTTGCACAGAGAATTCCATATATCCTTTCCCCAATATAAAAATTTTTCATTTATGTGGCACAATTGTTAAAAATCAATGAGCCAGTATTGATACATTAACTAAAGTACGTACATGGTTTACATTCGGGTTCACTCTTTTTTAAAAATATATATTTTTATTGATTTCAGAGAGGAAGGGAGAGGGAGAGAGAGAAATAGAAACATCAATGATGAGAGAGAATCATCCACCCACTGCTTCCTGCATGCCCCTGTTGGGGATTGAGCCCGAAACCCAAGCATGTGCCCTTGACCTGAATCAAACCCAGGACCCTTCAGTCCACAGGCCGATGCTCTATCCACTGAGCCAAACCAGCTAGGGCTAGGGTTCACTCTTTTGTGATGTATAGTTCTATGGGTTTTGACAAGTGCATATCATGTATCCACCATGACCGCATCATACAGAATCGTTTCACAGCCTCGAAAACCTTTGTGTTCCACCTGTTCATTCTTCTCTTCCCCTGAACCTCTGCAATCAGTCTTTTTACTGTCTCTATAGATTTGCCTTTTACCGAATATCTTATGGTTGTAATCACACAGTATATATTCTTTTCAGACTGGCTTCTTTCACTAAGCACTATGCATTTAACGTTCCTTTGTGTCTTCATGGGTTGATAGTTCATTTCTTTTTATGACTGAATACTATTCCACTGGTGAATGTGTTATCTATTTACCTTTTGAAAGACATCTTGGGTTGCTTCCAGTTTTGGGAAATTATGAATAAAGCTGCTGTAAACATTTGTGTGCAGGTTTTTGTTTTGACACAGGTTTTCAGCTCATTTGGGTAAATACCAAGGAGTGCGATTGCTGAATCCTCTGGTATGATTATGTTTAGCTTTGTAAGAAACTGCAAGAATGTCTTCCAAAGTGGCTGTACCACATTACATTCCCACCAGCCATGAATGAGCCTTCCTACCATTCCGCAGCCCCACCAGCATTTGGTATTATCAGGTTTTTGTTTGGTTGGTTATTTTTATTTTAACCATTCTCATTGGTATATACTGGTATCTCATTTTTGTTTGAATTTCCTAAATGACAGTTCCAGATGAATTTTTGGAGAGTTTGTTCTAGGTCTGTGAATTATGCTGTTGGTATTTTAATGGGAAGTGCGTTGAATTTATAGATTGCTTTGGGTAGTATGGACATTTTAATGATGTTGATTCTACCAATCCAAGAACATGGTATGTTCTTCCATCTCTTTATGTCTTCCTCTATCTCTTTTTTCAACGTCCTGTAGTTTTCTGAGTAGAGGTCTTTTACCTCTTTAGTTAAGTTTATTCCTAGGTAGCTTAATTTTTTTGGTGAGATGGTAAATGGGATTGCTTTTTTAGTCTCTCTTTCTGCAAGTTTACTATTGGTGTATAGAAATGCCATAGATTTCTTGGCGTTAATTTTGTATCCTGCCACATTGCCGAATTCATTTATTAAATCTAGTAAATTTTTTGATGGAGTCTTTGGGGTTTTTTTATGTACAGTATCATGTCATCTGCGAATAGTGACAGTTTTATGTCTTCTTTTCCAATTTGGATAATTTTATTTCTTCTTGTTGTCTAATTGCTATGGCTAGCACTTCCAATACGATGTCAAACAGGAATGGTGAAAGTGGGCATCCCTGTCTCATTACTGTTCTTAGGTGAAATGGTTTTAGTTTTTGCCCATTGAGTATGATGTTGGCTATAGGTTTGTCATATAAGGCTATTATTATGTTGAGGTATGATCCCTCTATTCCCATTTTGATGAGGGTTTTTATCAAGAAAGAGCATTCGATCTTGTCAAATGTTTTTTCTGTATCAATTGATATGACCATGTGATATTTATCTCTCAATTTTTTTATGTCATGTATCACATTTATTGATTTGCAGATATTGTACCATCCTTGCATCCCCGGAATAAATCCTACTTGGTCATGGTGTATGATATTTCTGATGTAATGCTGGATGTTGAGGATTTTGGCATCTATGTTCATGAGGGATATTGGCCTGTAATTCTCTTTCATTGTGTTGTCTTTACCTGGTTTTGGTATTAGGGTGATGCTGGCTTCATAGAATGAGCTTGGAAGTGTTCCTTCCTCTTGGATTTTTTGTAGTAGTCTGAGGAGGATAGGTTTTAGTTCTTCCTTGAATGTTTGGTAAAACTCCCCTGTGAAGCCGTCTGGTCCTGGGCTTTTGTTTGCTGGAAGCTTTCTGATGACTGCTTCAATTTCTTCCATAGTTATTGGCCTGTTGAGATTTTTAGATTCTTCCTGATTAAGTTTTGGAATGTTGTATTTTTCTAGAAATATGTCCATTTCCTCCAGGTTGTCTAGTTTGTTGGAGTAGAGTTGTTCATAGTATTTTTTAACAATCATTTGTATTTCTGTGGGGTCTGTTGTTATTTCGCCTCTATCATTTCTGATTTGGTTTATTTGGGTCCTCTCTCTTTGCTTTTTGGTGAGCCTGGCTAGAGGTTTGTCGATCTTGTTTATCCTTTCAAAGAACCAGCTCTTGGTTTCATTGATTTTCTGTATTGTTTTTTTGGTCTCTATGTCATTTATTTCTGCTCTAATCTTTATTATCTCCTTCCTTCTGCTCACTCTGGGCTTTTCTTGTTGCTCTCTTTCTAATTCTTTGAGCTGTAGATTTAGATGATTTACTACCATTTTTTCTTGTTTGTTGAGGTAGGCCTGTAGAGCTATAAACTTCCCTCTCAGGACTGCTTTCATTGTGTCCCAAAGGTTTTGGATTGTTGTGTTTTCATTGTTGTTTGTTGCCATGATGCTTTTTGTTTCTTCTTTGATCTCTTTGGTGACCCAATCATTGTTTGTTAGCATGCTATTTAGCCTCCAAGTGTTTGATTTTTTTTCATTGTTTTTATTGTAGTTGATTTTTAATTTTTATGCCATTGTGTTCTGAGAAGATGCTTAATATTATTTCAATCTTCTTGAATTTGGAGAGACTTTACCTGTGACCCAATATGTGGTCTATCTTTGAAAACATCCCATGTGCACTTGAGAAGAACGTGTATTCCATGGCTTTGGGGTGAAATGTAATAACATGCTATTCAGCTTCCAAGTGTTTGAGTATTTTGGGTTGTTTTTATTGTAGTTTATTTCTAATATTATGCCCTTGTGGTCTGAGAAGATGCTTGGTATGATTTCAATCTTCTTGAATTTGGGGAGACTTTGTTTGTGACCCAATATGTGGTCTATTTTTGAAGATGTCCCATGAGCACTTGAGAAGAACGTATATTTTGTTGCTTTGGGGTGAAGTGTTCTGAAGATGTCAATTAAGTCCATCTGATCTAGTGAGTCATTTAGGATTGCTGTTTCTTTGCTGATTTTTTGTCTAGCAGATTTATCCAGTGATGTCAGTGGTGTATTAAAGTCCCCTACTATGATTGTATTGTTGTCGATCTCTCCCCTGATGTCTTCCAGGAGTTTTCTTATGTATGTGGGTGCTCCTGCATTGGGTGCATATATGTTTATCAGGGTTATATCCTCTTGTTGTATCGATCCCTTTAGTATTATGAAGTGGCCTTCCTTATCTCTTGTTATGGCCTTCACTTTGAGGTCTATTTTGTCAGATATAAGTATTGCTACCCCAGCTTTTTTTTTCATTTCCATTTGCCTGAAAGATATTTTTCCATCCCTTCACTTTTCAGTCTGTGTGAGTCCCTTCTTCTGAGGTGGGTCTCTTGTAGACAGCAAATGTATGGGTCATGTTTTTTTATCCATTCAGCCACTCAATGTCTTCTGATTGGAGCATTTAGTCCATTTACGTTTAAAGTTATTATTGAGAGGTACTTGTTTGTAGCCATTTCTATTTTTTGTGCCTGTGTTCTTTCTTCCCTTTTTATTTCTTCTTTTTACACCAGTCCCTTTAGCATTTCTTGCATTGCTGGCTTAGTAGTGATAAACTCCCTTAGCCTTTTTTTTTTTTTGAAGCTCTTTATTTCCCCTTCAATTTTGAATGATAGCCATGCTGGATAGAGTATTCTTGGATTCAGTCCTTGTGTTGCATCACTTTGTAAATTTTCTTCCATTCCTTTCTGGACTGATGTGTTTCTGTTGAGAAAACATTTGATAAACTAATGGGAGATCCCTTGTACATAACTTTCTGTCTCTCTCTTGCAGCCTTTAACATTCTCTTTGTCCTGAACATTTGCCATCATAATTACAACATGTCTTGGTGTGGGTCTTTTCAGGTTCATCTTGTTTGTGAATCTCTGTGCTGGTGTCATTTTTTTTCTTCCCCACATCTGGGAAGTTTTCTGACATTATTTCTTCAAATATATTTTCTAACCCTTGTTCCTCTTCCTGTCGTTCTGGCACCCCTATTATTTGTATGTTGCTTCATCTCATGTTGTCCCAAAGCTCCCTTAGGCTCTCCTCTTGTCTTTTAATTTTTTTCTCTATTTGCACTTCAGTTTGGGTGTGTTTTTCTTCCCTGTCTTCTAACTCACTAATTTGGTCTTCTGCTTTTCCTAGTCTGCTGTTCCACGGTGTTTTTTATTGCAGCTATATCACTCTTTATTTCTTCTTGATTCTTCCTTAGGTTGTTGATTTTTTCACCCATCCGGTTTATGACTGCATGACCCTTATTCTGAATTCTTTTTCTGACATATTGCATGCCTCCGTTTCACTTAGCTGCTTTTCTGGCAATTCCTCCTTTTCTTTTCTTGGGGGGTTTCTTTGTCTCCCCATTTTTGCTCTCACCGAAGGATCTAGGTGTTGAGTCATGCAGGGGCTGCTCCTCGGGTGGCAGTGGCTTCCCGGGCGGCAGCTGCTCCTTGGGTGGTCGTGGCAGTGGCTGCTTCTCAGGTGGCAGCAGCTCCTCTGGTGGGCACTGCTCACAACAGTGGTGGCTCCTCTGGCTGGCGAGGGTGGGATGCTTGTGCAGCTGCTGCTTCTTGGCCAGGGGCAGGTTGCGCAGGGCTGCTGATCCTTTGATGTAGGCATGCTGCTCACAGGGCTGCTGCTCCTTTGACGGGGGCAGGCTGCTGGTGCATCTGCTGCTCCTCAGATGGGGATTGGCTGTGTGTGAGGCTGCTGCTCCTCCAATGAGGGCGGGCTGCTTGTGGGGCTGCTTCTCCTCGGACAGGTGCGGACTGCATGCGATTGCTGCTTCCTGGATGGAGGCAGTCTGCTCATGCAGCTGCTGCTCCTCAGATGGGGGCAGGCCGCATGAGGCCGCCATTCCTCAGACAGGGGCGGGCTGCTCATGGCTGCTGCTCCCATGGTCGTGGTTTCCTGGGCTAAAGCATTAGGCCAGCCAGAGGGGAATGCACTTCAGAACTCACAGGAGCCCACACCAAGGGTGGCTGCAGTCTGGGTGACTGTGGGACTACAGCTGAGGTAGCAGGTCCCTGTCAGGGGTGGCTATAGAGTCTCGGGTGTTATCTGAGGACACACTGGGTGGAGTGAGGCTTGCCTCCCAGTCACAGAAGCTCTCCCCTTCAAAAAGGCGTGGTCTCTGTGGAAGAGCCAGCCGCTCTGGGACTTTTTGCAATGGTAACAGAGGCTGCCTGGTTAGGCAAGCCCAGTCAGCCTGCCCCTGGAGGCCCTGCATGATCTAACTGTGCCTCACTCACACACACACACACCCCACATGTCCACACACTCCTCTTTTGCTCCCTCACTCACTCATGCTTTCTCCCTCACTCCTGCCTTCTTCCTGCCTCTGTAGTTGGGCCTGGAGTGTTATTGACCCATTTATAGATGGAGTCTCCTCTCCAGGTGTCTGGTTTTGTGGCTGGCTCTCTACCACATGGGCCAAACAGGATACTATTCATCTCGACAAGACACGGCACAAAAGGAACAAAACACGAATGTACTCACGACACCGATAACCTCAATACAAGTGACCACCAGAGAAAAGAGAATTAAGGGAGAGAAAAGAGAGCACAGATGATATTGAAGAGAAAAAAAATGGTATGAGAGAAAAGGAAAGGAAGAAAAAGAACAAACAGAGAACAAACAGATAAACCAAAACATACAAACACCAAATACCCAGTAAAGAGGGTAGGGGCAGAATCTTATATACAGAAAGTAAGGTTAAGGAATTGGATGAATATGGGGAGGATCTCAGTTCAGTGTAGAAGAAGTAGAAAGAGGATGAGTGGATAAGAAGGAAGAGAAAAAGAAAACATAATTAAAAAATTAATTTAAAAATCGGATAAAATAAAAAAATAGAATGATGAAAAATAATGCAAAAAGAAATAGAAAATAAGGAAACAAAAGAAAATAAAGAAAAAAGAAAAAATATTTAACAAAATAATAATAAAATAAAAATGAGGGCTGGTTCAAGATCCCACTCTTCTGTACTGTCTGCTGCTTCTCAGTTTCCTGTTGCTGGGACTGAAGGCCTCCCTTTAGGTCAGTCCCTGTGGGCTCTCAGGGACTATTCATTTTTTTTTGTATCCTGTATCAGGGTATAGTCTGGGTGTGGCTGTATTGGTTGTCTGCAGACTGCAGGGAGGGGCTATCTCTTCAGGAGAAAATGGCTACCTAGGTCAGGCACATCAGGTATGGCTCCAGACTCATGGCCACCTCTCCCCAACCCTCTCCTCTCCCCAGACTCCACAAGTCCGCACCTCCACCTGCATCTCAGCCACTGGTGAGTGTCTGTATTTGAAAGGTCCTATAAACTAGGTTCAGTGAACAAAAGCAAAGACCAAAAAGAGGGGAAAGAGCTGCACCACTGCAAGCCCTCTCTCCCCTGGCACAGTGCGGCACGGCCTGGCAGCTGTCCAGGCTGCCCCCTCTGGGCTCAGTCTCTCTGGGCTGTGGACTCTGATCTAGAATCCCCTGCCCACAGCAGTCCTGTGGACCTCCTTTCCACAGTCAAAGTCTACACCTGTCCCAAGGGACGTGGCCTTGGTGCCCTGTGGTTTCCCTCTGACCCTCTGGGCTCAGAGGTCTCGCAGTTCTCTCCAGCCCACATCACTGATTTCACCATTTTCCAGGTGTCCTCTGCCCTTCCCAGCTGCAAATTGTTTCACCAGCTGTGTCTACTTTGCCAATTCGGGGTGGATGTTATTCGATTTGGTTGCTCATTTTTTCTGCTCTGGGACAAGGCTCAGGACACTTCTGTTTATTCCGCCATCATTTTGTATCTCCCAAATTTTATCTCTTTATACCCAGTACCTGCTCTTACACAAAGCAAGACCTTCATATTGAAAATCCTTCATTCTTACCATTTTCTCTCAGTCTTTCAGTCCCTTCCTAGCCTCTTATTCACCCTCAAATAACTGGAAATTTCTGTTTGATCATGAAAACTATTGTTCCACTAGTCCCATTGATCTTTTGGAAAATTTTCAAGAAAATAAAAGCTTCAACTGGAATATTAACCTTATTTTACTTTTATTTATTTTTTTTCTCCAAACTTGTACTTTATCTCCAGGACTATAAACTTAAGGCAGTGAAAGAAGCTGAAAATGGCATTTCTAGTGGAAAGGCAGTAAAAGTGGGAGAGGAAGTTCTATAACTCACCCATCAATTATTTATTCAGTAAACAATAAAGGAATAGAAAAGCTGCCAGGACCATGTTAGTAACAGATTAAGTAGTAAGGAAATAAAGGCTTGGCAAATTCAAAAACAAAAAATGAGTGTCATTCATAACCATCAAGACACAACTTAAATAAAACAGTCAGTGAATTATTAATTGGTCTCATTATGTTAATTGTGCCAACATTTGACAGCAGAATGTGAGATGAATCATGGAATTTTTAGAAAAATAAAAGTTTAATAACCTTTGTGGCACATCCATTGCACTTGGATTCAATGACTCAATAGTCTCATTACCAAAGAGATTATTCTAATGCAATATTTTAAATGCCCTTTAAAACACTAGACATGTGTTCTGTGAGAAAAAATATTATATAGTTATTTTAGTTAAAAGTGAAATTTTCAATAGGAAACCTTTTTCCAGCTCATATTTTCATTGGGATAGAAATCATGATTTCTACCATGAATTTTATGTCACTAAAATACACTTCAAATATTTCTGGTCCGGCCAGCATTGCTCAGTGGTTGAGCGTTGACCTATAAACTAGGAGGTCACAGTTAAATTCCCGGTCAGGACACATGCCTGGGTTGCAGGTTCCATCCCCAGTGTGGGGCATGCAGGAGGCACCCAATCAATGATTATCTCTCATCATTCATATTTCAATCTCTCTATACCTCTATCTTCCTCTCTGAAATCAATAAAAATATTTTTTAAAAAAATATTTCTGTGACTCTAGTCCTATAAAATAGTGAAAACAGCATCAATATGTTTGGTCAAGTTCTTCACATTAGTGATTCTCATGGTTACTTCTTTATAAGGTTGTATATAGTATGTAGGTAAACAGATTCTTTTAAAGCCAACTAATGGGCTCATTTGTCATAAAGTTGGACAATAAAGGGTTTCTCTGAATTCTCAGTAACTATCAGGGTTCTGACAACCAACCATAGTATAACAAAATCTTGTTTACATGTAAACTAGAGGCCTGATGCACGAAATTCATGCACAGGTAAGGTCCCTAGGCCTGGCCAGCGATCAGGGCCAATTGGAGCCTTCTAGCTGCCAGCCAGGGCCTTCCTTCTGGCTGCTGGCCAGGGCTTCCCTTTCCTGACTGCTGGCTGAGGCCTCCCTACCCCAGCTGCCAGCTGCTGGCCAGGGCCTCACTTGCCTGCCTGCCAGCTGCAGGCCGGGGTCTTCCTTCATTCCACTCCGCCCCCTGGTGGTCAGCGCACATCATAGCGAGCAATAATACTCCCAGTCTCCCAGTCTAACTCCTGCGGGGACACTTTGCATATTAGCCTTTTATATAGAGAGATTTTGACTGATCACATGTGTAAGAATCTGAGGTTAGAACTGTAAAATAACATATGTTTGTTTTCAACCTTTATTGGGATGAAATAACATCAGAAAGCCTAGGCAGAGTCTGCTCTTCTGGTATCATTTTGTTTCTAAACAGATTACTGCTTCAAAGTATGGGTCCTCGTCTATCTTTTCCCCCACCAAATTGAACTAAATGTTGCAAACATGTTGGCACAGCCATAGGTGCTTACCTAGGAAGGTCACTTCCAAAGCTTAAGAATTATAGTAAAAATCTGCCTGCACAGAAAAAAAATAAGTTTATAAGTATATTGAGTTTTAAGATAATTGTTTTGATAAATTATTTTGATAATAGAAACCTGGTCTTTGTACTGATAAAACTACAGCCTAAATAAGACCATATTTCTCTTACATTCACATTTTTATGTATATTACAGATGTGATCCAGCTGTATTAATGAATATGGGCTAAAAACATTTGAAAATTAAATCTAAATGAACACAGAAGACTTAGGTCTCAGGAGGGATGATTATGTGATACCTAAACAAGTTGCTAAACTTCTCTGTGACTCACTTTTTTATCTAAAAAAAAAAAAGAAAATTGTGCCTGTTCTTCATGGACATGCAATTAGGGTAGTAAGAACTAATATTTGTAAACCCCAATTCTGAGGAAGAACTTGCAATATAAGTTCAAGGTTTGTTTCTTATTACATAAAATTATCAATATCGCCTACCTGTACTAAGTTGGTAATATGGAAGCTAAATAACTTCAAAGTCTGCAAACCAATCATAGACATTTTTTGCTGGTGATTTAAAATGTAAAGATAATTATAAACTATAGATTTAAAATATGGAACAAAATAACAAAATTTCCTGATATCTAAAAATTTACTGAGTACCTGCTATGTATAAGAGAAGGGCTGCCCTCGGGTAATTGTCAGTCTAGTTGGATAAATGAGAATATTGAATTCTTCAAGGGAGTAGAAGTTGCCTGAACAATTAGATTCATAAATAAAATAAAAGTCCTCTTGTTAGCTGTCATGAAAAGAAAGATAAAATAATGCCTGTCATAAATGGCACAGGATATAGGTTAGAATTGTCTTCAATTGTTAAATCTTGGGAGTTGTATTTTTGTTTGTTTGTTTTTTACCTTTTTTTTCTTATATTTTTAAAAATATTTTTGTATACCCCATTGACTAGACATTACATAACTTAATATGTGATCATCCCAATAAATCCCACACCTATCCAGCACCACGCCTAGTTATTACAATATTATTGACTATATTCCCTATGCTGTACCTTTCATCCCCATGACTATTCTGTAACAACCAATTTGTACTTCTTAATACCTTCACCTTTTTCACCACCCATCCCTAATACCCCTCCCATCTGGCAACCAACAAAAAGTTCTCTATCTATAATTATCTCCTAGATGTTAGAGACCACTACCCAGAAACATTCAGCTGATAAATTCAGTGATGAGAGATTAAATTCTACTTAACATACTATTTTCAAGAGACATTTTAAATGACTATCTTGCCAACCTTGCTCAGTATTAGGGCAACTGAAAACTTTTCATCAGATAAAGAAAAAAGGAAGAAAAAGATTCTCCTTTTCCACTTACCATAGTTTGAGATTGCTCTTGAATGACTGCACTGAGACACTGTCATAAAGTATGAATGTCGACAAATAAATGAATACCCACACATGACAATAAGAAATATTAGAATTTCTTTTTTTATTAAATTGTAATTTTTGCATTGTTGCTTATTTGATTCTTGGTAAACTAGGGCAAGATTTATGACTACCAAGCTCTCTACACAGCTCTTGCAATTAATATGAATTTTTACATTACTCTCAGATGAAATTATTCTCTTAAAATCAAACATTGTAGAACTATTTTGATTTTGAGATTGAAATTTGGCTCTAGATAAATGTATGTGAAACTCTAGAGTTGATACAAGTAAGGCTTATTCTTGGCCTTCAAATGCTAAATTTTGAGTAAATGGCAATAATTAGCACAAATTAAATCCTATAATGATTTCCTGGTGAAATACTTCATTATATGGTATAGTTCAGCTTTGTTATACTGCTTGTTTACATTACTAAAACTCACACCTGCTAGAGAATTATAATCACATTATCTACTGATATTTCTAATTACTCTGCTTACCCCACTCATCCCCTCTCCTCCTTCCTATCTTTAAAGGCTGTGTTTTAAAGCAGCAAAAGGGTTAGACTAAGAATGATGAGTCACAGATAATGTTCTGTGTTTTTACAACTAAATTGCTCTTGCTTAGATTACCAAGAGAGTTGGGTTGTGATCAAATCATGTATAATCAATTCACTTAATATGTTCTTCTCTGATATTGGTTTGTTTCTATCTGTTGGAAGCAAGGTGGATATTTGCCTATATTCTGAGTTATTTGGAATTGTTACTAGAAAGGTTTCACAATAACTTGGTTTTATTTAGTTTGTATGTGTTATAACATTCGAGTTGAGAAGCATTTTTATCCTGATGAAATTTTAGGGATGACTTTATGATGTGACAGTAACATAAACGAGTACACTTTGAAAAGAAAGGGGAAAAAATGAAACGTCTTCATTGTAAAGAGATTCAGTGTACTTTCTTTAAAGTTTCTGATGAGGACTGGCCCCCTCATTTCATTAGAAAGGGGAGTGGGAATCAAAGGAGGTTGACAGTTGGCTGACGTGTATGTCTAGCTACTAAATCATTGCATTCATGCTAAGACCTCCTATGTGTTCCCATTAAATCCCATTCAGCTCATGAGGTAATATATGTACTGTAGCCTATGGCTGGATTATCGCTGTGTGTTTTTTTCCTCCCCGTTAAATTCTCACAAACTCACATAGTTCTCTAGGCTTTCTTTTAAAGTTTTTTACTTAATGTGGATAGACTCAAAACTAAATGTCGAGGGGGAAAAAAGAAAGATATAGAAATATATTTATCTTGTGGTGTCATACTACATGCGTATTTATATAAATTATATTTTAAAATATACACTAAATTCTTAATCATAGTTGCCTCTAAAGAAAATTCAAAGGTAATAGGGCTGAGGTTTGTTGCCAATGAAGATTTCAACTTCATCTGTAAAATGTTGTTTTGTTTTTAAAAGTATGAAATCTATTGATCTGGGACAGGAGTGGGGTGTTACAGGGCCCTGTGAGTTTCTCTGTATTCTTTGAAATATAAATGAATAAGCAGTGGTGAAAGAGTAGGGGTTAAGTGTACAGGATCTGGAAAGAGACGGCCTGGATTCAAATCTTCCAGTTACTACATGACCGGGGCAAGTTACTTAACCTTCCAGTGCCTCAGTTTCCTAACAAGGAAAGTGCGTTAATAATAAATACTACCTACCTTATTGGCTTGTTGTGAAAAGTAAGTGAGGTAATACACGAAAAGTCTTTAGAGCAATGCTTGGAGCATAGCAAGTTTTTAACAAATTATGACTAATAAGTAATTTTTTTAATGTCTCAAAAAGTTTTCTAGAGTATTGTAAGTCTTTTTTAAGGAACTTTTATAAATGGACTTATTACTGAATAAATATTAAAGCAATGTGTATATGAAATAATTATAAACATGCTTAATTATTTAACAAAGCTCCAGAAGTAGAACTTCAGTAAAATATTTGCATATTTCGTTCAAAGTATTAGGAGGCCACTTCCTTCCAACTCACTGTAGTATTCTACTCCTTCTCTACCACCCTCTCAACTGTCCGATCTATCTTCTTCTTTTTCTAATATCTTTTTTTTTTAGTACTGAATCTACATAGCACAACCCAAATCATTTTGAACACAAACGCAGCAAGTATGCATTTCTTCTTTTGGCGACAGTAGCCTTAGTATTAACTGAGAGGCAGACTGGATAATGTGACACCCGCTTTACTTTCAGCGGACTTGTTAATATCAGCTCTGAATTTTTCATGACGGCTTCGGTAACCTGTAGCCTGGAGCTGAAGCTCTGGGGGTTTCCACCACAAAGAGGTGGATCAGCTGAGCTCTCACTTCCCATCTGGCACTGGGTGACAGGGACAGTCAGGGGGGCTGCAGGAAACCTGAAGAAGAAGAGAGCTGATGGGGGACACCCATTGTAGCGCATAAAAGGCTAAACATGTGCTGTTGTGTGGATGTATCTTTGAGACACTTGTTTATCACTGGCTTCAGAATATACTTAGCCAATGTGTTTAACGTTAGAGTCACAAGAACAGCTGCCGCTCGTGTAAGCAATACCCTCATACACAGTGGCATCCTGATTTGCCAAACCAGATTCAGGACCTCTCTGCAGTGAGTGTTTTATGCTGCTTGGCATGCCTCTTATTCACCCACACACACAGGCGTACACGTGCAGGCACACACGCAGACACACACGATGGAGATTTGAAGCTCTTTGAAATTGTACACCATTTTAGCTAAGTCCCAAAGGTAACAGAATGATCTCAAAGTTCTCACAAGAGCTGTATTTTACTACTGAAAATAAAATAAAATAAATAAATAAATAAATAAATAAACTGAACCTTTTTTGGGAGGGGTGAAATGCTCAAATATATGTGAAAAGTCAAAAAAGATAAGAAAAGAAAAGAAAAGAAATAAAAAGAAAAGAAAAGAAAAGAAAAGACCAAATTTGAGAATTTGAACATTTACATTTCCTGAGTCTTAGGGTTCTATCATTTTTTACTGATATATATAGTTCCCCTCTTATTTGTAGGAAGTTGGATCACTGCACACTTGATATTATTTTTAATGACTATGACAATTGAGATTTGCTCTAGACACACCCATTCTTAGAATGCAGAGTATTTACAAGCACGCCAGGAAGAAAGTGCTCTCTTAACTGCAGTGTTCTCTAGTCACGCCCTTTGTATCTGTTCTATCAAGAAAGAAGTTAAGGAAATAATGTTGTTTGTACTTGGAAAACATAATTTTATATAGAGTTATAACACTCCAGCCCTGAATGAGAAACAATGAAAACAGTACATATGTGCATTGCTACTATGATTTTTAAAAATACTCATTAACAGAAAACTTTTTGAACTAATTCTTATTTTCATTTTCTTCTCATCTGTCTCACTATTTTCAGTCTGCCACTCCAATATTTCTCTACCTTTAAGATGCATTTTATTCTTGCTTTTTTGGTGTGTGAGGGATGTCATTTTTAAAAGCTCATTAACATTTACTAACATTCTCACTTTTTAAAAGATCTAACTGAAGGTTGACTTTCAACAAAAAAATTGTATTAAAATAGTATAAAAGGTGTACATTTACAGAAAAGTCATAGTAATCAAACAGTTTTACAGATCTATTACAACAAAACAGTTAAGATATTAAGCAATTAATTTAAACTACAATCATGGACTCAATGCACTTTGATGATATTCTCCAACTATAGAGAGGCTCAGATGAAACTGCATAAGAGTTAATCCCCTGTTTCTTTGTACACAGACCAGCTTGTTATATTCTTATAAAAGGATTATGATTGATAATTCAATAAATTTAAGAGATGTTCACTCTGATTTTTAAATTATTTTACCACAAAAATGTTTTAAGAAAAGGTTTAATTATTAAAACCAGCCTATGTCTTGTATAGCAAATGGAGAATTGATAATTATAATTTTAGCTGTCAAACAAGAATTAGACTCTCTTGGTCTTGAACCCTACATGTTTGTTTATCTTTTTCTAAATAACAAATTACTTCCAAATTTAGTTGCTTAAAATAGGCAATTTATTTTGCTCATGATTTGTCTGGGTCAGAAATTCTAGTAGGATTTGTCTGGTCAGTTCTTACTTGGGGTCCCTCAAGTGGTTGCAATCACTGGAGCCCCAGACATAAGTGGGGGTGCAGTCATCAAGAGTCACCTGGGATGGACATCTAAGATGACTCACTCTCATGGCTGGCGCTGGATGTTGGCTGTCAACTGGGATCTCAGTTGTACTGTCAACCAGAATTCCTACCCAAGGTCTCTTGAGCATGGCCTTGGCTTCCTCACAGCAAGATCTAAGGAGAGTTGGACTTCTTATGTGGCAGCTCATGATCCTAAACACAAGCATTCCAATGACAGAGATAAAAGCTGCATTGGAATTCACACAATGCCTCTTTGGCTCCCATATCCAAAGGGAGGGGAAGAATGTAAAAAGAAATTGTGGACATATGTTAAAACTACCATGCTACCCTCTATATGACAGTAGTACACCAACCATTTGAGAGATAACATGGAAATCGTAGGTCTTCACCATGAGCTCTCACAATGTAGAATATCATTTTAGTCCATGTAGAGCTCAAATCACCTCAGATACCATGTAGTAGCTGTGACAAATTACATTTTATTATTATTTAACATATTATGGGACCATAATATTTCTGGTCCCATCTGCTCTTTCAGAATCTTATCACTTCCCCCAGCAAGAGGAAGGATCTCTTTCTCTTTGCCTTGAACTCAGACAGGCCTTTCGATGGCCTTGACAAATAGAATGCAGCAATAGTGACACTACATGATTTCCAAGGCTGGTTCACAAAAGGTGATATGGTTTCTACCTGAGCTTCGCTCTAGGGAATGCTCACCCTTGGAACCCAGTCACCATATGGTAAGGAAGTCCAAATGATCTGTGGAAGCATGTCAAGGTATCCTAATTGAAGTCTCAGCCCACAGGTAAAGTCAACTGTGAGTTTTCAGATGACTCTAGCCCCTTTGAGCCATTCTAGGTGATGCTGAGTGTAGCAGAGACAAGCTATCTCTGCCAAGCCTTTCCCCGATTGAGATTTATGAGCAAATTAATGATGTTTTGGGGGTGATAGTTATACAGCAATAGGTAACCAAAATAAGTAACTGACCTCTAACCGGCTAGGCAACGGCACATTAGAACAACAAAGTGTTTAATTTACATATTAATCTTTGTTTGCTCTCAAGAACAGGGTAGGAAATGCATTTCAAGAATTTCTTGGAGTCAATAGAAATAAAAGCAAAATGGGATGGCTATTAATTCATAGATTCCCCAAGCTAGTTTTCAATTACTGAAAAAGTGTAGTGTGGTGCATTTAGTAGTTTTGAAGCTCTGTAATAACAACAAGAGCTTTTTAGAGCAGATTAATCAGAAACATGATGCTTCATACTTGAGGAAATGAGTGTACAAGATGTAGCTGCAGGTAATCAATCCATTCATTCACTCAGTAAATATTTATTGATTTTTTTTGTTATGTTCCAGACATTATTCTATGTGCAGGGAACACAGCAGTGAACAAAACAGACATTAACCTCCTTATGGAGTTGATATTCTGAGAAATAAGTATGGGATAAACATATAATAAATAAAGACATAAAATATGTAAAATTCCAGTTGGTGATAAATGGAGGAAAATTCCAGCGGAGGAAGATAGCGAGCATGGGGGTAGATGTAGGGAGATAATCACATAGAGGATGAGCAGGGAAAACCTCACTGTGATGATGATAGTTCTCACAAAAAGTTACAAAAAAATGAGAGAACAAGCAAAGAAATTATCTAGGAAATGAATATTCCAAGCAGAGGGCACAGAAAGCGCAGAGGCCACAAAGCAACAGCCTGGTGGTATAGTCTAGTAAAAGCAAGAAAGCCAGGTGTTGAATCTTAAGCAAAGGAGAGTATAGTATGAAATAAAGGAAGTAGAGGACTATCTAGAGCAGTGGTTCTCAACCTTCCTAATGCCTCGACCCTTTAATACAGTTCCTTATGTTGTAGTGACCCCCAACCATAAAATTATTTTCGTTGCTACTTCATAACTGTAATTTTGCTACTGTTATGAATCGTAATGTAAATATCTGATATGCAGGATGTATTTTCATTGTTACAAATTGAACATAATTAAAGCATAGTGATTAATCACAAAAACAATATGTAATTATATATGTGTTTTCCGATGGTCTTAGGCGACCCCTGTGAAAGGGTCGTTCGACCCCCGAAGGGGTCGCGACTCACAGGTTGAGAACCTCTGATCTAGAACCTTCCAAGCAATTATAAAAATTTATTCTGCATGAGAAGTGAATTTTTGGGGAAGGTTTCAGTAAAAGGATGACATGGTATAACTTAGATTTTAAAAAGATTTTTCTGGCTACTGAAATGACATTATGCAATAACGTAAAAAAAGTGGAATAATGAGGTGAATGAAATAGTTGTTTGGACAAAAATAATAATGAGAGTGATAAGAAGTGATTGAATCAGGTTATATTTTTATGGTAGCAAACTAATAGAGTTGTTGATGGAGTGCATTGGAGTCAGGGATAACTCAAGATAGTTAAAGTGAGCTGCTAGAAGAATAAAGGTGCCATTTAATCAGATGGTGAATACTATGGGAGAAGATGCTTTGGTGGGGAGATCATGGATCCTTTGGACATGTTAAGTTTGAGATGTCTACTGGACATTCAGTTAAATGATAGTTACCAGTCTGGAGATTAGTACAAACATGGAATTATCAATTTTGAGATTTCTGTGTTTTTAGAAAATATGTTTTTTTATTGATTTCAGAGAGGAAGGGAGGAGAGAGGTAAAAACATCAATGATGAGAAGAATCATTGATCGGCTGCCTCCTGCACGCCCCCTACTGGGGATGGAGCCCTCACAACCCTGGGCCTGTGCTCTGACCGGGAATTGAACTGTGACCTCCTGGTTCATAGGTCAACGCTCAACTACTGAGCCACACCAACCAGGCTGGAGATTTCTATGTTTAGATGGTTCATCAGACTGGAAAAGTTCATCAAAGAGACTTCTGCTCTTTATGGGAACTGAAGTAAACAGTCATAAAGAGCAGACGGACACTAATCCTGGTCCATTATTTCACAGATTAGATATTCCTGGAAATAGAATTCCTTATCCGCAAGAAGAATTAAAAGATAATAAAACTGACTATTAATATCGATATATTCTTTGAATTGATAGCTCTACAACATGACCTATGTACAAAATAGCATCTATACCTAGTATTTTCTTTGCCTAAATATATTCACAATTTAGTATTGTGGGAACAATAAATTGTTGATAATGCAATTCAGTTACTTGAAGAAAATCTTGCTTGAATATAGTTTGTTTCTCTGTGTAATTAATAAAGTATTCCCCTTCTTAAGTGCTGTTACCTACCACAAATAATGTGGCCGACAGAAAGAAAAAAAAAAGCAAAAATTGCAAGTTACTAAAGTGAGCATTTGCTTGTTTGCATATACTTAAAAATATCACATTTCAATTGGAAATGCCACCAGTTTGATCTGATGCTTAGATCACCTTCAACCTGCACACACAAGTGCAAATGTTGCCATCTGAGCCAAATTTTTTTTCCAGACTCAAGAGTCCAAATTAAACAGTGCAGATTACCTAATATAAATTATCCAAGTGCCTAGCCTACAGAAAATACAAGATTAAAGGTCCCTTTATGCTACAGTTTCTGCATAGGAGTTCTACATTGGCTAACATTTACAAAAGGGACTATCAAAGAAGTTTAAGAGCTGGGAATTGCCAAAGAGATCAATCTCTTGACTGCTCTCCAACCAGTGAAAAAAAGTGCAAGTAAAAGGATGGTATTCTAAAACTCTGTGGAGCTAAAACACGATAATTTTCCAAAGAACCTTTATTGCTAATATACAGCCTCCTGGTTTTTCCATTGTGTTTGCAAAGTTTTTCAGAATATGGGCTGCTAGACCTCAGGATTGGGGGGAGGGGAGAAGTGCACATGGACAAGTCAAGGTCATCATTAACATTTAACACGGTGAGAGAAAGACTGAGATTCACCTATTCACCCTTCCCTCTTCATTTAGCCCTCGTGGAGCTCAAGAGGGCAATGAATTAAATTTATTCCAGGCGACCTGGGGTTTTAGCTACTGTGAGTGACAGACTGGTGTTGGAGGCAGCTATGAAAGAGTATGCCAATCTGAGCCTGCACTCCATTAACACAAGGAAAATAAATTAAAGTTAAATATACATACATTTAAAGCCTGCAAGTTCACGGTAGTGTGACTCAAAAAGTTTAATATTAATTTGTATGTCCTTGTCTGAAAGTTTCAAACTTGTGAACTTGCAAAAGTATTTGACATTTTGATGTAGCAAGTTCATAAGGCATACTTTGGGAAAAAGTGGATATGCAACTCTTTATTTGTTCATGCATAAAGCACCAAGCTATGTTACAATTCTATTTAATTATGGCATGGCTTTGCACAAAAGATGCCACAGCATTATAATAAAAACCACCAGATGTCACTGTTACAGATTATATTCAAGTATATGGTAATCTAAAAGATATGTTAACTTTTCATTACCCAGTTTGAAGAAATTCTGGTTTATAATTTTAACAACAAGAAAATATTGCAATTGTGCTTTCTTAACTTGTAGGGGTTTTTTTCCTGTGGATCTTTAACTCCTCTTTAATTCTTTTTGGTTATTTTTATAGTGGCTCTAAACATAATTAGGGGATACGAAATTTTTCCCACTGGGAAGTTTAGTATACATGAGTTGCTGTCAAAAGTTTTCCTTTGAAAAACTTTATGTACAAATAAGATAACTTCTTACCTTCTCAGAAAAGTTGAAAGGCTGATTGGTGTGAAAGTAGACCAATAATTCCCTAATCCTCCAATTCTTTTACTTCAGCAGCATCAAATGTTTGGTAGATAGCTGGGCGTGGTGGAGAAGATGATTAGTTAAGCATGCAAATGAGTAGAGATTCCACACCCACATCACTCACTGTTACATAGGGGAGATCAAAGATGAATTGATATAATTAGAGCAAAACTATGTCCTCTATGAGTATATAGGGTACGTTTCCCTTTTAACAGGAGCCTCCTGTAGAAAACATTTCTCGCTATTTAGCCTAAGTGAAACAAAGGATTTAATAATGAGAATTTCTGAGGCAAATTTTGATGTATACTAGAGTTTGGGATGTCTGGCAATACCCTGCAAGAGACAATTTTATACCATTACAAACAGAGGTTTATTTAATGAGGCGATTGTGACATGTGTTGAACCAAAGGTTAACTGATTCAAATAAGGGCCTCACAGGACATCAGATGCAGTACCATTTGAAGGAACTGGTTTGCTTGTTTGTTTGTTTTGTTTTGTTTTGTTTTGTTTTGTTTTAGGAAGGGCCATGTAGGTAGATGAAAAGGAATTGCATGACTTCATAGGTACTAGTTAAATCCCACTAAACTTATGTTGGTATGTTGCCATAGAGCAGTAAAATCTATTTAGAAAAGGAAAGGAAAAGTTAGGAGAGTTCTGAGAAGTGAAAACGTCCCTCTCTCTCATAGGAACAAGTAGTAACAGCCACAGAACCTGTCTGTGAGCTTATGCCATTGTGGAATGTTGTTCAGCATATGGAGAGCTCGGCCCTTTTGTTGTCAGCCCAGGGCAAGGGATGAATTATCCAGGTAAAATCAAGTTTATTCTCCAGTAGATGCAAAATATTTTCCCCAGGAGATGTCTAATACTCTAAGTAAAAAGCTGTTATGCAAAGAACTGAGAAACTAGCCTGCCATTGTTAAATATAATTTTTTGTAAATTTTAATGGCAGTAAAAACAAAAACAGGGGCAGGTTGACTTATGGTTTTCTTAGAAACATTCCCATGAGGGATGTCAGTAAAATCTTCCTTTCTAGGCTTCTTTATTTGAGTACAAAAAAGCAGGAAAGAGAGGGAAGAAACTACCAGTCAGAGCTTTCCATGTTTTGCTTCTCTACGAAGTCTTTTAGTTCCATGATGGTTATGCTTAAATTTCCCAAACAGTGATAAAATCTTCGGTAATCCGGAACTGCACTAGATTCAACCTATTGCCCTATTTGAAAAGACAAGTCTATTTCAATTTCCTTGGGCTTCTGACTTTTCATTGGGGGACAGCACTATTCCATCTATCTGATAAAGGACAAATGTCTCTAACCTGCACTTGCATGTCTCATTGTCCTTTTGGTTGTTGCTGTTGTTTTGTTGAGGATCTAGTCTCAGTGATACTGAGTGTGACCAATTAGAGAAACTTGTCAGGACAGAATACCTTACATGCTAAGAAATTAAGCTGAAATGTTTTCCAGATTAACATCTGCTTTGGTCCTAGAATATAAGGTTGCATGCAGAGAGTAAAGGGAATCAAATAACGTTGTCACTTTATAGTCAACTCCTTTCCATTTTTAGGTCTGTTCAAGAAATAGTGGAGATGGGCCCGGCCGGCATGGTTCAGTGGTTGAGCATTGACCTATGAACTAAGAGGTCATGGTTCCATCCCTGGTCAGGGCACATGCCCAGGTTGCAGGCTCAATCCCTAGTGTGGGGCATGCAGGAGGCAGCCAGTCAATGATTCTCTCATCATTGATGTTTCTATCTCTCTCTCTCTCTCTCTCTCCCTTCCTCTCTGAAATCAATAAAAATATACTTTAAAAAATAAAATAAATAAAAAAGAAATAGTGAAGATGGGGCTTCAAATTCTAGTTGTTCGTTTGCTTGGTACAAAGTCAAATGTATGCCTAATCATTAAATCATACTTGTTTTATTATGTCTTCTGAGCTGTCTTTGCATTTTCCTATTGGTATCTAAGTCATCTTACCAGTGTTGATCACCTCAGGGGCCATCAAATATAGAGCTCTTTTCCACACCCTGCTTATCTCCTTTAAACTCACATCCACCTTTGGGTTATAAATATATATGTCATGAACAAGGAAGAATATAGAAAAGGGAAAATCTTTAAAAGATTTCATCCAGAGAAGAGGATGAATATTGAGAATATTTTTCTGTACACATTTTCATTGCTACAAATTGTCTTAGTTCAATTGGTAGAATCCAGGTTTTCCCCCACACAATTCCATTTGTAATTTCAACAAGTACAAGATTTTTAAGAATTCTTTATTGCAAATTTTACAATTGTCATCCTTTTATTTATTTCCCCAAATCCCATGATTACATTACAAATGTCCTGAATTATCTTACTGGTAAAAGTACCTTGCCAAAGCTCTTCATTGTAACTATGTAGTTTCTTGGTTTTGGTAATGCACTCTGTTCATTTTGTGAACCAGTTCTTGTTCATAAGTACTGTCAGTAGCTATGGGAGGCTGGTTTTCTTATCCAACTGTCTGTTAATAATTTCTGAATTTTGCTTCTAGGGTTGTTTTTATTTAGTTATTTAAATTAAATTTTTTATTATTGTTGTTGAAAGTATGACAGATGTGCCCGTGCCCCCTACCCCCCATCAGCTCCCTCCACCAAGCTCTCACCTCCCCCGACCCCCAGGTCTTCACTGCACTATTATCTGTGTCCATGGGTTATGTATATGCTCATAAGCTCTTTAATGGTACTAGAACTTCTAAAGAGAAGGGCTATTGCATAGCAGTTTATTGCCTCCTAGGCTGTTGCATTTGTGGCACTGGTTTGGTGGGGGTAGCTCATGGAGATGACAGGTGAGGAGAAACTAATCATCCACTTGCAGATCACTCACTGGATTAATCTTAGGAAAAAGAGAAAGGCCGTGCCCACACTTTTCAGGGAGCCATCTATTTGTAAATTTACCAGATGAATAAAAAATCATTAGGCAAGAAAGGAAAGGTCAAAGATCAATATACAGAAAATCACTCTAATTCTAAATTGTTGTAATAAATGTAAGACAATTATTAAATTCCTAAGAAAAGAAAACTCCTGCATTTGTGATGGAGAAGGAGCAGCTTGATCTGAAATCCTGACTTCTGTCCCTTGTTTTCACCTGCCTCATTTCTGATGGCCACTAGTAGGGGTAAGAGGCTTACTGAGCCCCGTTAATCTTTTAAGACTGGATCCAAACACGAAATTACTCAAGGCCAGAAAATGCTTTAAAGTGAAATAAAATGGCATGATACAAGGCAATCTTTAAAACATGTTACTTCAAACCTGTTTTGAGGTCTCTTGAGCTGTGCTAATACAGTAGCCATTAGCCACAAGATACTATTAAGCACTTGAAATATGCATAGTCCCAAGAGATGTGCTAAAAGTGTAAAATGTGTGCTGGATTTCAAAGTCCTAACACACAAAAAGAATGTAAATCACCTCATTAATAATAATTGATTACATATTTAAACTATATTTTTGACATATTAGGTTAAGTTAAATAAAATACACAAAATTATTTTCATTTGTTTATTTTTATTTTATAGTGGCTACTAGAAAATTTTAATTCTAAGTATGATTTGTATTATGTTTATATTGGACAATACTCTAACAAAATGCTCTAGTAATGTTCCTGTCTTGTTCCTAGCCTGCCACCATTGTAGAAGTTTGAAGAATATATTGGCTTAGCTTGGAGATTTTGGATTTAAGCAGATCTTACTTTATATCCCACTTCTGAGTAACTTTGGAAATATTACTTAAACTCTCTATCTGAATTTGCCCAGCTACAAAACAGAGATAATAAAATAGAGCCCACCTGCATCTTATGGCTACTGTGAGATTAAATAAAACTATAAATTTCTTATTGGCCTTCCACATAAGAATCATTCAGTTATGACTAATGTTATTTATGCTCTTAATTCCTGCTACCAAGGAACTCCCTTTAGTGTTAGATTCATCAAATCTAGGTTTAAGAGAATAAACTCTCAAGAACACTTAATATTATTCTCTCACCTGCCTAAATAAATTATACCTTAGTTTTCCTGGATGGCTGACCCCCAGAATGACCCATTTTCAAAAGAGTCCATGCCTTCCCCTAGGGATGTAATTGTCTTACAGACTACAGTTGAGCGATCAATATTCATATTAGAAACACATACCTATGGTATTGGAATGTAGATGTAGTTGATTCATGATGTAAACTAGCAAAATAAACCATCTGATGTTGAAGAAGGAATTTCACATAAAATGCCATCAACTAGGGTGACTTGAATATTTTATTGAATAAGCTGTCTTTATAAATTGTTTCATGGAATTGGCTGATATGGCCCAGTATTGAAAATCAACAGAAAGAAAATACTATTTTACTCTTACAAAAACAAAACAAAGCAAAACCCCAGTGGGTCTGCATTAGGAACTTCCTGCAGTTTTGTTCGCTAACCCTCAAACAAGTATAAACTAAGAGAGAATTGAGCTTATCAGAACTGAAATAATCAAGAAGAGGAGACTGCCTCTGAATATTCTAGAAAAAGAAAAGCCCAAGTTTGGAACCCAACACTTGTGAGGGTGATAATTAAAGATCAGAGGTGTAGGTTTGAGTACGCCAGAGGGCATCATTTTATTTACTAACGTCCTTAATTCTGAAATTATATGCAACCCTAGAATTTGAAAAAAGCAATTTGAAAAAAAGCAATGCATAGTAAATATTAAATGAGGTACTACTTTACTTGAGACATTACTCCAAGGGATAATACAGAAAATAAAGTTTGGAAGTGGATTTAAACTAACTGATGCTATAATAGGTTGCTTTTTAAAAGGAGAGATGCTTTGGAAATTGTCTCAAGGGCTGCTAGACCCTGCCTCTTTTTAAAAAATATATATATATTATTGATTTTTTACAGAGAAGAAGGGAGAGGGATAGAGAGTTAGAAACATTGATGAGGGAGAAACATCGATCAGCTGCCTCCTGCACACTCCCTACTGGGGATGTGCCTGCAACCAAGGTACATGCCCTTGACCGGAATCGAACCCGGGACCCTCCAGTCCGCAGGCTGACACTCTATCCACTGAGCCAAACCAGTTAGGGCTAGGCCCTGCCTCTTAAACACACCTTTGTGTCATTAGTAGTGTTGCACAGGCTAATATATTGGAATATTGGAATATTGACAAAAACTTCCTGGGTAAGTACAGCAGAAGAGACAAAAAGCAGGCATTTGGACCTTAAACTGGACTTTAGACAGGGAGTTGTTTGGATGCAGGAATGAAGAAGAAATACAGTTCAGCCACAGACTGGCTAAGAGAGAAAGGTGGCAAAGGCCAGCAGGGAGGGGGTTTAGGTGCTGTAACCAATTTTTCCCCGTAGGCAGGTGGAGCCCAGCAGCTGTATATCCAGGAGAAGGGTATTCAGAATCCAAGTCAGAGCCAGTGGTGATTGGATAGAGGCACCATAACAACTTGCCCAGCGGTCAGGGACTGGGTCCCAGTTTCTTGGTGGTGTGGCAGAGGAATGAGGCAGAGCCTCCGTCCTAAAGGCACTGTGGTTCTCAACTGGGAGCAATTTTGCCCACAAGGGACATGTGTTAACATGTGGAGACTTTTTTTCTCTTGATTGTCACTGTTAAGAGTGAGCAAGTATAAGTTGGTGTTTAGTGGGTAGATGTCAGGATGCTGCTAAACATCCTACAACACATTTAGCCCCACAACAAATGGTTATCTGGCCCAAAATATCAATGGGAGTGCTATTTAGAAACGCTGCTCTATGCTGATTTCCAAGGCAAAAGTTGGACAGAGAACAATAACACTAAAGTCCAAACTGGATTATAAGGTGGGAAGCAGGTGTCGGCACAAACTCAATTAAAAAGAGATCAGGAGGGGCCTCACAACAGTTATGAATTGGTCCCACGTTCTCAGGGATTGGGCCAGCACTCCTAGGAGACGGAGTGGAGGAGAGGGAAAAGCAAACCTGCATTCAATTCAAAACAAGTTTTGTATTCCTGACTTGCTTGTTGTAAAATGGACATAACAATTCCAGATCATGGGGCTATTGTGAAGACCGCAAGAGGCAGTATATCTAAAATGCCTAGCTCAGTACTTAGAACATCATGGCACTAGAACAGCAAGAAAGTGGCTACACCTAACATATAATACAGAAGTTATATATACTCTTGGCAAATCAACAAAAGATCCTGTGTCTAAATCTAATGAACAAACTCTGCATCACAAAATTACTAAATAAATAAATAAATAAATAAATAAATAAATAAATAAATCTAATGAACATTTATTTGTAAAATAAATAGTCATCTTATTTGGCCGCACAGGGTGCTGACCACCACTTTCTCCCTTTGAAACTCTGCTGCTGGCTTTTGTTGTCCTGGGCTGTCATGCTTTGCTTTTTAGATCTCTGACTCTCCTCAAATTCAGTCTTAGGCTCTGTATTTAGGTATGCTTTCTATTTTATTATATTCAGGCCTATCTCTTCCCCCTTCCTATGCACACTCTTTCTAAGCAATGGCATGTACTCATCTTACGGCTTTATCTACCTCTGATAGCTCCACTCCAAATATTTCCTACATGTTCCAGAAGCATTGCAAGCTCAGTATCTCCAAACCAATTACAGAAACCTTTTTTCTCTCCTGTGCTCCTCTTATATTGGGAAATAGCACCACTACTCAATCAGTTACTCCAACTAGGAACCCAGAAGTCATACTTGATTCTTCCCTCACCTGCATTCTTCACATAAGTGGCATTAAATCCTTCATACACTAACTCCTAAACAGCTCAGGTATCTCATTGAATCCCCACTGCCGCCACACTCTAGCTCTCTCTTCAAAAATCTTTCGTGCGGACTATTGCCACAGTTTCTGATTTATCTCTCTCGGCCACCCATCTTTTTCTTTTTCTTCTTATGATGATGATTCTCTAAAATTTTTGCACTATTTACATGGTTCTGCATTATCCTTAGGACAAAATTCAGACTCCTAACATGGGTAACAAGTCTGTGATTCTGCCTCCAGCCTCACTTCCTGTGATCCGGGCAAACAGATCTTTCTTTTTCTGAAGTCCTTCTCAGAAGGCTCTTGCTATTCTCGTTGCATGGAACACTCTCCTCCATTCTCCCAGGCCCTCACAATTTCCTAACTTGTTTTTACAGGTCTTTGTTCAACTATTAATCCCTCCAGACAGCCTTCGCTGGGTGCTCACCACCATTCCCCTCAAGGCTCAAGTGGGCACCCTGCTTCTCCGTTCCTATAGCAGTTACCACACTGTATTGTAACCGCTGCTCCCTCATCTGTCTTCCCAACTAGATCTGCATAAGCTCCAAGAGGGCAGAAATGGTGTCTCTCTTGCTCACTTGGAAACCCACTGCCCAGCATACAAGTCAATGAATAAAAGATTTCAGATAAAGGAATAACAAAACCTAGTTAACCTCTCATCAACCAGAAGGCAGGAATGCTATTGTTCATATACAGGGGTGGGCAACAGTAGGTTTATAGTTATGAATTCGAGAAACACAGCTAATAAAGCTATTGTAATAACCATAACCTGCATGTCTTTTTTCATACAAGCTGTAGACCTGCTTTTGCCCAGCCCCTATATTGCAGAATTCTGCTATAATGCCTATAAAGCATTAGAAAGTTCCAAGTCAATTTCAATTAAAATTCTGCCTTCTCAGTGGCTCCATTCTTCCCTGGGGGACCCAGGGAGTCTAAAGCACAGGCCCAGGGAACTCTCACCACAGTAGAACTACAACTGTCGAGAAAGTCTGCCTTTCAGTTTAATAATTCAAACACTAGACAGGGCTGGGAAGGTGGCTCCTCAACTCTCCCTCTGGGAGAAAAATACAATTTTCCAAGTGTTTGGATCAACAAGAGTGCCTGTATTCAGCCTGGTTGTCTTAAATGCTTGACCCAGTGCCAGACACATAGTAGGCACTCAACTGTAAATATTTGTTTGAACAAATGATTTAAAATTCAGGATAGACTCAACATCTCTTTTTCTTTAGCACTATTCTTATTTTTCTGTATTCACAAAGCTACAATATATAGCAGATTTAGTTTCTTATCAAATTTTATATGACATTTCCAAAGTTCTCAGGTACTTCCATAGCAAATTTACTTGAAATATTATAAAAATGTCAATATTGTACAAATTTAAGGCATTTAATCTTTAAACTTATTTCATTAGATTTTTAGTAAAATAGTTAAATATTACATAATCAGATTTAGCTTGTTTGTTTTTACTTCTGAGGTCAGTAACCTAACTATACATCATGAAGTTGTTGCCATTTATGAACAAGTACTGATCTATATACACAGAAGTGACTTCTACACCTTTATAACATTGGGATAATGTGTATTCTTTTAAAAGGAAAACTTATAATAAAAAAGGGATAGTGTATACATAAATGTTCCTTCTACATTTAGAGCAGCAGTCTGATCACCATTCCATTATAATCATCTTCTATACAAGTAAGAAGTAAAAGATTAGAAACTTTATCTTAGTTAACCTCCAAGAAAAGAAAGTTTTATAAAAGTATTATTCACAAGTCATTTTGTACAGCACATTACTTTAGGAAACACTGTTATTCACTGCCTCATTGTAGACGTTTATCATGGACATAGTTCCTTGTTAACCAAGATTGAGCCACTCTATTCTTTAAGAAGCCCTTTCTTTTTGTTTTTAAGAAGGAAGTCTGTGAGTTGGATGGAGATAAAATGAAGTGTGCTGTGAAATATGGTGTTCAATATTCCAAAGAAATATGTAATTAAGACTGATAAGATTAAAATCATTTTCCATCGTGACTGTTCATATGCCATATGTTTAGGAGTTCCCTATATGGAAACCCTTAGGTCTAAAAGAAGTATATAGCTCATTACAACCCTTTTAAAGATTTCATTTAACAAACAAACAAATAAAAGGTTATCTGGTGCTTGAATTAAAGGCCAACGACACAGTGAGGGCCCGTGGGTCAAGCACAATGAAGTCACGGTGAAGTCAAACTTCGCTGGTCCTGAACTCGCCACACATAACCATAGTTAGCATACGCTTTCTACACAGTTGGTAGCAATCAGATACATATTTAATGTGGTTTCATTATATCCTATAAATGCTGGCAATAGAATAATCTCCCCAGGGTATTCAGTGAATAATAGAAAAGAGAAAATGGTGAGCGCGTTTAGCACATGCACCCACAACCTCATGATAAAAGGCACCATTTCTCCCATACAGCACCTGTTGTCATAGCTGCTTTAATTACTTTTCATTGTAGTCAGCAGTCTGAAATATTTATCATGGAGCCTATAATTTCTCAAATCCAAAACCGACATCTACCCAAGTGCTACAGGAACTGACATATTTCACCCACCCCTCCTAGCTGGGCTTTACTTGCAACATCAAAAGTGCTAAACAAAATACCTTCCAGGGAGCTTCATCTGATTAGAATTAGTGCATGAAAAGATGCCAGGATGTTCACACAGCATTAAAAAGGCAGTGCAGCACATCCAATTTTGACTAAAATAGGGACAAAAATCATTTCAGCATTAAATACTAAAGCATTCAATGTGCTAAAATAAAAATGCACATGATTTTAAATGTTTTTGCACATAGGCACCAACTAGGAACACATTCATTCATCATCTCTAGGACTTATTTTTCCAACCAGTTTAAATATAAAGTTAGGTTAGATTTTTGCACCTTTTTCTTCAGTAAATTATTACTTATAAATTCAATGCTTTGGCTATATTCTTTTGACAGTAAAATATGTTGTTATCTATAATAAAAATTTGCTGTTTCTTTAAATGAAGGTCCAAATGAGGTCTTTTAATCTTATTTATTTAATAAAAATGTATTTATATTTACCTACTACAGATCAACATAATTCAGAGTCAAAAAATTTTAGATAGCAACCAAGTAAATACTTATGTCCACACACTGACACTCACAAACATAGACAACACAAAAGTTTCACAAATTAAGGTTACCCTTCCTGTATACATATTGTATTTATTTTGTAACCACTGTTTATGATCAAGTAATTTATTTTTACAATGTACAGAGAGTGTTTCTCATACCTAGCTATCCATTAAAATTATCCTGGGAGATTTTTAAAATTTTATTTATTGATGAGAGAGAGATTTGTTCTTCTAATTTTTTATGCATTCATTGGTTGATTCTTGTATGTGCCCTGACCTGACTGGGGATTGAACCCACAACCTTGGCGTATCGGGATGACACTAATCAACTGAGCTACCCGGCCAGGGCCTCATCTGGGAAGATTTTAAAACGAAGGAATATATGAGATTGAGCCCCATTCCAACAATTTACCCTCTCTGCAGAATAGCATTTGAAAAGCTGAATCTTGCACTATTGAGTCTAATGCACTTACTGTGTGAAACTCTTTGGAGAAGATGAAACTAACAAGATGCATTGTTATTATCTCCAGTTGAATCCAGGGCTTTAGTGTGGCAGGACTTTTGGATTATTTTACATTAGCATATCAGTTTTATAGGCTATGAAGGCCTATTAAATTCTTGAAGAGGTGTTAAAATATTTTATTTTAAGAAGTAGCTTAATATTCATTCTTTAACCTTATGTATACTATCATCTCGCCTAAGATAACTTTCTTCACTGAACCTTAAAGATATTTAACCCCAGGACCTATCTGAATATTACCAATTAGTGAATCCTGAATCAACAAGGTCCTATAAAAATGGGCAGTTAAACTGTGGAAAGAAAACAATGGCTCTTTGACCAAGATTGAATTAAGACGAATGATTTTTTTAGTTCGACACAAACATGTTGCCTGGTTAATTCTATATTTTTATTTTTCTTCTTTTACTCCCATTCTTTCTTCCTTGTAATTTTCTATAAGTGAAAAATTAACGTTACAAACTAATTTAAAAATTGGATTTGAGCAATGAACTGCCTTATTGGAAAAGTGCTGCAGCTGCCGAATTTGATGTATAACAAACTAGTTCTTAGAGACAAGAACCAGGGCCTGCAGTTCCACTGCTGACAAGCTGTGTGGCTGAAACGGGTCATCTCAGCTGCCATGCTGAAGCGGAAGGAAGCCACTGACCAGATGCATGTAGAAGACTGCGAAAATGCGACAGATCAAACAAGATTCGTGTCAGACATTTGCCTTAATGACCCCAGCTCTCAGATGTATTAACACGATTTTATGTTTGTTTTAGATTTCTTATCATTGGCTCTTTTTTTTATTGTTGTGCTTTTATGGTTTTCAGCCTAAACCAGCAATATTTTGATTACTCCAGTAAGCTCTCTTCTGTGCTCTCCACGGTGAGTGACTGTTCCAGACTCTTACAGTTTTTATCCTTTACCTCCCAGAGAAAACAATGACTATCATTGGCCTCCATATTCAGTTTCCTCTATTCTCACAAGTTCATTATTACTCTCCTCCCAGGTCTCCTCTCCCTTGAATCCTCAGTCCATTGTAGGTTCATTTCTTTCCCCGAAAGTCATCCCTAACTGCTGACTTGCCAAGTTCAACACCCTTTACCTCTCTTTTGTATAGTGTAATATATCTCACTGATTTACAACTCTTGTAATTTGTAATTTTTATCAATTCCTTTAATCTGAGCTAAAATTTTCCTTCGCCAAATCTCCAAAGAAAGAGTTTGGTTGACAAATTAGTAGTAAAAATACCACATCTATGGACATTGTTAACCTACTTAATTACTATAAATTATTTTAATGACTTTAGTACACAACTTTTAAAATTAAGATAAATGCTACTGATTATACTTCACAGCACCAGACAATTTTCTGGAATGTTCTTTCTTTAGAAGAATTTTGTTTAGCATTATTACACATGGTTGTAAGTACTCAAAAGTTAGAGCATTGTTTTGTTTTGTTTTGTTTTGAGCATTTCTTTTAATTTATTATGGGCCTTGCCTGTAATTAATTCATGTCAGTGATATTTAACTCTATTTACAAATGTTAATCTTTTAAATAAAACCACTTATTTTTAAAGGATTATTCCAAGTAAGAATAAATTTATTTTATGTTTCTTCTCTAGCAAAATGGTGAAAAATAGTGCCATCTTCAGAGGAGCCATCTTATATACATTCCCCAAATGAGTGTGAACTTTTTCTACCAGTTACACTGCCCTGAACAGGAGGACTACAACCAACTATTTTTTTGACTGACAAATCTGAACCACCTCTCAAAACTTGAACTTGAATATACTTTGAAAAGAAAAAAATACACACCAGGTGAACCAGGCTGATGGTGTGTGTGTGTGTGTGTGTGTGTGTGTGTGTGTGTGTGTGTGTTTAATGCTTGCCAGGTTTGTAAGAATAGGGTGAGGTTCTCTGAAGTCAATAGAGTCTGTGTTAAGGTGGCAAGAAAGTACATGTTGTACCTTCCTTACCTTGTGACTTTACACTTTCACACAATTCTATTCTCTAATCCCAGAGTAGCTCTAAGGAAAACAGTAGACCTGAGGGGACCTCTAGGTGTTTTCTAACGCCTCTTAAACAGCTGTGAATGCTTGGCAAGACTGGGACACCACAGAGACTTTGGCTTTCTTCCCACCAGCTCTGTAGTCATATTGGTTATGATCCCCCCCAAACACTGTACTTCAGACTCTCTAGCCATGCACCTTTTTAGGGGATTTTCCTTTGCTAGAAGCAAATTGCTGCCTTCACCTCACTTTTGATGATGGCATTTATGAGAAGGTGAAACCTGGAAAGCATCTGGTATTTGATGCTCCATTATGAAAACCAGGACTGGGAATACATAAGAATGTAGAACAACTGTAAAAATGATGCTGGCTTTACTATTTTCATAGATAATATAATATAGTTAGGAGAGTGAAAAGTTACTTTAGCTGTATTTTGATATCAGGAATACTATAACTGCCAACTAACAATCAGCTTTATTCATTTCCCTCACTGTGTGGTGGTTTATTTTATTTTTGTTTATATTGAGTTGGGTTTTAACTACAAATTAAGTCACATTAAAGAAGGAAGTTCAAAATATCATAACCTAAGTTACAGTTCCTTAGCACAATTGGCATTTTGAGCTGGATTGCCACATGTTCCCTGGTGGCAAAATCATATCACTTAAGAACCACTGACCTCAGGCACCCCTGAACAGAGTGTTCAGCCTGGAATAGTTTTAAATGGCCTCTCTCTACAGTGTCCATGGGTCAAATAATCATTGGGCTGTAAAGAATCTGTGACATCAGCTTTCTCTTCATTTTACTCTTTCTCTTTCCTATTTTTTTCTCTCCCACTTTTCACTCTTCTCCCTTTTTCCTCCATTTCTTCTCCCATTTCCTTTTCTTCCCTCCTCCTCCTCCTCCTCCTCCTCCTCCTCTTTCTTC
>NW_005366346.1:113793-127994 GCF_000412655.1 Myotis brandtii | reverse complement strand
TCTTCTCTCTCTCTCTCTCTCTCTCTCTCTCTCTCTCCTTTCCTAAACAATTCAATCCAGAATCCATGAATCGGAACTGAGGAGATATGCGTCCACAGTGGTGATGGTGGGAGGATAGGATGAGGAGAAGGAAGGGGGTTCGTGATAACCCAGAGTAGAGTGTAATAGCCCAGACTGGAGTGCACTCATGTGGGGTGGGTGAAAGCAGCAGCAACATAAGATTGGTTACACACAGGGAGATTGCTCAAGTAAACGTATTAAAACTGATGGAAGCCAGGTTCCTCACTGTCAGAGATGCGAGTTACAAATGTAGAAGGGGAGAAACTAGATTGAATCCTGTGGTGTTAGACTGAAATTAGAAATATGGTAATGAAATCATGGCTTTGAAGCTATAAGGTTGATATAAAAATACATATAGATATGAACGTGTGTGTGTGTGTGTGTGTGTGTGTGTGTGTGTGTGTTCTCTAGCTCTGGCCACTGAGAAATTCCAGGAGTTGCAACCCTCAAATAGCAATTCATACACCTGGGGCCCAGATACTGCTTTTTAAATATCATTCTTCACTATGAGGAGACAAACCTCTTTGGAAGAATGGCTGGTTCTAAGGCTGGAGCCAAGAAAATACAAGGTGAACCTAGAACAGTGATGGCGAACCTTTTGAGCTCAGCGTGTCAGCATTTTGAAAAACCCTAACTTAACTTTGGTGCCATGTCACATATAGAAATTTTTTGATATTTGCAACCATAGTAAAACAAAGATTTATATTTTTGATATTTATTTTATATATTTAAATGCCATTTAACAAAGAAAAATCAACCAAAAAAATGAGTTCGCGTGTCACCTCTGACACGCGTGTCATAGGTTCGCCATCACTGACCTAGAACATCTTATTGTGCCAAAAAGTAAGGATTTTAAAATGATGACATTTCACAGAAGGAAGCTTGAAGGCACAGGACACTGGCCAACTCTTGCACAATATTTGCAATAAAATAAGTAACAGTAATAAATTACAACTCATTGAATAAAACAGATCCATGAGTCCATAATGATCTATAATAATAAAAGCATAATATGCTAATTAAACCAGACATCCTTCCATCCTTCTGGACAAAGCTGGGGCTGTGAGGGAAGCCTGGGTCCCGGGTGCCTGCCAGCGGCCAGAGGAAAGCCTGGGTCCTGGGTGCCAGAGGGAAGCCAGTGCCGGCAGCTGGGGGAAGGAAGGCCTACTCTTGCACGTTGCATGAATTTTGTGCATCAGGCCTCTAGTATAATACATAAATGAAAATATTTTTAATTGGATGAGAAACAGGATATTAACTCAAAGGAACTCACAACAAAATAGTTATGAATTACAGAGTGTAAAGATGCAACTTTACAGCAAAGAAGCCTGATAGGCACCACCTTAATCAGGTGATCAAAGTTAACCTCACCAATAAATGAAATAAATGAAAATGTGTACCACTTGATAGGATTCAATGAGAAGACCACAGCATTTCTTTTGTAATATTCCTACAGAAGATGCATTGCCTGAATCTAATAACAGGAAACATCAGACACAGATGAAGCTATTCTATAAGCTACTTGGCCTGTAATCTTTGAAAATGTCATAGTCATGAAAATCAAGGAACAACTGGGGAACTACTCCAAACTGAAAGAATAGATATGGCAACTAAGATGGTAAACCTTATGTATTCCCATCACATAAAAGAAAAGAAAATGATCAGAAAGTGAGGTGATAAATATGTTAATTAACCTGATTTTGCTGATTAGTTTAAAATGTATCCCTACATCAAAACATCAAGTTGTATACCTTAAATATATGCAACTTTTATTTGTCAATTATCCTATATAATAAAATCCTAATATGCTAAGTGTCTGGTCGGCCATTCAACCAATCAAAGCGTAATATGCTAACGATATGCTAAGGCTGCTCAACCGCTTGCTATGATGTGCACTGACCACCAGGGGGCAGACAGTCAACCCATAGACCAGTCGTGATGTGTACTGACCACCACCAGGGGACAGATGCTCTGACCTGTAGGTTAGCTTACTGCTGGGGTCCAGCCGATCAGGACTGAGTGAGACTGGCCGGACATGCCCTGGAGCCCTCCTGCAGTCCCTCTCTGGTTGGCCAACCTTCCTCGTCCCTCCCCGGCCCTGATCATGCACCAGTGGGGTCCCTCAACCTGGCCTGCGCCCTCACGCAATCCGGGACCCCTCAGGGGATGTTGGAGAGCCGGTTTCAGCCCAATCCCACAGTCCAGGCTGGGGACACCACTGGTGCACAAATTTGTGCACTGGGCCTCTAGTACCTCAATAAAGCTGGGGGGGGGTGGTGAATTTCAAGGTTGTTTTATTGAAATGGAATTATTTTAGTCTAGAAGCAAGCTATTTTTGATAATACAATTCATTCAAACACATTGATCTATTTGCTTCCCATCAGTTTCATGTACTATTGACCATCACCTATGTTCTTTGATAGACACAGTTCTCAAGCCCACTGTATTTCCTTACTCTTTCATCCCAATGCCGCTCCCGCTCTCTCAACAGTGGTGGTTACTTTGAGGCCTCTGACATAGCAGGCTTGGGTGGGAAGGCAATAGCCTTAATCTAATCTTCACTTCAAGTCTGATTCACTCTGTTTAACTGGTAATTATCATAGGCATATTTATTATGGTAAAATATCCATAACATGGCATAAAATGTACCACATGAACCATTTTTAAGTATGTGTACAGTTCAATGGCATTTAAGTACAATCAAATTGTCTTATAGACTATTTTTGCTGAAAGCCTATTTCAGGCTTTTCTCCACTTTTTTACATTAATTTTTAAAACTTTTATTTCTAAAAAGCAGTGTATATATATCTAAGGTGTACAGTGAGCTCATATACATATTCATAGTGAAATGACTGTAGTAATCATTGCAGGGTTATCTCTTATTTTAGTAAACAGAAACATTTGAGTCCTCAAACCTATATGACCTTATTTACTGGACACTCTTTCCTTTGAGCTCTACTTGAAATCTAGTCAGTTCTTGTCTGAGCTCATCTCTACTGTCTGCTAATACATTTTAAGTGAAGAAAACAATACATGCAATATTATAGCAGAAATAATTACTACAAATACTGACTTACCAAATGTCTGTGTTTCACCACATTCCGCAGACATTGTATATGCACATTATGGGACATGTTTTAGCCAATGAGCCATTTCTGACCTAAAGCATTCTGAGCCAGTACATGGCCCTCTCTCACTTTCTTCTCTTGCAGCAGAAACCTGGAAAGTTTGTGTTCCAGATGACAAAGTCACAGCATGCAGGTCTCAATCCTCCCCTCACTGCTTGGTAGAATGGCCTTGCAGAGTGAAAAATGGACATTTATATATGAAGCCACTGAGATTTTGTTGGTGGCTTGTTATCACAGAACCAGATGGTCAAATTTGACTTGTGTAAATATCCTATTTTTAAAAATCATTCAAAGCCAAACAATATATTTTTCCATTGAAAGACACCTGTAAGAAAACATAGTAAGGATTATTGAAAATAGTAGTAAAGTAGTATAAAAGAATTTCTGCCTTTTCTGTACCCTTTTCTTTTAACAATGCTAATATGTTTGGATAATACCAGTATAATTTACTTTTAAAGAACTGTACACATACTTTAAAATAAATAAATAATACTAAAAGTAAATGTAACATGTGGCATATTTGAAGATCTTCAAGTTTTTTCCCCAGAAAGTTTCTGCCAATTCACATTTCCATAAGCAGTGTGAGAGAGTATGTCTTACCCTTTCTTGTTAATGCTGGTTATTTAAAAAATAATAATTTATAAACAACTAAAAAGGTATCTGGTTTAATCTGTGTACCTTGGATTGCTGTTGAATACCTCTTCAAATACTTTTTCACATATTCATTAGCCATTTTCATTTATTTTTTATGAGTTACATTGGTGTCTTTGCTCATTTACATATTAGATTTCTAGTAACTCTATTACTTTAGTACAAATAGTTTTTCTTTTTTTACTTAGCCATTTCATTGTATTTTCAAATTCAAACGTTTTAAATTATTGTAGTAAAATTTATCATTTTTTCCCCTTTATAAAGTCTTCTTTTCCTTTAGGCTTAAGAAAGCCTTGTTGAAACCGGGATTATATAGGTATATAATTCACTCTAATTTTTATGGGATATTTTTGGTATATTTTTATGGTTAACATTTAATTGATCTGAAATGTATATTGCAATTATAACATAATAGGAAATTTTAATAAGGTACTTTTCAAATCATTAACCAATCATCTCAGCTCCATTTATTGCATTAGCCTGGGTATAACATCCACCCCCCAGTGATTCTCAATGCTATATAAATTGGTGGGTGCTCTATTCTGTTCCATTGACCCATCAGTTTATTCTAGTGCCATTATAATATATAAATTACTTTAACTCAGTAATATGTCATTTACCTTATGGGATAAGCTCTTCCTCCTTACCTCCTACACCCACAAACACTCCAAGTAATCAACTTTTCCAAAAATTTCATAGTTACCACCACCCAATTATTTTTTCAGATAGATTTTAAAATTTGGTTGTTAAAGTCCAAAAATAAACTCCCATAGAAATGTTGAGATTCCATTAACTATTTTTCTATTATTAATTTGTTCATTTCATCTTTATCCTCATTTTTCTTAATTATTGGCTGGGCATTTCTTTTGTTCTTTTCCTTCTTTCAACAGAAAATCATGAATATCCTTTCACTGCCATTTTCAATTTATTCATTCATTCAACTACATTTATTAAGCCCCTGTTTCAGGTATGGAAAAATACCCTAATGACAAAGTCTTTGCCTTATGAAGGTTACATGCTAGTGGAATGAGATGGACAATAAAAATAAATAAATAAATCACATTATTTAAAGTAATAACAAATTATCTTCTCTCTAATGTTATTCTAAAATATTCACTGTTTCATTAAATGCTGCAATCAACATCCTTTAGCATAAATCTTCTTTAATATGTACAATTATTACCTTATTATAAATTTCCAGCAGTGAGGTGTTAGTTCAAATGATATACACAATATATGTTTTGATATGTGTTGTCTAATTTCCCTTCAAATTGTTTATAGCAATTTACACACCCAACAACAGACCTACTTTCCTCTCTCTTGCAAAATCGGGGTGTAGCATTTTAATCTTTGCCAGTCTAACAGGCAAAGGAAGGAATTCATAGTGTTTCCATTGTACTTCTTTATTTTTTAAATGAGGTAGCATATATTTTCTTAAGTTTATTTTCTCCATTACAAAAGAGATGTTCATCCACTTTGCTATTAGAAGTCTTTGGCCAAATGTTTTTATCTGCAAGTAACAAAAGCCTTTCTGAGTCCCGGTTTAAATATGGGGAAGACTTCATAGAAAGAGTTCCGGTTGACTCTGGGGACCTGAGGGCAAGAAAGGCATCCTGGTCCCCTGGATCTTGGACAAGTGTCTGTACCTGACAGCCAGCTACCTTCTCTCCCTGGGTGGGGGTGTGGGGATGAACAGACCATTGCCCAGTACATGTATGTTTTCTACTTTTCCTCAAAGATCATTCATGACAGTTCTGCACGGGGGCTGGGGTTTGGGGAGGGGGCGGGGTGAGAAATCTGTCCCAGCCAGCATAGTTAGGTGCATCCAGAGCATGTTTCTTTACAAAAGCCTCTTCATTTAATGTGTCTTTCTCTTATACTCACCCTCTCTCTTAATGAGATACAAATATAAAATAGGATGTAAGCAGAATTATCTAACTATAGAACTGGATGTAATTTTAAAAATCATGTAGCACATTTCCCAAAACTTTCATGATAAATAAATTTAGGCCTAAAGAAGCTAAATAATTGTCTTAAGGTTTGATTCCAAGTAACTGAGCAGATCCAAGCCCTCGGTTCCTCTGCTTTCTCAGTCCTATGCTCTTTTCCCAATGTACCAGGACTTGTGATTATATGTATAGCAGTCTATTCAGGTTTCTTATTTACCAGATTGTATTCAATAAACTGGCACAATTATCTGCTTACATGGAGAATTGTTTATTATATAACATTATGAAGAGTTGTTAGCTTAATATTTTCTATTTATATTAACAAGTATCTACCTGCATAACTATGACAATTAGAGCTTCTTCACCACTTAAAATCTAAAAATATTATCTCTGGAGGACTGTGGGTGTTTATGTTTCCCAACCTAATTTCAAAATTGCAATCACTCAATGATTTTTATAGCTGGTATTAAAACCTACCATACCATTTTTTTAAATTTAAATAATGTCATAAAATTCCTTGAGTGACACTTATCAGGCATAAATCAATTATCTGAATTATTCAGTTTTGCTTCATCCCACAATTTTTGCATGTGCTTGTTAATAGTTCTGCTAGCCGTATGGAATGCCTAAAAAGTTGCTGCAGGTTATGACACAGAGAACATCTGTAGTTTGGTGTATAAAACATGCCTGGTGATTTGGGTTCTTAAATATTTCAGCAGTTAAATCTCACATTGACAAAGATGCTAGGCATTGTAAAGACTTTTGAATGAGTATCTGGCCATGAACTTCCAGATTCTCAACTTCCTTGTCTTTATACTCCCAAGTGGACACTGTCTTAAGTTGATTGATCCTCCTGAAAATACACTTTTGATTAATGTTCAAGATCTTCTTTTCAATTTCCCTATGCCCATCTCAAAGTTACCATTCCAGGTTATAAAAACTTCTGGGAACTCAAACAGAGATATAAAAATATTAATGTTGTTGCTGGGAAAGGAAATTACTAATGACAGGAAGCAAATCTTTTCATGAGTCAGGTAGTTTATAATTCTTTGTTTTGAACAAAATTGAAGGAAAACCTAGCTGATAGTGATAAAGATTAGTTTTTATAATCTGTGTGATTGCAATAATAACCAAGAAGGACTTCAAAGAATTATGCCAAATTCTAATAATAAAATTTATATTCCTACCTGCTTATCTATATGACAATATTTCTGACCACATACATCAAATATACTTAGAATTGTGTTAGAACACTCTTTAAATTGTGCACCTATGGATGAGGACAGTGGGTGGGGAGTGAGGGCGAAGGGTGGGGCGGGAACTGGGAGGAGGGGAGTTATGGGGGGGGGAAAAAAGAGGAACAAATGTAACCTGAACAATAAAGATTTAATAAAAAAAAATAAATAAATAAATCTCACATTGACAAAGATGATTTTCTTCTGAATAATTTTCATAGTCTGATAGCATTTAGCTTTGTGACATAGTTACTAGTAAACAGAACAGCAAGTTATCTTCACATTTGTAGTGAATATATCTTCAATTTGGGGAAAACCACTCTCATTAGAGTTAAGATTATACCACTTTGATTAAAGAAATATACTTAATAATATATTTATTAAAGTAAAAACTCACATTTTTGTGAATTCAAATTTCAATTGCTTGTTTGGATGAAAAAATAAACATTTTAGATTTCCATAGGCCATCTTTTTTTTTTTTTTAGTAAATGTTGTCGCTGTTATAGAAAAATCATCAAATTTTCTCATATGTCATAAAATTTAACCAACATCTACACTGAACACTCTTATCAAGTATAAATTATCTTTGCATAGTGTATTCTAGCATGCAACTAACCAATGAGGTTTCTGAAGACCCTTATTTATATTTTGTATTACCTAAAATTTCTATTATCTAAATAAAAACTTGCATTTTGATAAAATATCACTTGTTTATAATTTATGAGATTTTACTGCAGCTTCTCTACACGTTAAGTGCTTGAATGCAAGTTTGAGCCTCTTAAACATATACAGGCATTCTAAAAAAGTCACTTGGAAATTAGGCTTCTTCTAGGTTCTTTCACAAAAATAGAAGGGTTTGGATACTTCTTTGAATACCCCAAATTGGACTCATTCCCCATAAGGTCTTATGTCTTTACTTTATGGTGTTGGGTTATCTAACATTGGTTTAATTGCCCATGGACTAAGATCAAAAAGCAGAGAGGGTTTCACACCATGGCAATGCAGCCTTAATGTCCTGCCATTAGAGAATTTCTCTGACCTGTTTCATGACAATAGCCCAGTCCTTCATGTAATATCTTTTACTGTGTATGTTTTTAACATATGGATCCCTAGGCTTCTGATCTGTGAGGGTTGAACTGAGGCATTTAGTGTCACGTATTGTTCACTGGTATAGTGCACTGATCTCTTTATTGGACAGGCTAAGTGATCTTATCTCTCAGCTTAGGAGATCCATGCTGAATCAACGAGGATGTTCATTTACCATACATATATACAAGACATATTCTTCCAAAGCACCACAAATTTAAAGTTAAGTTAAATTATATTAGTTGCCTTTCTCTTCATTGAATATAAGTATGCAAGCTTAAAACTAAAAAGGATTTCATTACAACAGTGCTACAAATTCAAATTACAGAAAATATTTGCATGCCTGTTTTAAAAGTGAAAAGACGGTAGGTAGTCAGATGCCTTTAGCATGTTTAGTATTTTGAGGACCATGTATGTGGAAAATTAAGTAGTAGGGATAAAATAGATTTTGCCAAAAGAAGAATTGAAATTTGTGGTGAGCCAGCATGGCCATGGCATACTCAGCCCCACATTGGGCGCCACATATGCCCGTGCCAGCACGGCCAATGGTGAACCTGAGGGGGGGGCGGTGAAGGATTTAGAAAAGACAGACAAGAGAATGAAAGCTGGCTCTCGGTGGGACGCTGCTTCTCTGATGGAGAGACAGCGACAGCACCCGAAAGCCAAGTCTTTATTTTATAGTCAGATTCCACTAGGTAAAGTAAGGGCATAGTCAAAATTTAACAATGTTCTAATCTACTCAATTACGTGCACCTGAACTCTATCAAGCCCACATCACCCAGACACATGGGACCACATGTTCGGACCATAGGTTCAAGCTTACAACTGAAGCCTTTGGCTATAATTGTGCTGGGAGGGCTTTGCCCTCCAAGCTGGGATTTGCACGTGGCTTTGCCATGAGAGGACTGTGCCCTCTCATTAGTCTGAGGCTTGAACCTATCCAAACACTGTAGCCACTCTCCACAGAAATTTATACTTCCAAGATACATTTTTCATGAATCAGAATATAACATTTTTGCTTTTAATGATTTAACATTTTTTCTAACTTTGTTTGCTTTTTTGGCATGCCTTTTTTTTCCATTAGAGATTTCAATTTAACCTCAGGTCTCCCCGACCCCTCACATAAACAGATCTTTTTTTTTTTAATATATTTTATTGATTTTTTACAGAGAGGAAGGGAGAGGGATAGAGAGTTAGAAACATCGATGAGAGAGAAACATCGATCAGCTACCTCCTGCACACTCCCTACTGGGGATGTGCCCACAACCAAGGTACATGCTCTTGACCGGAATCGAACCTGGGACCCTTGAGTCCGCAGGCCGACGCTCTATCCACTGAGCCAAACCGGTTAGGGCTAAACAGATCTTTTAGGGCAAAGAATATGCAGTGCTATAATCAGAAGATGAAATAAGTAGTCTAAATTTGGGAAACTCTCTCTGTGATTTTTGACACTGATATCGTATTTTTATTCATAAAATACTTACCTAGAGATTTACTGGTTTGTGAACCTACTTTCAATGGTTACAAAATGTCTGAAGGAGAGAATACTATTTAAATTTTGGGGGGGGAGGAGAAGAGATAAGCCAAAGAACTTATATACTTACTAGGGCCCAGTGCACGAATTTGTGCACCTTGAAAGGAACTGTGGGCCTTGAGGCTGTGGTAGGCACAGGGGCGGGTCTCAGCCCATCCTCCACCCCCTGGCCTGGCCCCTCCCACCACAGCTCCGGGTCCCCTGTCTGATGACAGCCCTGCTCCTGCCACCACCAGTCCCATGCGTGGATGGTGCCGGCCCTGCTTGCACCTGCTGAAGGCACAGAGTGATTGGGGTCAGCGCCAGCAGCGGGTGCAAGTGGGGCCAGCTCTGTCAGCAGGTGCGAGCAGCAGCTGCTGCCCCAATTACCCCTCAGGAGGAGAGGGAGGTGGAGAAGCCCTCAGGGGCGATCAGGGCTGGCAGCTGCCACTTGCACCCACTGATGGCACTGAGTGATCGGGGACGGCGCCGGGCACTGGCAATGGGTGCAAGCGGGGCCAGTGCGGGCAGCAGGTTCAAGTGCCGAACGGGACCATGGTGTGCAGGAGCAAAGAATTGTCAGTAACCACCAGAGGCTCACCCCGATGACAGCGACCAGCACCCCGACTTGGTCTAGTGCCCCTGCTCACATGCTACAACATCTCGCCACGGCCAAAGCCCGCCATGTTCCACACACGCCCCCTGGTGGTCAGCACACATCATAGCAACCAGTTGTTCGGTTGTTCCAGTTGTTCCGCCATTTGATCTATTTGCATGTTAGCCTTTATTATATAGGACTAGAGGCCCGGTATGCGAAATTCGTGCACAGTGGGGTTCCCTCAGCCCAGCCTGCACCCTCTCCAATCTGGGACCGCTGGCTCCTAACTGCTCACCTGCTTGCCTGCCTGATCACCCCTAACCTCTCTGCCTGCCTGCCTGATTGCCCCTAACTGCCTCTGCCTGCTTGCCTGATCACCCCTAACTGCCTTCCCCTGACAGCCTGATCTCGCCCCCAACTGCCCTCCCCTGACAGCCTGATCTCGCCCCCAACTGCCCTCCCCTGACAGCCTGATCTCGCCCCCAACTGCCCTCCCCTGACAGCCTGATCTCGCCCCCAACTGCCCTCCCCTGACAGCCTGATCTCGCCCCCAACTGCCCTCCCCTGACAGCCTGATCTCGCCCCCAACTGCCCTCCCCTGACAGCCTGATCTCGCCCCCAACTGCCCTCCCCTGACAGCCTGATCTCGCCCCCAACTGCCCTCCCCTGACAGCCTGATCTCGCCCCCAACTGCCCTCCCCTGACAGCCTGATCTCGCCCCCAACTGCCCTCCCCTGACAGCCTGATCTCGCCCCCAACTGCCCTCCCCTGACAGCCTGATCTCGCCCCCAACTGCCCTCCCCTGACAGCCTGATCTCGCCCCCAACTGCCCTCCCCTGACAGCCTGATCTCGCCCCCAACTGCCCTCCCCTGACAGCCTGATCTCGCCCCCAACTGCCCTCCCCTGACAGCCTGATCTCGCCCCCAACTGCCCTCCCCTGACAGCCTGATCTCGCCCCCAACTGCCCTCCCCTGACAGCCTGATCTCGCCCCCAACTGCCCTCCCCTGACAGCCTGATCTCGCCCCCAACTGCCCTCCCCTGACAGCCTGATCTCGCCCCCAACTGCCCTCCCCTGACAGCCTGATCTCGCCCCCAACTGCCCTCCCCTGACAGCCTGATCTCGCCCCCAACTGCCCTCCCCTGACAGCCTGATCTCGCCCCCAACTGCCCTCCCCTGACAGCCTGATCTCGCCCCCAACTGCCCTCCCCTGACAGCCTGATCTCGCCCCCAACTGCCCTCCCCTGACAGCCTGATCTCGCCCCCAACTGCCCTCCCCTGACAGCCTGATCTCGCCCCCAACTGCCCTCCCCTGACAGCCTGATCTCGCCCCCAACTGCCCTCCCCTGACAGCCTGATCTCGCCCCCAACTGCCCTCCCCTGACAGCCTGATCTCGCCCCCAACTGCCCTCCCCTGACAGCCTGATCTCGCCCCCAACTGCCCTCCCCTGACAGCCTGATCTCGCCCCCAACTGCCCTCCCCTGACAGCCTGATCTCGCCCCCAACTGCCCTCCCCTGACAGCCTGATCTCGCCCCCAACTGCCCTCCCCTGACAGCCTGATCTCGCCCCCAACTGCCCTCCCCTGACAGCCTGATCTCGCCCCCAACTGCCCTCCCCTGACAGCCTGATCTCGCCCCCAACTGCCCTCCCCTGACAGCCTGATCTCGCCCCCAACTGCCCTCCCCTGACAGCCTGATCTCGCCCCCAACTGCCCTCCCCTGACAGCCTGATCTCGCCCCCAACTGCCCTCCCCTGACAGCCTGATCTCGCCCCCAACTGCCCTCCCCTGACAGCCTGATCTCGCCCCCAACTGCCCTCCCCTGACAGCCTGATCTCGCCCCCAACTGCCCTCCCCTGACAGCCTGAGAGGGTGGGAGCCAGCAGTCCAGGATTGTGAGAGAGATCCCAGATTGGAGAGGGTGCAGGTGGGCTGAGGGACCCCCCCCCCCCAGTGCACGAATTTCGTGCACCGGGCCTCTAGTAAAATATAAAAAAAATTTTAAAAAAGCTCTGACTCCTAGGTAGCCATTGGCTCCTTGCAGTTCACCCAGATTTGGTTCTGATAAGTCAGTTTCTATGCCAGTCAGCATCTCTGGGCCTATCTCTGGGCCTGATCTGCAGCCACCGCAGCAGCAGCGAGGTCATGCCCACCTCGCCATGCACACCTCGCCATGCACACACCCCTGCTGCCCCACTTGCCCGCTGGCCACCAGCCTTGCTGTGATAGGAGCCTGTGGGCCGCGGGGGAGGGTCCTAGAGGTACTCCATGCACTTCCTGGTGACCAGTCATCCGTCTGGTCATTTAGGTCATGACGGCCCCTGGCCTTTTATAATGTAGATATGCATAGCCCATGGACACAGGCAATAGGGTAGTGAAGACCTGGGGGAGGTAGGGGCTGGGACCAGGGGGTAAAGGTGGGGGGAAATGGGAGATATCTCTAATACTATCCTATATAATAAAGAGGTAATATGCAAATTAACCCTCGCACCATAATGCCATCACAAGATGGCAGCACACACAGCAGGGGCGGGGCAGAGGGGGCTGGGCTGGCAGCCATTTCGCGTGGCTTCTGCCAGGGTTTCCGTGGCCCCGTGTGCCCAGAGGCAGGGTATCGGGGCGGCACTCCAGGACTTGGGGCCATCCCACGGCACACCGGCCACGCAGGGCAGGACTCCAGGACTTAGACCTGAGGGGCAGAGCCTAGAACCATGGGAAGGAGTGCAGGTGCCGGCCCTGTGGGTAGAGGTGTGGCCTTGGCCTAGCCCAGAGATTGCGGGAGGGATAAACTCCAGCACAGGAATTACTAGAGTTAAAAGCAGGGACATGGGCACAAGGGACAGACGTGGAGTCAGCAGAACGAGGGTGAACACCAATAGAGAGGAGGGGCCATGGAGTAGTGTACACAAGGACATACCCTGAACATGAGGACATGACCTGTCTGTAGGGCATAGCTTTGCTGCCCTCAGAGGCATCATGAAAAAAGTCCTGCTAGAAGGAGGTCTGAACCCAGGCAGAGGGCAGGGGTGGGGCCAAGTTAAAGTGCAGGCACTCGACCATGGAAGAGGCTCTGAGCAAAGCCAAGGTGCCCTTAGGGGGCATGGCCAGGGCGTGGCTTAAGGCATTGTTGGGCAGACAGGGGCATAATGTGAATAAGTGAAATTATGTGACCAGCGTCAGGGGCATAGCGAGGCGTAAGGGGGTGTAGCCAAGATGGCTGCCCACATGAACCTCATCCCAGTAGCAAGTGCAGGGGTTTGTGCTCAGAACATTCAGGTAAGGTCCCATGGTGCAGGGCGGGGCAGGGGGGAGTGGGTCCCAGGTCTCGAGCGATTTCGCACGATGGGTCACTAGTCAACAATAAAAAATAAATTAATTATTTTAAAATTTTTTTGTGCAAATGTTTCAGGCTTTGCCATGCCTGAAAAGAAAGAGAGTTTTTGGAAAAGAGTATTCTACTTGTGTAGGTAAAAACCAATGATATACTTAATGATTCACTCATTAGCAAATTGTTAGCAACTTATTTACAGGAATTTCCAAGCAAAGAGTCTTGTAGCATGGTGCAAGAGATTCCTGGAGGAAGTAACAAGTACTATTTTCATATTTATTTACAAGATGGACTTAACGATCTCCAAAAGAGTGTTTGCCTCTTGTAGTAACCATTTGAACATACCAAAACTACTCATTGTGATTTCTCTTCCACTGTCTAATTAATGGTCTAAAGCAACAAAGAAGTGTATGAAATATAGAGGCCTTGATTGTTCTACATAAATGTGTATATTAAAATGATTCAAATTCTTTTTTTTATTAAATCTTTATTGTTCAGATTATTACATTTGTTCCTCTTTTTTCCCCCCAAAACTCCCCTCCTCCCAGTTCCTGCCCCACCCTCTGCCCTCACTCCCCACCCACTGTCCTCATCCATAGGTGCACGATTTTTGTCCAGTCTCTTCCCGCATCTCCCACTCCCCTTTCCCCCCC
>NW_005366346.1:108001-112241 GCF_000412655.1 Myotis brandtii | reverse complement strand
GTAGAACTTCCACTCAGCCAGCCTTCCTGTGGTTCTGGATGATGTCCGTTCCATCTTTTAGTTGTATTTTTGAAGTGGTTGTTCGAGGCTGCAAACTCTGGCGTTAACCTATGCCGCCATCTTGGTTCCTCTCCCCGATTCAAATTCTTAAGATGTTGCAAAGTCCTAAAACTATAATCAGTTATTTCTCCATTGTCCATTTCAATCACCCAGAACACCTGTCATTTACCTATTTATATATCACTCCTATTCCAGGCATCTTTCTAAGTGTTTTATAAATATTAATTCCTTTAATCCTCAGAACAACTCTATTAGGAGAATTCTGGGTTTTATCCCCATTTTATAGATAGAAAAACTGAAGCATGATGAGGTAAAGTAACTTTCCCAAACACTGGACCATTAGTGGCAGACCCTGATACTACTCAGGCCACGTGTCTGCAGTCTGTGCGCTGAACCTTCTCCCATGTAGTCTCTGAGGTTCTCCATTTTTCCTTCTTCAGCTCCTCCCTGTATCTGAGAACAGGAAATTCATTTATAAACAAACGAGAATGTCTTTGTCAGAGGATAAAATAAAATAAGAGAGGGTGAGAACACAAGATGGAAAGTCTCCGATAGAACCACAGATGCATGCAAGGACTCTCCTCATTGTTGAATGCTTAGAATAAAATCCCACTTGCCACACTTTCAATCACAGTCCAATGCTAATGTTTACTGGAGGTAATAAATATGGGCTATAACTTCACACCTAGAAAACCTGCAGAAATCAGCATACCTATGGCGATAATATGGTTCAGAGGAGGGTGCCATTGTTAAATGTGGAACAAAGGGCTTGGGCTATATCACGGGAATGTGGGAAATTGGACTCTTTTGCCAGGATGCATATTGCCCTAAACATGAGACCAGAGATAAGAATAAAATAAGATTAAATGCAGTAACCATAAAATGAAGATAACAATACCAACCTATATCTCAGAGATATTGTCCATAGTCACGAATAAAACAATTATAAGCAAGGGAAAGAAGTTCTCAAGTATATTGGAAATAGATGTCTTCTGATAATAACAAAATTTGCAAACAAAATCAATGCTTTCCCATTTTAATAAAGAGCCAAAACAAAATTTTAAAAATATACAACTGTAAATTTAGTGGCTGTTTTTTTTCTATATGTATTTCAGATGACATGAAGGATAATTGTAAATGGATTTAGACTGATATAGCCATCTGTTCATGAACTGAATAATGTTTGTGATTATAGCAAGTGAAGCATTGAGCCTTAATCTAAAAGAAGAAATTCTTGGTAAAAACTATGATAGTCACTGGTCTAAATGAGTTCTGGAAACCTGAAAAAGTTTGTGCATCTCCAGAAGTATTTACTGCAAAGAGAATCATAGGAATGAGGGTCTGAAGTCCACTGAGTGTCTTCTACTACCTACTACTACCTGCATCCTTGTCAGATAGGATCCCTACTTAACTACTTTGGTGATCCATTAAGTCTCAGTCACACACGACATTTAGATGTGTATATAAGAGATGCAAGTTGATTAACAACCTGATAATAGGGAAAGCGTCCTCTATAACTGATTCCAACAAAGCTCTTCTCAAGAAACAGGCCTTTCTGATTTTTTAGTTATAGTCTAAAGCCAGCTGGGACAAGAGCATTTATTCTAACAGTTATTAATCCTTCATGGGTGAGTGTTATTCCTAAATTCCAAAATTTACCACTGATGATTTTGTTTAAAAAGAAAGGTAATTTAGTTTGTAAGTTTTATATAAACATTTGTGTGAACTTGTTGATGGTACCAAAAGAAAACCCATTCTTTACATATTGTGGAGTTTCCTTTCTGAAAATGACATCTTTTACCTTTTTCTTACCTTTAATTATTGGCATAAACAGAAAAGTAAGGATTTTCTATGGTGCATTTTAGATTTCTTGCAATCAAACTTTTCTCTTTAGTGATCTTTAATAAGATATTTTAAGATTAGAAAGTTAGATAGCAGTCTTTGACAAATTTAATTATTTAGTTCAAGTGTTTATTAATCATTTATTATGTATATGATACACAGATGCTATTGGGGGTTGTAGGTTCTTGGTATTCATCACTTTGAATATTTCTTGCCATTCCCTTCTGGCCTGCAAAGTTTCTGTTGAGAAATCAGCTGACAGTCGTATGGGTATTCCCTTGTAGGTAATTGAGTCTCTTTCTCTTGCTGCTTTTAAGATTCTCTCTTTGTCTTTTGCTCTTGGCATTTTAATTATGATGTGTCTTGGTGTGGTCCTCTTTGGATTCCTTTTGTTTGGGGTTCTCTGCGCTTCTTGGACCTGTAAGTCCATTTCTTTCACCAGGTGGGGGAAGTTTTCTGCCATTATTTCTTCAAATAGGTTTTCAATATCTTGCTGTCTCTCATCTTCTGGCACCCCAATTATTCTGATGTTTGTACGCTTGAAGCTGTCCCAGAGGCTCCTTACACTATCTTCGTATTTTCGGATTCTTTTTTCATTTTGCTTTTCCGGTTGGGTGTTTTTTGCTTCTTCGCATTTCAAATCTTTGGCTTGATTCTTGCGCTCCTCTGGTCTGCTATTGGGTGTAATATTCTTTATTTCCGACTGTGTATGCTTAATTTCTAGTTGTTTCTTTATCATAGCATCGAGGGTCTCATTAGTTTTCGTGAAGCTCTCCAAAAGTTTATTGCAAGCCCTCAAAATTGCGTTTTTTAGCTCTATATCCTCCATTTCTGTCATGTTTTTTTGTCTCCGCATTTTTTATGCTTTCTTGGTGCACCCCCTAGTGGTCTTTGTGCGCAGTCTTGTTCTAGTTGAGCCTTGATTGTTGTAGTTAATACTAGAGGGATTTGACCACCAGGCCGACTGGCTGTGTGAATCAGCTGTGTCTGCCGCGGAAAACTTCTGTCCTCTGGGGAGGTGCTAATCTAGCCTTTGCCTGCGGCGATCTGGCAAATGGCTCTGCGCAGGGCTTGGGCGGGGCGGGCTCAACAGGGCGGGCGGAGGGAGTGGTTATGGCCCCTCTCAGTCCCGTTCCCAGAGGCTCTGCTTCTCAGAACCCCCGGAACCGCTGCAAACCTCGGAGGGAAAGCTGCCTTCCAACTGATGCCAGACACTCCCGCTTCTCCCGTTTGGGTCCGAGTCCCCAGCGATTCGCCCGTATCTGGAGCTCAGAGTCTGAGACTCCCCCCTGACCGAAAACGACAACCGCGCTCTCAGCCACCAGCCCGCTTTGCGCGCGCACCTCCGCACCTGAGTATTTTCCACACTGCGCCTCCTCTGAGCCTCGGTGTGCTGTTATTTTTCCTTCTAGTTGAAGAGTCTCTCCTCAGCCAGCCTTCCTGTGGTTCTGGGTGATGTCCGTTCCGTCTTTTAGTTGTATTTTTGAAGTGGTTGTTTGCAGCAGCAGTCTGCGGTGTTTACCTATGCCGCCATCTTGGTCTCGAGTCTATCAATAAGATATTTTAAGATTAGAAAGTTAGATAGCAGTCTTTGACAAATTTAATTATTCAGTTCAAGTGTTTATTAATCATTTATTATGTATATGATACACAGAGGCTATTGGGCACATGGAGAAGATAGAATGCTTTGTGAGATTTAAAATTTAATGAGAAATAAAGTTAAATCAAAAGCTATGTAATAACACAATATGTGCATATTAAAATACCACAGGACCAAACTAAGAGATTCTAATGCAGGTGACTTATTTGTACATTAATGTTTGAGAATCACTTTTCTAAGAAACTGAGTTATCATAGTACTTTCATACTACACAGATCATTGATATGGTTTTCCAATAGTTAAAACAACTTCCCAAAATAAGTAAGGATTTATTGACATTGATAAATTGTATTTTCCTAGTGGTAGAATTTTTCCCAGTGGTAGAATTTTTAATAGGTTTGATGGGAACACAAGCCAGAATAGAATTTAATATTATCCACAGAGAATCTTCATGCCAAGGGTATCTGAGGCAATGTCGGGTAAATGACTCAACAAAAAATTCAGTGAAGAAATAAGACTATATGAATGTGAGATCAGGAATGGCATCATGATAGATATGCACCACAAAGACTGATTTGGCAAGAAAGGGAAAGAAAGGATTTTCCAAGTGGGAAAGTATGTGGGCAAGGCCTAGGCAAAGCCTTGAAGATGAAACTGCCCAGGGAATAGAGAGGAATAGGGGGTGTGGGAAAAGGAGGAATTAAGAATGACAGTTCTAGATCTGAAGAGCAGCATGAC
>NW_005366346.1:103866-107921 GCF_000412655.1 Myotis brandtii | reverse complement strand
TAATGTCTTCATTTATTTATATCTTTAACAAAGAAACCAGACAAAGTCATTGATTTCCCAAAACATCAGGAATAAATAGGGTGCTTGTTAAAACAAATTTTTAGGCCCTACCTCATATGTGATAAGTGCTGGGAGTGGAGCTTGGAATATTCAGTTTTATGAATTCTTTCCTGGTTCTGTTGCTTTGGCATATTTGGAAATTGTTGGAACTCTTCCAGATTTTAGGTTTTAAGATTCTGAGTTTAGGGAAACAAGCAGAATTCTGGGATTGAGAATTTGATGCAATTTTGATGAGATTTTAAAGAGGAGGTTGAGGCAAATTTATATTTTAAAAAAAGCTGAAGAGGTTATATATATTCTAGATACTATAGAAAGCCAAGTTCTGTTAGAAATTCTATCATTCAGCCTGATCACGTTTTAAGGGAAGAAAGAACATACTATAAAATTTTATTGTTTTGTTTATTTTGGATATTACTGGAAGGAAGGAATTAATTTTATTTTTCCAACCTTTGAAGATATATATATATAAATGCTGTTTCATTACATGTCATCTGAAATTTATATTTTGGTACACTGGGTTGTATTTTTTGAAACATGTATCTTCTACATAATATTGTGTATGTATATTTCCTGAAGACTTTTATATAACAACTATATTGAGTGCTTCATAAACCATACTCTCCAAAGCTAGACATGATTTTGTCAGTGAAAATGTGATTTAATGAGTGCTGCCTTCAAATGGCATTCTCTACTGGATGTCATGGAGATATGCAAATGAAGTTAAAGACATTGTCCTCATTCTCAGGGAATTTACAATATAATAGGGAGACACATGCAAATGAAAAGCTATAACAACACATGCAAAGATGACATGAAAACAGGTACAAATTAATGTAACAGAAAACATCAGCACTCAGAGAAATGGAATAATGGAATGATCAGTGTGAAGTAAGACTATTCAAGTGGGCTTGATGAAGAAAACTTACTTTAAATGGATGTTTGATAGGGGCACAAATATGGATTGAGAGGCAAATAGTGGGAAAGATATTCTATTCAGAGAGCATGACAAGACCTGGAGAACAAAGGGTTAGAAGAAAGAGTAAGCAATTTAAAATGATTGCTGAAAGATATAACTATTGTGCTCAAATAATAAAAATGTGGTATGTAATTCCTTTTGATTCTGTTTAGGGTAGACCCTTATTCATCAAATCATCCATTTTTTGTAGGATAGGGAAACCTGTTACCAAGGACTCCATGGAACTTTATTACTATTTTCCCCTAGGGAACTTTAGTTGTTTGAACAGTCACTAAAAACCGGAGGCTAAAGGATATTGATCTAAACAAGAGATGGAGTTTGGCCTAAAATGAATACTTTTAAAAGCTTGAAGACTGCCTATAATATCTTAAAATATATAGCTGCATTCCTCTTACAGTTGGATCAGCATTGCAATGATCAGTTCTGAAAGCATAGATAGCAGGTCTAAGTTAAAAAGATTATTTCAAAAAATATTTTGGAGACTCAATATTAAGTATAGATATATCCATGCTTATAATTATTTTCTATTTTATTATAGAAATCCACATTTATAGCTTAAAAATAAAATAGCAGTGGAAATAGTTGAAGATTTAGTAATCTCATAGACACTATCCCACCTCACCTGCTGCTTCCCAATATATTTATATTAATGTTATTGTCGTAATCGGCTAGTTAACATTAATAAAGGAAAGAAAGCAAAGGAAGTCAGACACTGTAAGCATGGTCTGAAGGGAAGCTTCACCAGGAAGCTACAGCTTCTCATAGCATTATTCCTCCAAGAGGATTAACACCCCCTTCTTCCACCCTCCAGTGCCAGATTGTGGAGTTGGGTGAAGGGATAGAACAAAGTGGGAGGCAGGCGCATGTGCAGAAGTTGGGGTGATGCAGGAGAGGTGCTTGCTGGTCAGTCTAGCCTGGAGAAAATGGCTTGGTTAGGGGGTGGACCCCATCAGAAGCACACAGAATCTTGGAAAGTTAATTGGTTAGTTTGAAGTTCTTGGTTAAAATCCCCAAAGAATTTCCTCTCTCTTGTTCTCTTTTGCTCTGTGACCCGAACTCGCCCAGGCGTTTGCATATTCTCTCTTCATAGCCATTTGGCCTTAGCAGCCACATGGCCCATGGCTGTACTTTAATATGGAGCAGAAACGATGGGCAGTGGCCTTTATTATGGCCCTGCTGAAGACAGGGTTGGACTTCTCCCATGGCGGGTCATAGGGAAAAGGCCCACTGGAAACTCATCCTCCAGAGCAGGGGTCCTCAAACTTTTTAAACAGGGGGCCAGTTCACTGTCCCTCAGACCGTTGGAGGGCGGACTATAGTTTTAAAAAAAAACTATGAACAAATTCCTATGCACACTGCACATATCTTATTTTGAAGTAAAAAAACAAAACGGGAACAAATACAATATTTGTATTTGCATGTGGCCCGCGGGCCGTAGTTTGAGGACCCCTGCTCCAGTGCGAGTCTCAGGAAATTCTTTTTCTCACAACATCACAAGAATTCCACTTCCACCAGTAACATTACAATTGTTTTGTTAGACCAGCGGTCAGAGTTACAGAACTGTGACTATGTAAGTACTGTTTGCTGCCAAGTATACTACAATTTAAATTGATGTTTCATGTGATTATTTTCCTAGTTAATATTCTTTTCGTGTGTGTGTGGATTGTTACGTGCCAATCTCTAATTTTACCCCAAAATTCAAACAGACCTGGCAAAAAATTTTCTACTACTTCAGAGACTCTATCCTGGAGACGTCAGTTCAGCTCCTCATTCTCCTGCTCCAATATAGACTGGCTGCTCTCGAGGTCTGGTACACAGTCATCATGCTGACAATTCCCTTCACAATGTCTTTCCCTCTTTTTAGGACTCTGTCTCTTCCTTTTTCTTGGTCTATTGCCTCATGTCAGTGTGACATATCTTCAATTCATTCCTGGGAGGGGAAAAAGATAAATGGGTGGTCACTTTTTGAGAACTTGAAAGTTTGAAAATATCGTTATCTCCACACTTAGTTGAGTGGGAATTACTTTATTTTTTTGTGAGGGTATAGGTCTATTTTCTTTATATTTCAGTTTTGCTTTTGATGTGTCTAATGCCATTCTTACTCTTGATCTTTTATTCATGACCTGTTTTACCTTCAGGAAACTTTAGGAATATTTTTTCTTTATTCCTATTCTGAATATTTATGACAGTACAAGAGGCCTGGTGCACAAAATTTGTGCATGGAGGGGTCCCCTCAGCCCGGCCTGCACCCTCTCCAATCTGACATCCTCCGAGACCGCTGGCTCCTAACCACTCACCTGCCTGCCTGCCTGCCTGGTCACCCCTAACTGCCCTCCCCTGCTGGCCTGATCGCCCCTAACTGCCCTCCCCTGCTGGCCAGATTGCTCTTACTGCCTCCCCCACCAGCCTGATCACCCCTAATGGCCCTACCCTGTTGGCCTGATCACCCCTAACTGCTCTCTCCTGCCAGCCTGATCGCCCCTAACCGCCTCTGCCTCAGTCCCTGCTACCATGGCTTTGTCCAGAAGGAAGGCAGGATGACCAGAAGATGTCTGGTTGACCCGATCTAATTAGCATATTACCCTTTTATTAGTATAGACTAGAGGCCCGGTGCACAAAAATTTGTGCAATCGGGGGGGAGAAGGGTTCCCTCAGCCCGGCCTGTGCCCTCTTGCAGTCTGGGACCCCTCGGGAGATAATGACCTGCTGGCTTAGGCCTGCTCCCGGGTGGCAGAGGGCAGGCCCAATCCCTAGGTGCAGCCCCTGGTCGGGCTCAGAGCAGGGCCGATTAGGGAGTTGGGGCACCGCCCCCTGTCATGCACAGAGCAGGGCAGATCGGGAGGTTGCGATGCCACCCTCAGTCACGCTCAGGGTAGGGCCGATTGGGGGGTTGGGGCACCGCCCCCTGTCACACTCAAGGCAGGGTCGATGGGGAGGTTGCGGCGCCACCCCTTGTCACGCACAGAGCAGGGCTGATCAGGGGGTTGGGGCGCCTTCCCCTGTCACGAACAGAGCAGGG
>NW_005366346.1:85402-102977 GCF_000412655.1 Myotis brandtii | reverse complement strand
CTCCTGATTGGCTGGTGGGCATGGCTTGTGGGTGTAGCAGAGTGATGGTTAATTTGCATCTTTCTTTTTTATTAGTGTAAATGTTATGATATAGGTTTTCATTATTATGTTAGGCACTTTTCACAGAAAGGAGTTCAAATTTCAGTACTTCAAGATATTTTCTCTAGGTCACTCAGAATTTTCTATACAAAATTCTAGGAATAAAGGAAGTGGCTAAGAATGCCACAGTTCAGCATGAAGACTTTCACTAAATACCATGTTTTCAGCCTCATAACTCATCCTATACTCTTAAATGCCAGGTGTCCCCTAGTCCTTAAAAAAATTCTCATCTGCTGACTCTGTCTCTCCTCCTTTCCACTCTCTCTAAAAAAATCAGTGGAAAAAATATATTTTCACAAAACTCTCATCTGCTGAGATATGAGAAAGGGTGTACAGTTATTCTCCATACCTGGTGCCTATAATTAATAAATCTCTTATAGGTTCTGCCTCTCACACGGGCCCCAACCAGGGCAAGGTATATGCCCTTGACTGGAATCAAACCTAGGACCTTTCAGTCAACTGTCCAATACTCTATCCACTGAGCCAAACTGGCTAGGGCTGACTGGTCCTTTTTTTATGTTGTTGATGGTCTCACCAAATTTCTTGAAGTTCTCACTAAGTTCTTTGAGCATCCTTCTATTATTTTAAACTCTGTGTCTGGTAGTTTGCTTGCTTCCATTTCATTTAGTTTTTTTCTGGAGATTTCTCCTGTTCTTTTATTTGTAACATATTTCTTTGTCTCTGCATTTTGGCTGCTTCCCTGTGTTTCTTTCTATGTATTAAGAAGATCTGCCAGACTTGGTAGAGTGGCCTTTGCTGCAACCTTCGTGGTGGGGTTCAGGATCTAAAGAAGGGGTCAATGCACAAATGAAAATGCTCTACAAGAAATATGAATTTAGAAGGCATTGGGGGCCAGGTGGAGCCTCTTTCTTGAAGAGATACACTGACTTCTGGGTCCCGTTTGCTTTTTATCCACTTGAATACACATTTGTCCTTTAGCAATGCATACAGGCATATCAAAGGTAAAGTTTGCTAAACAGTTTAAGGATTATCAGGTTAGGAAATTGCCTTGAACCACTGAGTCCACAGCAGGGCAATATTATGCTGATTTTTAGCCCTGCTGAATGTCAAAGTCCATTGGCCTTCCAATGATTCTTTTTGCATTAATATGCTAACTGCTGTTGGCTTTAGCCTCCAGCAGGCCTTGTGTAGCAGGTGTCCTGTGAAGCCCAGTGGCTCAGCCTCCCCTTCAACTGAGCTGAGCATTCCAGATGTGCTCCTGTGTGAACTGTGTGCACTGTCTTATTGTAGTTGAGCCTTGATTTATGTTGACATCACTGGGAGAGACTGAACCCCAGGCCAATCAGTTGCGAGGATCAACTGTGGTTACAGCTGAAGAGCTGCTGTGCAGGAGCCAATCCTATGGAGCAGGACTTGCATCAGTGGGGCTTTGGTGCTCACTGAGTCTCTGCACATTGAGTGTGTCACTCGTGGAGGTGGTAGGGTTGTAATCTAGGGTAGTCTGAAGCTGACCACTGGATGCATTGGCTCTGGAGCCTTCCAGGAGGTGCAAAGTCAGCCACTGCCTGTGTCCTGTCTGGGGCCATCCAGCATGAGCTACAATGCAATCTTCAGGTGGCTGCTACTTTATGTTGGGCTTGGAGGTGCCCAGGAGAGGCCAAGCTGTGCACCAAGAAGGGTTGCTGTGAGTGGCAGGCCTGTGCCACTAATTGAGAGGTACCAGACACACTGAGACCAGCTGAGGTTTGTTTGAGAGATTTTAGAAAAGTCCAAAGCATGAGGCAAGAGAGACTAGTTGTATGGAAAAGCCACTGGAAAATGGCTTGAATAAGGCTGCAAGTAGGGATGGGCAGGGTCTCAGGGAATCACCAGGGCTGGGTGAGAAGTGTGATCCAGGTTGATGGAGATTCAGATATGGCACCTGTCTGTCAGCCCTGTGGTGGATAGGGCTCAGCAAAGGAACAATGGCCTCTACCAGCACTTCTGTCTGGGAGAAAGCTGTTCCTCCAGGTCTCCCTGATTCCAGACAAGTTAGTTCCTCCCTGAGTGTCCCAGGTTCCTTTCAAGCTGCTGCCTCAGTGGTGGAGCTCAGAGGGAGTGAATCCAAGTAAGTCTGTGTGCAGAGCCTTAAAGAGGAATTGCTTGGGACCTAGCCAGTGTGGCTCAGTTAGTTGGGTGTCATCCTATACACCAAGAGGTTGCTGGTTCGATTCCTAGTCAGGGCACATGCCCAAGTTACAGGCTTGATTCCTGGTAGGGGGTGATGTGGCCGATCAATGTACTCTCATATCTATGTTTCTCTCTCTCTCTCCTTCTCTCTAGAGATCACTAAAACTATTTAAAAAAATAAAAAAGGAACTGCCTGGGACTCCAACAGCTTCCATGTCTCTCAGTCACAATCCCTACTGGTTTTTACAGCCAGAAATTGTGGGGATTTCACTTTCTGACACTGGAACCCTGGATTGGGGGTCCTGGTGTGGGGCTAGGTCCTCTCACTCTTCAGGGAAACCTCCACAGCCAAAATATCTCTGCCAATTTTAAACCACCACACATGGGTGTGGGACCAGCCAATTCTGTGATTCCACTCCATGTCTTCACCCCTCCTACCAGTCTTGATGTGCTTCTTCTTTAATTCCCTAGTTGTAGGACCTTCATTCAGCTGAATTTCAGATGGTTCCGAATGATGGTTTTTTTGTATTTTAGTTGTAGTTTTGATGTGGTTGTGGGAGGTGGCGGGTACTCACTTACATGCCCTACCATCTTGATAACTCTCAACATGCATGATTACTTTATACCTAAGTACCATATAGGTCCCTAAATAGTGCCTGGTGTTCATATACAAATGTAATGACATGCTACTATAAAAAGAATCTCTACCTTTAGATAAGTGGTTGATCTTGATCATTTCTCTAATATGTTAAAAAAAAATAAAAGCATGTCATTTACTTTCCAAATTTTGAAGGATTTTCTAAATACCTTATATTTTCACTGAATATAGAAGTCTGACTTGACAGTTTTCTTTTAGTGTCTTAAAGATGTTTCATTGTTTTCAGATCACCATTGATTCTGATTAAGTCATTTGTATTCTTTTTACCCTGTGTATAATGTGTCTCTTTTCTGTGGTAAGATTTTTTTTTTACCTTTATTTTTAAACAATTTGATTATAATGTGCCTAGGTGTAGTTTGCTCTGGAATGAGATTCTTAAATCTATAAATTAAGGTATTTTGAGCCATTATTTGTCATATATTTTTCTACTTCAAATTACCATGTTAAACTTTTTTGCTATTGCCCCTTAGATATTGAGGCTCTAAGTTTTTTAACCTTTATTTTTTTTCTGTTCTTCTGATTGAATAGTTTATGTTGCTCTATCTTCAATTTCACTGATGATTTCTCTGTCACCTCCAATTTTCTGCTAAACTTGCAGAATTTTTTTATTTCAGACAGTTTACATTTATAATTTACTTCTATAATTTCCTAATGGTTCTTTTTCATAATTTTAGTTCTATAACTTTAAATGGTTCTATTTCCTGGCTGATATTTCTTATTTGTTAGCTCATTATAGTCATAGTTCCCTTTCTGTTGTTAAACACAGTTATACTGGTTATTCTAAAATCCACATCTGATAATTCCAACATCTGGGCCATGTAAGAGTCAATCTTTATTTATTGCCCTTTCTTTTGAGTAATGGTTGCATTATTTTGTGTGTGTGTTTCTTCATGTGTCTAGTAATTTGTAATTGTATTCTGTGAGTGATATATTGTATATATATAGTGTGTATATATATATACATATATATACTGTATTTTGTGAGTGACATATTGTAAAGATTAGATTCTCTTATATTCTAAAGAGTATTGGTTTCTTTGTGTATTTTTGTTGCTATTGTTTTAGCAGGCACTTAATTTGGCTGAACTCAAACTCAAAACTCTGTATCCCTGTGGAGTGAAACAGCTGAAGCTTGATCAATTATTTTAGCCTTACCTACTCCATACATGAGCAATTCAGGCACCAGCCAGAGATAGTGGCAGAATTGGGGGTATCTTCTGTTGATTTTCTCCCTTCCTGTGATTTCTTCCTGTATTCGTTTTCCAGGGCTACCATAACGAAGTATCACAGACTGAGTGGCTTACAACAGATATTAATTCTCTCATAGCTCTGGAGGCTAGAAGTCCAAAATCAAGGTATTGGCAAGATTAGTTTCTTCTGGAGGTTCTGAGGGAGGACTTATTCTGTGTGTCTTTCATAGGTTCTGGTGGTTGCCAGCCCCAGTTGGCATTGCCTGGTTTCTGGCTGCATAGTCCAGTCTCTGCCTTCATCTTCACATGGCTATTTTCCCTCTGTGTGTGTCTGTGTCAATATTTTCCTCTTTTTATACGGATCCTTCTTATAAGGATCTTAATTACATCAGGAAAGATTATATACTTCCTAAAAAGGTCACATTCACAGATTCAGGATAGATATGACTTTTGAGGGGACACTATTCAACCCAGTATATTCCCTCACTTCCCAGCTCTTGTGGCAGCCTCAAGCTCTGTCTTCTAAGTCTTCAAGCCATTGAGACTGCAGATTTCTATCCACGTTTTAGGTACTCCTTACATCACTGAGAAGGCCTGCCCTCAGGCAAAAAGAAAACGACACACATACACAGAAAAACCAAACCAAACAAACAAAAACCTAGAAAGTCATAAGCACTGTTCACTTCACCCAAAAATCAAGTCCCCTCCAGAGTTTGCCTGCTTTATTTAGTCTACAGTGCCCCTGGTAATTGTCTTTTTAAATCTTCTTTTCCATAGTTTATAGTTACTCTCAATGGGAGGGTTGGTCTAATAGGAACTACTCCATCACAACTAGAGTGGAATCACCTGTTTTTCTAACCAGATTAATAGAAAAAATATTAAGAATTAATATTTTGCCTGGCCAGTGTGGCACAGTGGTTGTGTTGACCTATGAACCAGGAGGTCATGGTTTGATTCCCAATCAGGGCACATCCCCAGGTTGCAGGTTCGAGCCCCAGTAGGAGGTATGCAGGAAAACTACTCCATCACAACTAGAGTGGAATCACCTGTTTTTCTAACCAGATTAATAGAAAAAATATTAAGAATTAATATTTTGCCTGGCCAGTGTGGCACAGTGGTTGTGTTGACCTATGAACCAGGAGGTCATGGTTTGATTCCCAATCAGGGCACATCCCCAGGTTGCAGGTTTGAGCCCTAGTAGGAGGTATGCAAGAAATAGCCAATCAATGATTCTCTCTCATCATTGCTGTTTCTATCTCTTTCTTCCTCTCTCTCTCTGAAATCAATAAAAATATTTTTAAAAGATTTAACATTTTGTTGCATGTGAAATAATGCATATGAATTATGTTATATTTTAAACCTGTTATTTTATCTCTACTCTGTTAAGTATTTCTACTTCAACTCTTTAAAATTCCCCATCAGACATCATGCATGTCTGATGAATAAAATATTAATAGTAGTAACATTTAGTACTTAATGTCTTCTAAGTGCTTCATATGTATCATCTCAGTAAATCTTCAAATTATTTTATCTCTACTCTGTTAAGTATTTCTACTTCATCTCTTTAGAATTCCCCATCAGACATCATGACAATGTCTGATGAGTAAAATATTAATAGTAGTAACATTTATTACTTAATGTTTTAGTCTTCTAAGTGCTTCATATGTATCATCTCAGTAACTCTTCAAATCAGCATACAGCTTAGGCAGTTTTACAAGTGAGTAATTCTCATTTTACAAAATAAGTAACCTGAGTCCCAGGGAGGTTAAATAATTTGCACAAGTTACACAGGTAGTATATGGTGGAATGTAAGAGCCCATTCATATAACCATTATGCTGCATTGTCTCCTAAAAACACAAATCTTTGTCTCTGGCACTAGTTTGGATCAATATTCACCACAAAAATATTGTAATGCTGTATTTGTTTAATTTGGCCTAATTTTTACATATTGTGTGGAGTAAATAACTAAATAAATAATTAATAAACAGTAAGTAAATAAAAGTAAGCATTGTAATTATATAATTTTATTTAAAAGATTAGCTTAATTTCAGAATCAAAGTACTTTTTCCAGTATGTATGATTGACACATCAGGGGTTCTTTAAGCATTAAAGCAAGTTCCAGAATTCTCAAACTTGTATATTCCCTTTTAATCTGTAAGGCAAGAAGTACAGGAAAAATTAGATTTGATCTGATTAGTGCATACTTTGCAAATAGTTACATTGTATTTTATGTTATTACCTTAACTTTAGCATTGAAAAAAAATCCATCTCTCCCTCTGTCCCTCTCAGCTGTTTGCTCTTATCATAAACATGACATGCTGTAAGACATGAACAAGTATGTACTTAAGCAAAATAGTTATTTCCTTAACTTGACTCACCAAGGCACCCTAGAGATTAATACTGTTACTGATTTCACAAGTCTCCTGTGCATGTGAATTTCCATGAGATTCTATTCAACTGGGGTAACTAAGAAGAAAGAACAATGTTCCTCTATACAAGGTGGGTTTTGCATTGTTCCACACATAGCCCGCTGATGGCCGTGGGATGGCAAAGTCATCTTCATTAGACGGAATTTAATAGTGAATCAAAGTTCTTGTGGAGAATAGACTGATCTAAACTTTAGCCTCCCTTGGGTCCTGCTGAAAGATTAGAGGGAAAGAGTAGGGCCTTAGTAAGTTGAATGTATCAGATTGTTTTTCACTAATAGTTCTCTTGTAAAACTCTGAAAACCACCCAGTTTAACCCTTAAAAAAAGGAGAAAGAGAAAGAAATGGCATAGGGGGAGGGAAAAAAACTCAGATAGTATACCACGGGCATTGACTTCGTTGATTTTTGAAAAGTGCAGTTATTCCTGTAGCAAGTTCCCGAGTGTGGAGTATATATATATACACATAAAGTTTGCTCATCAAATTAAAGCCGTTTTCTTGCTACACAAACGCCACAGTGCTATAACTTTATCAAAAAGATCATGAAGTTTAATTGCCTCTTAGTTTTGCTCTATGACGGGAGATTCTAAGACTCAATCAAACGGTGAAGTTCTTTGATAAAATCTTTACAAAAATATTCTGAATCCAGGAAGAGTTAACCGTGGAAGAAAAAGGTGGAGCAGATCGGGTAAAAATGGATCAACCAGTCCCTGTACAGCAGGATCAGACATAGTTAACAAGAAAAAAGGAAGGAGAAACAAATGTGTTAGGTGATCTTTAGTCTAAAGAAATCTCTGTTGGGCAACTGGGCATTTTGCTCCTTGCCTTTTATTTCCAACTTCCTTTCAAAGAATCCGTTAAGTGAAAAGAGAGATGATGGCAGCTCAGTATATCAAAGCTCAGTTATCAGTTGGCTTATTCCAGTATCTTTAGCCTTTTGTGGATGCCTTATGATGTGTTGTGTGTTAACACTGGAAAGTCAATCTCATACTAGCGATTGCCACATAAATGTTAAGGAGTCTGAAAAAAAAAATCACAAAATAGAAATTGTTGCTCTTTCAGGTATAAAGTGGCACTGATAAGAATTAATGTACCCAAAAAGATTTGGGTAGGTTTCTTTTTCCTTTTGGGGGGAAGGTGCAGAAGGGACTGACTTATTTTTCAGGGTGAGAAGGAAGGTAATGGAGACTGTTCCATCACCAATTCTTTTAGTGTTGGCTGTGAGCATGTTATCCCAATTAGTGGCAAAAGTAAATAAAAGGCTGACTACCACTACAAAGAAATTAGTTTCCTTGTAGGTAATATTTTCATTTTTTTAAAATTCACAGGACCTGTTAAAAATTAAGCCTCACTTTAAAATCAAAGTATACCTTTTTGGAGGACAAATGTCATAGTTTTGCTGTATCTGTAACAGGAAGACTTCAGAAACGTTGGAAAGATAATGTACCAGTCAGCAGGAGACACTCTCATTGGGATTGTAGAGAGAATTGAATGAAGGTGCTATTTTCAGAGTCATGGGCAGAATTAAAGGAACCAGTAAGAAATGGTGAGTTAGCCAGGGACTAGGAACAGCAGGGACCCAATACCACCCATGCATTTCCTGGGCAATTGGTAGAAGCAGTGTTTTCAGGCCAAGTGAGAGCTAAGCCACGTGAGAGGGATACAGCCATAGAACTAAAGCCAGGGGCAACAAGGAAGACATATCCTGAACTCTGTCTCCTGTTTGCTTACTTCCTGCTGTGATTCTGGTAGCCAAACCCTGAGTTTAAGGACCAGAACCTCCCCTTTCACCGGCCCAAGGCACAGATCAGAGCAAAGACAAGAAGATATTGATGGTGGAGTTTGCAAATGTATAACCAACCAAGAAATGGAAAGAAAAATCACTTTCTATCTAAAATAAGAGTAAGCCCGGCAGGTGTAGTTCATGGTTCAATTCAGGGTCAGGGCACATGCTGGGGTTACAGGGCTCGATCCCCAATGTGGGGCATGCAGGAGGCAGCCGATCAATGATTCTCTCATCATTGATGTTTCTATCTCTCTCTCCCTCTTCCTTCCTCTCTGAAATCAATAAAAAATAAAAATAAAAAAAATAATAAATGAAATAGGAGCAAAAAAGCCTGAATCACAGTCCTCAGTATAATGAAAAGTCAATTTCCTGTAACTATGACTGTATTCCTGGCTATTGCCTCAGTAATGATCTCTTAGTGATGGGTCACAGGTTTAATGCAATTTGCCTTTAGGAAAAATGTTTTAAAAGAAAAATAAATAAATAAATAAATAATAAATTAAAATAGAAAGATATGTGGGAAGAATTTCTTTATAGACAACTGATTCATAACAAGGACAGTGATAATGTTTCATTCTATTTAACCTTAATAATTCTTATTTTTATTTTGGTATTTTTATTTAGTGTCCCAAAAAATGTATACACACTTTAACAGCTGATAACTCACTAATTTTCATTCTTTTTCAGTTTTAACTGATTTGAAATAATGGGTGAAGCCAGACTAAGCTTTAAACAAAGAATATGTATCCTAAAGTGCTACTAGACTTTTTTTATAGGGATACATAAAAGACAAAGTTTATGGTACAAAACCAGCAACAGTTGACAAATTGAGGGCACACTAACAACAAACAAAATAATTATTGATGTTTGTGATTCCATTGCTTCACATTACCAGCAGTGCCTCGAACAGAATGGTAATCAGTTTGAAAACAGGCGTTGACAAAAAAATTATTCATTTTTGTAGATTATTTTAAAATTTGAAAATGAACTGTATGTTAATAAACTCTGACTTTACAATCATTCAAAGCATATATATATGTATATATTAGCATCTTTATTTTGTTATATCTGTATGAAGTAGTATAATGTATATTCTCCAAAATCACTTTCATATAGTCCTTAGAATACTTTAACATGGAGCAACATTATATATTAATGTTAGCCTGATTTTAGTCTAAATTTATTTCTAAATTCAGTGAAATAAATTTTCATTCAATGAAAATTCCATTTCATTGAATTTTTAAGGAATTCATTGCCATGAAATTAACATTTATGTGAAATTCTTTCTCAGGGGAAAGAAAATAGATTATGCATTTATAACATTTTAGAGCTGAAAGGGACTTAAAGATCAAATCTAAGCCTTTTATTTTACAAGTGGGGGCCAAAATCTGGAGATAGTTATGGTTTCCCCAGAGCGATACAACGCTGGTTTTTAGCAAAGTTAATATCAGAACCAAGGTTTCCTGACTTCCAATCTGGTTTCCCCACCTTCCCAAAGTATAGTTCCCATTATATTCCTATTATACAAGGGTGGGCAAAAGTAGGTAAATTACAAACCATCATTACCTAAAAGATAAGTCATAAGTAAAGACTTAGTATAATACAAGAATAAACTCGGTGCTTCACATACTTATAACTGCAAACCTAGTTTTGCCCACCCCTATATAATAGAATCAGTTTTATTTCAAAGAAACAATAAATTCTGTCCTAAAACTGCCTGTACAGAAGTGCACTGAAAAGATACTTATCACCTTAATATTTCTCAACTAAGATTTGAAGCCCTTACAAAACGAGAAGTGGTGTCCTTAGGAACTTGCCAGAAGCTCTGGGAGCTGCCTGTACTCACCGTCTCTTCATAAGCCCATTGGCCACCTGTGCACTCAGAACTCACACTCCCTTGGCTTCAAGTTTTCTCCAACAAACCCAGGTTTTTTTTTGTTTTTGGTTTTGTTTTGTTTTTGCAGGACCTGTAAGTGAAACAGTTTTACCTTGCTATATTTTAACTCCATGGAAGAAATTGTCAGGGCTCACCAGGAGTTTCCTGGGTATAAATCAATTTATTTGACCTTTGGTTCTGTCTTATCCTTTCACTACCCCACTCCTCCTCTTAGTTAATCTGACCATTTGCTATTCCTGTTTCCTCTTTAATGTCTGCAGTTTTTATCTAAGCTTGTCTTGCTTTATTACACTGACCTACAGTAGGTAATGATATATAAACAGAGGGCCCAACCTTTCAGGCAGGTGTGTACTTGCTGTGTGCTTACAGGTCACAGAAAGTCCATGCAAATTAGGGCACCTCACAGAGCGAGCAGCAGAATTTCATCTGCAGGAGCAGGTGTGTTGTAGACGAGAACTGTAAACGACTCGGTTTGAATGATGGCTGTTGATGTTCCTCGATGCTTTATTCTTGTAGTTCACCTAATGGGTCATGTTATTGACATCTGAACTCTACGAAAATGGACATGGAAACCTCTTTTTGTCTAATGTCCCACTAGATGGGACATTGATCTTCTTAGAATGAGAAGATCACCAAGTATTCTGCCTCCAGTTGTCTCAAAGTAAAGATTCACAAATTTCACTAGTAAGATAATTATTCAAGGAACACAGGAACATAAGTTGTTTGGTCTCTGACAATAAAAACGTAGGAAAGTTTATTTTTTCTACCATAGGAGGTTGTCAAAGTAAAATAAATCAATGTGTATTAAAATAGGTGGTATTTGGCATGTGTGTGTGTTTTTAACCTCTGCTATTAGAATAATATTATATTTTTTACCCATCATAAAGATGTTTAAAGAGTGAAACAGACATACATCTTTCTGGAATATCATCACTTCTTGCTTTTTATAAGGTAAGTTGGAAAATCTGTGGTTCTCAAATGTTTATCTGAGAACTGGGGCCAGTCTGTGATAAAGATTTAACCAGTCTGTTTTGAAAAGAGAAAACAATATTAAGAATTAATTAGAGAGAAAGAAGAGGGAGGTGTTTATAAAAGGCCAACCTTCCTTTCCTGGGGAAAGACCTTGCTTTCCTCTGGGATTTTGACATTCTTACTTTTAGTTAAATGATTATGATAATAAGGGTAACTGATTTTTTAAATGTCCTTACTTAAACAGAAAGTACTTTGCAAATCCATGTCAATATTCTTCCTCACTTTAAAAAAATTAATTTAAAATTGTTTACTGGTCTGTGAACACCTCGGAATGCCAAAGCTGGTTCTACCGAAGTGCTGGACAATCGCCCTATTCTGATTTATCACAGCTGTTGTTGCCAATTACAAATGCTGCCGAACACTAGCAGCGACTGGTCCCTAGGATCTAAAGATGAATTAGACATGTTTAATTTTGTTAAAACACTCATACCTGGTTGGGTATGGGGGGAAATCATGGATGGTCCTGTATAAAGAATTATCTCCAATTTCTCTACTCAGCTGAGAAAAAAAATTCCTTGAGCTCTTTTTATATATTAACTGAAATTTATTTATATAAAATGATTGATAGGCAAAGAGAAGAGTAAGTATCACCCTAGCCAGTTTGACTTAGTGGATAGAGTGTCAGCCTGCAGACTGAAGGGTCCTGGGTTTGATTCCGGTTGCAGGCTCGATTCCAGTAGGGGGCATGCAGGAGGCAGCCAATCTATGATTCTCTTTCATCATTGATGTTTCTATCTCCCTCTCCCTTTCTCTCTGAAATCAATAAAAAAAATATATTTTGTTTGAAAAAAGAAGAAAATCTATTTTTTCGACAAAAGAGTAAATATCTCTGAACATAATTTGTCTCGGCTCTACCCATCTGTGAGGGACCCTGTGTGTCCGTTTACTGGGGTATGAACAGAGAAATGAAATCTTTGGATTGGCTTAGATGGGCTGAAAGTTCTTATAAATAAATTCTGTGCCTCTCTCTGAGTTTTTGAATAGCTTACACAGGGCCAGGATGAGGGTGGTGCAAATGAGAAGCACTCATTCTCTGGTCCCTGCAACTATAGGATTGGCACTAAGACACCCGATCCCTTAAGCCAGTGATGGCGAACCCTTTGAGCTCGGCGTGTCAGCATTTTGAAAAACCCTAACTTAACTCTGGTGCCGTGTCACATATAGAAATTTTTTGGTATTTGAAACCATAGTAAAATGAAGACTTATATTTTTGATATTTATTTTATATATTTAAATGCCATTTAACAAAGAAAAATCAACCAAAAAATGAGTTCGCGTGTCACCTCTGACACGCGTGTCATAGGTTCGCCATCACTGTCTTAAGCTTTGCCCTCTACGTTTGCCTCATCCTAGTCCTGGTCTTGAGCCCACACATTAATGGGTTTGAGATTTGATAGCAAAACCCCAAACAACATCATGGGATGATGGGAGGGTTAGATTGATCTCTGCTATTGCTAAAGGATGGGGAAGAATGAATTTAGGAATGGTGCCTGATGAAGAATGAGAGGACCTTTCTCACTTGTCAATGATGGAGAATATAAAAACAAGCGACACACTTTTGCTAGCTTTTATGCATGTTTCACCATATCTTTTCTTATAACATTTTCTCTTTATAGCTTACTAATTGTCAATATGTAAACAAGTTATCTTTTTAAAACTGATTTAAACTGCACCATTCTCAAAAAATGTGTCTTCCTCCATCCTTCCCTCTCGGCCATTATGACTTATTAAGCCATAATCAGTGAACTCCCTTCAACCTTAGTCTCTTTGCAGTTTCTGCAGTTCTTTGCTTGAACTGAAGCACTTCCTCCTGGAATCTATTCTGTGTTAATCTGTCTTCTGAGAAGCAGACCTCAAGTGGGATTAAAGGTACAAACATTTTCTTTGAGGCAATGCTGTCTGAGAGAGAATGGGGAAGGGGCCAGAAAAGGCTGGGAGAGTCATGAGACTGCGATGCAAGTCTGCCGGGGAGCGATGGAAAGAGAAAGGGGAGCATACTAGACCAGTGATGGCGAACCTATGACACGCGTGTCAGAGGTGACACGTGAACTCATTTTTTTGGTTGATTTTTCTTTGTTAAATGGCATTTTATATAAAAAAATAAATATCAAAAATATAAGTCTTTGTTTTACTATGGTTGCAAATATCAAAAACTTTCTATATGTGGCACGGCACCAGAGTTAAGTTAGGGTTTTTCAAAATGCTGACACGCCGAGCTCAAAAGGTTCGCCATCACTGGTCTAGACAGACCGCTGGGTCAGGAAGGCCATCCTGGAGTCCTCAGGCCAAAATCGACCATCGAAGTACTAGTCCCATGTCTCCCTGGGTCAATCTTGTCTTTGTGTTCCTTGGTCCGTGCTGGGGGCAGCCTGTGGCATGCATGGTCTTGGTGCCAGATCCAGCAGCTGGGGCCCTTGGTTAATTCATCTACCCGCCAGGCACATTCTCATGGCCACCACATCCTTAGTTGTGGCCTTTTAAAAATCTTTCACACCCCTCATATCTCACAATTAGGACTGGTATTCCTTATTCCCCTGATGAAACTGTGGACCATTCCTCTTCTACTTTCTTTTTAAAAACAACAAAATAGCCCAGCCAGTGTGGCTCAGTGGTTGAGCATCGACCTATGAACAAAGAGGTCATGGTTCAATACCCAATCAGGGCACATTTCCAAGTTGTGGGCTCGATCCCCAGTAGGGGGCGTGCAGGAGGCAACCGATTGGTGATTCTCTCTCATCAGTGATGTTTCTATCTCCCTCTCCCTTCATCTCTGAAATCAATAAAAAACATTTTTTTTAAAGTTTAAAAACAACAAAATAAACCTTTAAACTTATCAAAGCGAACAAAGCCCAGCAGCTTTCAGGCTCATGACATTTCCCTAGTCCCTCTCCTGAGCACTCTTCCTCATTCACTGAACTGTGTGACATCAGCTCTGACCTTCTTCACTCTCATTGTTTCCAGTACATCAGGTGAATTCAACACCTGGGCCTCTCAGTTCCTTCTCTTCTTCGTGACCTTCCATGACCTTCTCCTTTACCCCTTCTTCCACACACCCTTCAAAGATCTACTCAAATTGCACATTTTCATGGAGGCCCTCTCAGAACCCCAACTATCAGATCCTCCTGCCCATACACTTCATGACATCTATGCTGCTCATTCCGAGCTCAGTGACAGCTTTTGGAGTACAGTGGGCTCTCAGTACATGTGGATTCCCACCGCAGAATTGAGCCTTGAATAACGGGGTTTTGAAGTGCGCAGGTCAATTGATCTGCCCTGCATCCACCTTAACATGGACCTTGCAGTTCAAGCCCACATTGTTTCAAGTGCCAACTATATATGTTTATCTGTGCAGTTTGATTATGATCTTCTCTTTACCATTAGACTCTAAGTTCCTTGAGGGACAGTTAGTTCTGTTTTGCTCATTCCTTTATCCTCAGTAGCTACAAAGTACCTAGCACATAATATATATATTCAATAGATATTTCTTGTTTAACTAAATGATTAATTGACTTTGTGAACCCTACGAAAGAAGACAGCTGCGAAGAGGGGTTTCTGGTGGCTAACTGGGCTCAAATTTTTAAAAAATATATTTTTATTGATTTCAGAGAGGAAGGAAGAGGGAGAGAGAGAGAAAAACATCAGTGATGAGAAAGAATCATTGATCGGCTGTGTCCTGCATGCCCCAGACTGGGGATAGAGCCTGCAACCCAGGGATAGAGCCTACAACCTCGGCATAGCACTGACTGGGAATCAAACCTGTGATCTCCTGGTTCATAGGTCGATGCTCAACCACTGAGCTATGCCAGCTGGTCTCAAATTTTAAAAACAGAGCCTACCAGTCATCTCTGCATAGGAGCCTCTCACACAAACTGCACTTCAGGGAGCAGCCTACACTGAATTACTTGCCTCTGCACTGCACTGCCTGCCTGCACTGTGTTTCTGCCATCTGAGACAGCCTTACAAAGGAGTTCCTAGGATCCTATCTCAACCAATAGGACTGAGGCTTTCCCCATCAAGTCATAGCTGGGCAGCTATGTCCCCATCAACTGGTCAATGAGATCAGCTCCATTCTGACCAGTCAGGACAGTGCTTTTTGGATCAATCAACCTGCAAGGATTTGGAGTCCTTATTTGCATGGGGACAGACCAAGCAGGGACCAGGGGCAGGGCCTTCTGTTTCTATAAGACAGTGCCCCTCTGGCTCTGAGAGCACACTTTTCCTTTCCACTGAAGACTGTGTTTCCCAGGCTGGAGCTGAAACACTGAAGAGGTCCCGCTGGAACAGAGCAGAGCAGACCAGTGCAGGCCAGAGGAGACTGGCACAGAACGGAGCAGACCTGAGCAATGTGCAGACCAGCGCCAGACAAAGCCGACCTGCGAGGAGCAGAGCAGACCACTGAGGAGCAGAGCAGAGCTGTCTAGCTTAAGAGGGGCCTGGCCCCAGAGCTGCTTCACAGTCCTGCTGTTTCCACAGCCACCCTGTAGCACAATTGAGCTGTTCCACAGCCCAATTGAGCTGTTTTGCACTGAATAAAGTTTCCTTCTTCACAGCATGTCAATTGGGGATTCCTGTTGGTCTTGAATTTGCGCCAACGACCATCAGTTGACAACTTAAATGAATGTATGAAAGAGTAGATTTGAATTGAGTTGACTTGAATAGATATATGAATGAATGTCGTTGCCAAGGCTTATGCCTGTCTACATTTCAAACATATTTGGTTAACAATGTAATTTAAAACTTCTGAAGAATTGAAAACTTTCTTTATTATTTTATATCCTATGAAAAATTCTATCACTAAAAATTATGCTTAATTTTATCACCAAAATCACTATGGATGTTTTTATTTTATACTATAAATGTATTAACCACAAGGTTCTTTACAATTCATCTAATTCCTTGAAGTTCCTAGCACAGAGTCTCGCACATAATAGAATTCACTCTATATGGCTAACTTGCAATGTATCACTCAGCTTCTGTAAACTCTGATATTTTGTTCTGCCTAATGAAACTAAACTTTTGTCTGATTTCTCCTCATTTTCTACTGAAAGACATAGTTAACTTGGGGATTTATTTTCATCATAAGATCTTTTTTTTTTTTTTTTGCTTGCTTGCTTTTCTGAGTTATTATGCTTTGATTTCTTTTTGTAATTATTTTATATGGTGAAAATTTAATTATCATTCAATGTAAGGACCTAAATGTAGATTTTCTATTACTGCTTCAGGAGATTTTTAAACATGGGTGGAGTGGGGCATTATTTAAAGGAGAGGAGCATACTATTTTAATTGATTTCCATATTTAATTTACATTTTCTGTTTGAAGTAAGCTTTTTAACAGTTCAATTTACACATTAAATCAAAATCCTTGCCTTTGAAGTGAAATGTTCTGATCTTTATTATTGTTAAATTTTTCCCCCAGGTTTAATATGAATATAATTTTATCCTACTACCTCACTCTATGCTATTTTCTCCTTTCATTCAGTCCAATATTGCTCAATGTTTTTGGTCTCAAGACTTCTTTACACTCTTAAAAAGTATTGACAATCTCAAAGAGCCTTTATGTGAGCTCTATTTATATTTATAATATTAGAAATTAAAACTGAGAAACATTTAAAATATTTTAAAACAACACAAACCCTTTATGTGTTAACATAAATAATTATGTAAATGAAAATGAGTACAGTTTCCAAAACAAAATTATTAGTGAGAAGAGTAGCATTGTTTTACATATTTACAAATCTCTTAGTTAAAACATATCTATTTCAAGAGACTAGCCTGGTGGTTACCAGTGGCTGGGGATGGGTGAAATCGGATGATGTTGGTCAGAGTACAAACTTCCAGTTATAAAATAAATAAGTCCTAGGGACCTAATGTATACCATAGTGATCATACTTAATAATACTATATTATCAACTTGAAAGTTGCTAAAAGAGTAGATCTTAAATGTTTTCACCACACAAAGAATAGGTAATTATGTGACGCAACACAAATGTTGGCTATCATTATGGTAGCAATCATAAGTCTATCAAATCAACATGTTAAACACCTTAAAATTATGCAATATGGAATGTCAATTATATATCAACTAGAGGCCCGGTGCACAAAAATTTGTGCACCCGGGGGGGGGAGGGGGTCCCTCAGCCCGGCCTGTGCCCTCGCAGTCTGGGTCCCCTCTGGAGATAATGACCTGCTGGCTTAGGCCTGCTCCCGGGTGGCAGAGGGCAGGCCCAATCCCTAGGTGCAGCCCCTGGTCGGGCTCAGAGCAGGGCCGATTGAGGAGGTGGGGCGCTGGCCCCTGTCATGCACAGAGCAGGGAGGAACGGGAGGTTGCGATGCCACCCCTAGTCACGCTCAGGGTA
>NW_005366346.1:65921-84782 GCF_000412655.1 Myotis brandtii | reverse complement strand
GGACCGCAGACAGCCTCAAGCACTGCCTCCCGCCCGGCAGGGTCACAGATCCGGGTCCCAGACCGCAGACAGCCTTGCCTGCTGCCGCCTGCCTTCAGTATGCAAATTAGCCGCCATCTTGTTGCTTCAGGGTGGGGGTCCCCACTGGGGTGCCTGGCCAGTCTGGGTGAGGGGCTGAGGGCCGTTTTCAGGCTGGCAGGTGACTGAAGCTCCAAACCTCTCCTTTTTTTCTTTTTTTTTTATTCTGGCATTTATTTACCTTCTATGGCTGTCACTGGAGCTGGGAGCCGGCTTTCTCTCTGAGGCTCGGCTGCTGAAAGCAGGTTTCTGGCCTTTGTTTTCTGTATTCGAAACAATGTTGTGACTCCAGCTCTGAGATCCCGGCTGACTGACAGGAGGTTTCTGGGGTTTTGTTTATCTTCTATAAATGTTACAATGTTTCCAACTGAAGCTCAGAGGCCGGCAAGGCAGGCGGGGAACGTTGGAGTCCTCTGTCACTGAAGGAAGCAAGCCTCCCTGTTCGCATCAGCTGCCTGGCTGCCGGCCGCCATCTTGGCTGACAGTTAATTTGCATATCTCCCTGATTAGCCAATGGGAAGGGTAGCGGTCGTACGCTAATTACCATGTTTCTCTTTTATTAGTGTAGATGAAGTTCAGAAGTTTTTTTAAATTTTAAATTCACTAATGTTAAAAAAATAAAAGAAAATGGCTGTTTCAGATCACGCTAAAAAGTCAAGCAAACTGAAGAATAAGCATTGGCCATCGAACTTAGCAATGTGATCCTGGGTCACACTGATGATTCCTCACTGTTTCTCTCTCCTGAGAAATTTAATTTTCAGTTAAGCATATCAAATGGATATCAAAAGGATAGGAGCTGTTCTAATTCAATGCAATCCATATGCCATAATAATCTTAAGGGTGGTCTTTTGTCTCACACAGAAAGTCAGAAAAAAAATTCATTAGCTATATAATTACCAAACATCAAGATGGTTATAGATTTCTTAAAATGTTAATCCTATTCTTGTGCAACTCTAGTGAGGTTATGCCTAAAATCTTAATTTTTTTTCCTATTTATAACCAATAGTGCAATCCCTGTCCTTCATAGAAGCACAAAGGAAATGGACTTTTAAGAATTTTAGGTTATGCAAACTTATGATTTTCTATAGTCCATATAACAATTAGAGATTATATTAAATGTTTTGTTGAAGTACAGGATACCTCTATAAATAATAGTTTAAAGTACTGAATTGATATGTTTTTTAAGGTAAGCAAAAATAAGTAAAGTTTTAAGCCAACTTTCATTATCATGAATACCCTTTCATGCAAACTTTTTCAATAATTTATTTATGTCATTTAATTTACCAATAAATTGCAAATAATCCAGAGGTCATTAAAGTTTTGAACTAAAAATATCATTGTGTGTAATTATTTTAATGTATTACTTTATTTATAAAATTATTTTACAGTTGCTACATATTTACAGAAAGATATCCACAATATATTGTTGAGCCAAAAATAAATAAAAGAAGCTTATAAAATAGTATAATTAGTGTTATACCATCCAGGATTTTTCAAAATCTACATATATTATATATAATTGATCAGACATTATCAATTTATAGGAGACATGTATAAAATTATTGACATTATTTATAGTCCTAGTAAAGGGTTAGGAGACAGGATTGTGTCTTATAGACTTCTATATTGTTTGGTACTTACCACTAATAAACCCTACTTTATATATTTTAGAAGTACATTTGATTGTCAAAAATAAAGTTTTTACTTTTGCTTTGGCAAAATATTTATATTGGTATATACATGTTTATAAATTTAGAGTTTACACATCTATTAGCCTGTATATTAGTAAATATTCTTGTTTTGTTAAGAAGAGGGCTTTTAATTTTAACAAATTAGAATCATAATTTTAGGACTTCTATTTTCTGGTTTTTTAAATGCTCACAGTAACATAGGTGCAAAACCTATAAGACAATGAATCAAGACTAACCACTAGAGACAGCTAGCATATTTCTCTTAATAAAAAATGCTATTATAAAATAATACTTTGTGGTTATGATTTTTTTAGTCAATTACATTTTCCAGATTTCTCATTAGTTGGATTGAGGAAAATCAGATTTTGTTCTGTTGCTTTTAGTTCTCTGTACTTGTTTTCTGAAATGTTGCCATAGGGATGAAGAGGAAAGAGCCTTTATTAATAATATCAATTTGTTCTTTAAAAAACAGCTTAGTTGTCCCAAATATCCTTAAAATACCTCAAATTAACCAATGGCTTTCACCATACATCCCAATATGTATATTATGTATGATCAGTTTGTCCTTTTTTAAAGTCAACCTACATTCGTGCACCTGGGAGAAGAAAGAGTCAAAGCATCTAATGCAAGAAATGGAGCAGGCAACAAGGACCCAGAGCAGTTAGAACATAGCAGAGTAAAAGCATGCAGTCTGCTACAACTCACCATCTTTCCAAAGGAGAGTTACTCAGAATTCTAATCAAGGCGTTCTGTCTTGTACCCTGGGTGTGATTTTGAAGGGTAGGTTCCTGTGAGCATTCCTAATCCTCTCTCTTGCCATAGCAGGCCTCGAAGCTCTAGCCTTCCATAATTCATGGTTCTGACTCAGCCATAGTAAATTTACTTACTGCATTTCAGGCTAATTAAAATATATGGCAGTAGCAACTTTACTGAAATTCTAGCTACCCCAAAGCATGAGGCAGGGGAGAAGGGCCATTTTCCTAACTGAGCAGAAACCAAGACCCATTCTAGATTTATCAAAGTGCCCACAACAAATAATGAACGTCTTTTAAATAATTTCACAGGAGGAATATTGTCGCATGCACCAGATTTCACTGAAAAACAAGACACCTTTTCATTTTCTTTATGTTTAAATGAGTAACTATTTCCTAAATATGTATGGTATACAGAACACTGTTAAATGCTGAGTTTAGATTGAGGGTAAGAAACATTTGTGGTTTTTGTTGTACCTTTTAAATATTTTTATCATGAGTATTTGTGTCAGTTAAACATAACTAGGTTATTTTTCCAAAACATTGTCTTGCAAATAGTCTCTTATAGAGAAAGAAAATATATTCTTTTTACAATTGATCTAACAAAAACTTGTGATATCTTTACCTTTCTCCTAGGGGGCAGGTGAATGCCATTTTTCCCTCTTTTATGGGGAAAATATACTCCTCATATTCTGGAGAAGGCATTCATACCATTTTCTAGTTGGTGAAACTCTGATTTTAAGTATTTGACCATATCAAAGTCAGAAATAAATTTACTAAATGGTACCCTGCTGTTTATTTCCTTCTCAAAGTGAGTCAGTAAAAGCTCCATTAGTAAAATAACCAGGAAAGCAGAAATGCTCTGGATATTTTCATTGGTAAACAGGTAATTCTTAGAAAAATGGCTCAGAGGCTGCTGCAAAATCTCGTATCTACAGAAGCCCACACGTCTGCCTGCTGCTGCCAAAGGAATAAAAACATGACTTCCACTTCTCCCCCACCTTGCAGATCTGATATGAATGCATCGCCTTGTGAAATCTAACCCAGAACATGGCTATCAGGGATTCTGGAAATGCAGTTCCTACATGTCCATTACCCACGTGTCAAGGAGAACATAGAATGATGCTAAACTGCTAACAGAAAATGTATAGGCAGGAGGTAGGAGATAGGATTGAAGCAAATTCTGTCCCCATCATATTGGCCAGATTTAAGCTGTAATTTAACAATTCTTTATTATTATTATTATTGTTTAAAGTTTTACATATGTCTTCTCTTTCCCCAATTGACCCCCCTTCTCCAGCCATTCCCACCCCAGGCAAGCCCCTACCGCCCCAGTGTCTGTGTCCATTGGTTATGCTAATATGCATGCATACAAGTCCTTTGTGTAATTTAACAATTCTTGCAATAGTTATAATATAATCCCCTTTCATTTAGGACCGTGGTTGGCAAACTGTGGCTCGCAAGCCACATGCGGCTCTTTGGCCCCTTGAGTGTGGCTCTTCCTAAGCTTTAGGAGTACCCTAATTAAGTTAATAACGATGTACCTACCTATATAGTTTAAGTTTAAAAAATTTGGCTCTCAAAAGAAATTTCAATCGTTGTACTGTTGATATTTGGCTCTGTTGACTAATGAGTTTGCTGACCCCTGATTTAGGAAATGAAATTTAGGTTATTCATTTAGGAAATCTTACTCTCTGATCCTCCACTTTTATTTCTTTGACCACTTGAATAGAAAATTTAAATTTTCAAAATACCAATTTCAATGATACAAGCCATACATTAAATGACTATATATCTATATCTACATTACTACCTACCTATTGAGAACATCCTAGCTGCAAGGCATTTTGCTGGAGGTCACTGTGTGGGATGAAAAAAATGGCCTCTGCCTTTCAAGTGTTCACAGTTATTGGGAAGCAGCTGAAAACACAGTCACTACAACTGAGGCGATTGCATGCAACTCACAAGTGGCAGAGGAGTAATTGGAGCAGGAGAGAGTCCTGTGAAGTGACGATGAGGGACTGAAGGAAGCCGTGGGGAGGAAATGCTTTTTGAGACATGCCAACGCCAACAGGCCAGAGTGAGCGAAGTGAAGAGGTTAAACCTGCTAGAGTTAGACTAGCAACAGGTACCACAAACTCAGATGCCTATAGGGGCCAGCAGTAATGGAAATGAAGCAGCCTATGTGGGGACTGTGGCCAAGAAAACAATGTACAAGCCACCACCTAAGGAGGCCTCCCTGGTGAGAATGTCGGTCCAGTGTTATCAGAGCTTCCAATTGTTCAGACGAAGATGGAAATTCTTATTCTAAGGTAAAACTTCCGTTTTAAAATGTTGACACCTGCCCTAACCAGTTTGGCTCCGTGGATAGAGCGTCGGCCTGCGGACTGAAGGGTCCCAGGTTCGATTCTGGTCAAGGGCATGTACCTTGGTTGTGGGCACATCCCCAGTAGGGGGTGTGCAGGAGGCAGCTGATCCATGTTTCTCTCTCATTGATGTTTCTAACTCTCTATCCCTCTCCCTTCCTCTCTGTAAAAAATCAATAAAATATATTTTAAAATAATAATTAAAAAAATAAAATGCTGGCACCTAACTAAAAAACAAGCAAACAAACAAACAAAGGCCATTAAATCAAATAAAACACATCAACAGCCCATATATTGCCCAATGGTCATCCGTTTGCAACTTCTGGTCAGACGCCATCTAAGATCTCATCCAAGGAATTCTGGTTTTATTTATGAACTCATCCTCCTTGAATAATATGTATTTATCTTTTAAAATTATGCCTATTAGCCTGGCTGGTGTGGCTCAGTGGATTGAGCATCGACCTATGAACCAAGAGGTCGCCAGTTCAATTCCCAGTCAGTGCACAGGCCCAGGTTCCAGGCTGGATCCCCCAGTACGGGCTGTGCAGGAGGCAGCCAATTGATGTTTCTCTCTCATCGATGTTTCTATCTCACTATCCTTCTCCCTTCCTCTCTCTCTAAAAAATCAATAAAAACATATTTTTAAAAAATATAAAAAATAAATTATGCATATTAACTTAGAAATTTTCTTCCTACAAATTGTGTCTTTAAGTCTCTTCATAAACCATTGCATAGCTCTTAAGATTTTCATTTGCAAGAGGCCTAGAGTGAAGAAGAGAAGTGACAAGGAGAAAACATAAAGAAGGTAAGACCAATATAACTAATATTTACCCATCTCTGAAGACTGTAGACTATTGGTTTTATTTATTTTACTAACTTGGGATAGAATAATAAAAATTTTTGTGATAGAGGAAATGTTGACTTTTCTGGAATAATAACCATTAGCTACTTTAGCAGAATAATATACCAAATGCATGTGGTTATTTAAAATCCAGTCTACTGTAATGTATAAAATATTCCCTTCTATTTGTGAATATTCTTTCTTTTCTCAGAATTGCTTATCAACTAATTATTTCTCAAAAACTATGTAAACATACCCTTTAACATAACAGGAAAAAAAGGTAATAATCGCAAGGCACATGTCAGGAAGTAAAATGAACACCTGAGAAGCAGGCACAGTGCTGTCTTGCTATACAAGCAGTTGTAAACCTAGTTGAATGCTGCACCAGTGAAAAATAATTAGATCTATTTTTGGCAAGAAACTTAACAAAAGGAGCAAATAATAACACAAGCCATTACATAAAGAAGGTTTCTACTTTCAATCAAACAGGCCAGTGTTAATATTGAGTTATCTATGTTAATACTTCTGATCACACAAGCCTTGTGTGTGTGATCTGCCACCTGGGGAAATCACATTTATCTGAGTTTCAAGGTAGGATAGGGCTCCTCAGGAGAATCTCTTTTAATAGTGTTATTACATACTCTTAGAAACATCTCAAACTAGAAACTTGGATAGATACTTGAATTGAGCTTTTCCCAGTGGTGCTGTTTTTTCAATAACATAGTAGAGTTACCTAATGGGACCTAATGAAAAAGATGGACAATTTCAGAAAAAGAAAAAAAAATCTACCTGACAATGTTCTCTTGGCTTATGCGTTCCCGCTTCACAGAACAAGCACTACAGAGTGTAGGTGAGCATACATACTCTGAGCTTCAGAACAAAGAATAAAAATCTAAAAAGGTAAAAATGAAAATGTGTGCTGTTCTGCCACAACGTAGCTGAGTGTTATGAAGGCCCTGTGAGCAATATTGAGTTTGCAGTGGCACAATCACATCACGAAAGATTTACCTTCACTCTGCAAACTCAATCTAGGGCAATAACAGTCTATTACGAGCAGAGCAATACAACATCAAAGGAATGTTTAAAAGAACTAGACAGAACCTTTAAATCAACACAATCGAGTTATCTTCCCCCAAAGGAAGCACCATGGGAGAGCTCCTAGCAGGGTTTTTCAGAGGTATTACTAATTTACCATAAGTTATATTTAATACACTTTTTAAACGTGGTTTGTAATCTCTCCCCACTTTTTAAAACACAGAGCAATAAATTAAAAGAGAAACAGTCCCCAAAGAGTAAGAGACTTGTAGGGGAAAAAATGACAATCGTTTTATTCCGTAAGGCTAACGTATCAAGTAATTCTTCCACCACTGAAAAGGCTGTATTGAATCTTTTCTTCCCAATTTCAATAAGATTCTTCAAATCTGAACCTAGAGGAGTAATAGAAATTTTTACTATTTATATTGATAAAGTTAATCAATATTCAAAGTCTGTTAAAAATAGCAATATTCATGGTAACATTTTCATCAAGTGGTAAGAAATTATCTTTAGCATTTCTAATAGAGAAGTAAGCAATTTTATCCTGCCTTCTTATGACTAAAATGAACATTTGAGAGTTTGAGTTTCTTATCCAAGTCATGTCAGAAATGGCAAAAGGATTTATTGTGAAGTAATGCTGTGCATTGTTGTCAGTTCTTAGACATTTTTATTGGCATTTTACTATTTCCCCATACACTCCTATTTTTAATTTTTACAATAGTGTATTTAGTTTAATAAAGTATTGATACAAGACCTTATTTTTGCATTTAAAGGTGTATAGCCTGAGTTTTGTTGTTATAATTTTAGTCTAATTCCATTCATTTGTGTTTCCCATGAAGATAAATGACACTAGTATTACCTAAGCTTTTCATCATCTATTAATGTCTGATATTTTGCACACATAAAGTCATAATTTTTATATGCTAATAGAACTCTTCCAATTCTTTCAAAAGTTATACCTGTTTGCCTTTTGTTTAGCATTTTTGTTTTGGCTGACAGTATCCTGATTTATACCGGAGATATTTATGCAAAATAAGCTTTAACTTCTAGGCAATGTGTATCTATAATGTCTTTTCAGTACATGAATTATTTTAGTGCTGGAAACACACCCACAGCAGGTGCATGAAACTGCCTGTAACACATGGCATATGGGGGAAGTATGAGGTTTGTCCCTTTTGATATAGAATGGTTTTATTGGGGTCATACTGTAAGATTTTATAATAAATCCGATTGAATATATACTTATGTATCTGCTGTTGGAAAATATTTAATTCATGTTTATAATGCTCTTAATTTTATAACTAGCTTCCTACATTTCATTACAATTGACCTTTATGCCAGGACTACTTCATTTGAAATTGCCCATTACCAGATCATCTTTTTTTCAGATATTTAAACAATATTGTTTTTCTTTTTTAAAACATTTTTAAGTCCATCCAACTTCTTCATACTAATATTGTAATTTTAAAGGCAAAACTCTCATATTTGTTATATTCTTGCCTGGGTAGTAGAAAACTAATTTCATCAATTATTTACATACTCTCAGTGAGTTTTTATGGAGTTCCATTATTTGAAATATGTGAATGTAAAAGAATTTTCATATCTTATATTGATATGCTTAGAATATATGTTGGCAGGTTTATCAAGATTAGCTTATTTATAATTGTCACATATGGTCCATTAAATCACAACTATGAAATATCATTTTCCCCATTCAACCTACATTAATTCTGCCTCTAAGATCCAACTAGAAGCTTCATATCATATGCAGTTCATATAATAGGAACAACCACACTCATGTCAGCACAGTGGTTAAAAGAATAAATACTCTAGAGTCAAACATGACTTGGAACATCTGCTCAACCACTTAATAGTTGTATGACTATGCCTCAGTTTCTCTTCAATACGAGAATAGTTATAGATTGCTGTAAGGATTAACCCAGATATTGCCTATAAAATGCTTAGCACTATGGTATATCATATGAACTCTGGAAATGTGTACTCTAGAAATGTTAGCTATTCGTATTGGAAAAATAAGTTCAGAACTATGCAGTACTGGCTGGGTAGCTCAGTTGTTTGAGTCTCATCCCAATATGCTAAGATTTCAGGTTCGATCCCCAATCAGGGCACATACAAGAATCAACCAATGAATGCATAAATAAGTGGAAATACAAATCAATGTTTCTCTCTCTGCCCCCCTTCCTCTCTCTCTAAAATCAATTTTTTTAAAAAGCAACATTCTGATGCCTTTCAGTTAACATCCTGAGTATTATAAAGTTTTATCCAACCATGGAACACACTGGCTGTGATAACACAGAATAAGAATATTGACTCTTGTGCAGAGATTATAGAACCAGCACCTGTTGCCTAACAGTACTGGGACTTGTACCAAATATCAATGAATGAGTAACCACCCTAAACAGCTATCACAGTCATAAGGCAGCTGGTTCTACAGTCTAGACCTGTTTAAGAATTGAAGTAAGTCACCTGCTAACTATAATAGCTATCCAGAGGAGTGATATAAAAGTTAATGTCAGTATTATCTGCTTTGATACATCATGTGTATATCGCCTTCCAAGTTTTGTTTGAAGGACATTTTTTAAAAGTTTTTTTTTATTTTATTGATTTCAGATAGGAAGGGAGAGATAGAACCATAAATGATGAGAATCATTGATTGGCTGCCTCCTGCATGCCTACTACCAGGGATTGAGCCCTCAACCTCCTGGTTCATAGATGGACACTCAACCACTGAGCCACACTGGCAGGGCTGAGGACATTTTAACATTGGTACTTGGGAGTGTTTTGATATTAGGTGTTAAGCATCATCAATTTACTAAGTCTTGGCCAGTGAAAAAACTACAATTCAGTGGTATTTCGTTCATCAGTACTTTTAATTAAATTGGAGGAGAGAATATGATTATTGTCAGAAAGAAACAATTCATAGCAAAATGGCTTATCAGAGAATTTTTAAAAATTAGATTATACTCTTTCAACAGTGAAGATTGAAACAAAAATTTACAATAAATGTTGTATTAAGGCTTTATTCATTTGCTTTCAACATTTGATATTAATTGACCAATTTTATGCTTGAGTTTTATTTGGGAATGTTGTTGCTTCTGGACTGGTATGTCCCTTTTTGTCCTTAACCACCTCCTATTCAATGGTAGACTCTCACAACTATCTTAGAAGATACACTTCCCTCCTAAAACAATTCTATGAATGATGCAAAAATAGCTGAAAGTTAACCCTAACTTGGTAGGTACATTCATAAGTTCATTTAATATGTATATTTAATATGTATTAAATTTATTGCTTTCTTTTGTTATTACTTTCATTGTGATTTCATTTGTGTGTGTTTTAAAATATTTTTAATTGATTTTATAGAGAGAGGAAGGGAGAGGGAGAGAGAGATAGAAACATCAATCAGAGAGTATCATCGATTGGCTGCCTCCTACATACCCTTCACCAGGGATCAAGCCCAAAACCTGGGCATGTGTCCTGACTGGGAATTGAACCAGTGACCTCTTGGTGAACAGGAAGATGCTCAACCAACTGAGCCATACCAGTCTGTGATTTTGTTTGTGATTGTGTATTTATTTGGGCTTGTTCTGAGTCTATTGTTTTCTTTCAAATTTCATGTAGACAGAATCTATGTCTTCCACTTTTGTTTTCTATTTCCTTAGTACTTGGTACAGTACTTTTCAAAATCATTTAAATATGACATATAGTATATATTCAAGAACATAACAAATAATAGTTTTATCTAAGATCCCTTACATAAAAGATCAAGATGCTTTTAATGGCCTATGTGGTTCAATTTCCTATCTATTATTATTATTGTTTCTATTTTAATAGGAATCAAAACCTATCACTAAAGAATTGATACTACTCTGGCACATTTTAAGATATTGCACAGCAAATATGAATATGTACATCAATGAATTAATGCATTAGGACAGATAGGAAAAGTTCCAGGGTCCTTCAACAAATCACAGTCAACAGTAGTTGATAAGCAGGGTGAGTTTCCCATTTATACCCATCCTAGAGACTCTGTTGATCATAAAACAAGTCCAAGGACCTAAAACTTAGTGAAATGCTGCCAATGGCTTCAAAGAACCAATTCTGGGTCTACTATTCTTCAGTCAGAGAAATATCTGAAATCCTGGATGAGGATTACCTCAGCCTCAAAATTAATCCCACCTAAACTCTCAATATCCCTCAAGGTTTTCCTAATCTCTTTTAATTTTTTTATAGAATGCCAACATTTTTCAGATTAGGGGCTGATTAACTAATGCATATTAGATCATTCTTATTTCCACTGTATCATATACACTATTCTACTTACTACCTATGTGCTTTCTATTCTTTTCTCCTGCTAACCCTCCTAACAAAATTTTAGGCATCCTTCAAGATATGGCTAAACATCATCTCTTTTCTCAAATTTTCAGGACTATTTCCAAACCATACTGCTTACATTCCCATTATCTCCCTCATTAGTCAGCCATTTGATTATTCAACAAATATCTTTTGAACATCTGTCATTAACCAGGAGCTCTTCTTTGTAGTGCTCTGGGTCAAACAGATAAAAACTCCTGCCCTTGTAATGTCTAATTTCTAAAGGAATAATAATTAATTATTCCTTGTATATCCTCATATTACTTTATATTGCATTTATTTCATGTATTTTAGAGAGTTGCTTATGTGTCTCTCTTACTGGATAGTAAGGACCAGGTAACATTTATCTTTTCAATTTTTATCACCAGCACTCAGCACATTGCCTTGCACCATGGCATAAGGGGAGAGACAAAACATACTTTACAGTTTGGAAGCTCCCTATTAAATTTGAATTTGCTCAATATTTATCTGTTGTTGCTTAAGAAATTAGCCTAAAATTTAGTCACTTAAAAGAATGCATCTATTTTGCTCACAATTTTATAGATCAGAAATTTGGAAAAGGCTCAGCAGGGTATTTCATCTCTCATCTACATGGCTTCAGCTACAGCTTTTTGGTATCTCCCAGCATCTCTCTCTCTCTCTCTCTCTCTCTCTCTCTCTCTGTGTGTGTGTGTGTGTGTGTGTGTGTGTGTGTGTGTGTGTGTGTGTGTCTTCCCCTTTCCAGATAAGGTCTCATCCTTCAGGGCCTCTCCAACTCTCCAGGAGGAATGGGTTTCTATAGCATGGCAGTCTCGGGAGAATCATACTTCTTACATGGTTGGTCATTTCTAAGAAGCAGAAACTGCCAGGCCAGTTAAGGGCTACACCAAGAACTGGCAGTGCATCATCTCTACCGCATTCTAATGGACAACACAGTCATGAAGACTGCCCAGATTTAAGGAGATAGAGAAATAGACACCATCTCTTGATAGTGGAATGTCAAGTAGTACATACCCATGATTTCCCAGAATGTACATACCCAATGTCAAGAGGGCAGTGGAATAGGCCATATGTATGTTAGAATATTTGGAAAATATTGTCTGCCATAATTTATGATATCTGTCTAATATGTCTAATCAGCCATACTGTGTTTAGGGGAAGTAGTTCAGAATTGAAGTGAAATTTAAATGGTTAACAAAAAAGAAAACCTATTCCTATCTTAAGGTTTTTATTTTAAAATGATAAATGAGTGGTGATTAAAAACATTGAGCAAGCAAAAATTCTAAAAATTTCTAATATCAATATTTTTAAAAAATACATCAAAGTTATTAAAGGGGATTTACTAAGTTTTTAAATATAAAATCTTTGACAACTGAATTACGTTTCTTCTAAAATTTACACAACTTTGAGTTATTTCTCAAATATGTATTTCTCATTAAAATTTAACACAACTGTAGCCATGATTCTTGGCTAATTTTAGAAGTTTCCCAAATCAACCCCAATAGGAACAAGAAGGCCAAGCACATGTCACCTCATTTTCTAGACTCTTCAAAATACAATATATTATATGCCCTGATTTTACTACAGTGACTTACAATTGATTGGGGAACTCAAATGTTTATTAAAGGAAAACTTTCCACATAGTAGAAGCTAAATAATTGTGTTTTCTGGGAAATCATGTGTATGTACATTCATTGTGGTTTGGTGAATGTATTCATATTTGTGGTATTTTATTTTATTTTATTTTAGAACAGTAAAATGGCTTTTATTAGTTGTAATGGGAAGTGGAAAAGGAGAGGATATGATAGCTCTTGCTCCTGTGGCGGCTTCACAGGCTCTGTGGCAGTACTCAGAAAGCTGGTGTTTTAGTTTACCATCAACTTTGCATTACCATTGTACAGCAAGTTGTTCATTGCTCTTTGTACTCTATCAGTGTTATACTATTTATAAAATATTACTTCATATTAAATCAATGTCTATTTGGTTTAAGTAATCCAAAGTGGCATGTATAGTTTTATTGTAATCTGAATTAGTCTGAGTTTATTTAAATGGTCAACAGTATTAACACAAGGCAAGGCATTGTCATAATGCAGATAGAGGAACTCTGGCTTATTGCCTGAGGTTGAAAGGCCTGTTATTTATAATTTCCCTTAATAAAATATTCAAATTGAAAATATGCCAAATCCCCTTAAGAAGCTACTGAAATGTCTCTCCAGAGAAGAAAATCTGCTATTAAAGCAGACTTTTGGAGAATCAAACTAAGAGCTTGGCCATTAAAAAGGCAGAGTATATATAATAGTCAAATTGGACCTAAAGAGTCGGTGAAATAACCCTAAAAGAATCCTATTCATTCTCTGTGCATCTGCATACTATAGGATGGGCCCTGCTGATATGCCACTCCTGTTACCCATGTAAGTCATAATCCTGTGACGAGAGTGTTATTACTCCTAAATGCAGTCATGTTTTCTGTGTGAAGACATTAATGGACATCAGCATAAACCAAATCAATAGTTTCCCAATACTACTTGAAACCCAAGCTTCCCAGTGGTGGCTAAACCATAGCAATAAAGTTAGTCTAGGGTGCTAGAGCTGAACTCTTCCTCTTGCATTGTTTTACAAAGTGTTAAACAAAATAATCAAAAACCATTCTTAATTAGGTGTATATTTATTTCTGCTTCTATAATTAAAAATATAAGCCTTAAGTTTTTTCCGAACATTCAAAATAATCAAGTTGAAATGATTTAATGACATCGCAGCTCAATTAAGTGAAATCTCAGGATATCTTCCATCTTCTGAGTCTATTAAAAATAGCCATCTTGGCCCAACCAGCATGGCTCAATAGTTGAACACTGATCTATGAACCAGGAGATCATGGTTTGATTCTGATTAGAGTACATGCCTGGATTGTGGGCTCAATCCCCAGAGTGGGGTGTGCAGGAGGCAGCCAATTAATGATTATCTCTCATCATTGAGCTTTCCATCTCTCTCTTCCTCTCCCTTCCTTTCTGAAATCAATAAAAATATATTTTAAAAAATAGCTCTCTTGGTATAACTCGTGCAGAGATCTTGGTCTATAATACCATTTCCCATTAAAAGGAATCAGGCTCCTTGGAGAAATGGCTGAGTCCAACCTGGGACAGGAAATATACAAAATGAGGTTAGAAAACTGGTTAAGCCCGAAGTAAGAAAGTGCTCCAAACAAATAAGTTTTACTGAAGTCTGTTACAAAGACTCAGGAGACAATTTGAAGTTTCCACTGGTCAAATCAAGGAGTAATTATGTACACTAATGAATTATAAACAATTCCAAAATCAAAATTCATGAAGTTCATATCAATAATAAGTATAAATAGATAAATAAGTAGGGAAAAAGGGAATACTCTAAATTACATTAAAAAGGTTAAATGCCAATCCTATCTAATAAAGAAGGAATATGCTAATTGACCCTCACACCATCGTAAAGATGGCGGCGCCCACAGCCAATAAGGAGGGAATATGCTAATTGACTGCCACGTCCTCAAAGATGGTAGATTTGATAAAGATATTCCATCAATCTTAAATTTACTGAAGTCGTTTACTGAACTGTGGTTATGTAAGAGAATATCTCTATTTTTAAGAAACACCCACAAAAATATTAAAGGATAAAGGGTCATGATATATGTAGCTTACCCTAAAATGGTTCAAAATATATGTGTATGCAGAAAGAGAGTGTGCAGAAAAAGGGAGTGAGAGAGAATTTGAGCCAATGATTAATCAAATGAGGTAAAATGATGATCGGTGAGTCTGAGTAATAACTCTCAGGATGTTATTTGAATTATACTGATTCCTGCAACTTTTCTGAAATTTTACAATTATTTCACACAAAAAAAGTAAAAAAAAAAAAAATAGAGAAAAAAAAAACCCAGCTCTATTGAAGTAGCATATACAGAATAAAAATATAAAGAATATAAAGAATAAAAATATTGTTGTTTCCCACTGGCAAACTTATTCCAGAGTGTAATGGAGTATGCCTAAAGCCATTATGCAGAAAACTAGGAATTATTGTGTGCCCACATCTCAGGCGAATTTGATTCTGATTAATGTAGTAGGCAATCTTGGTAGTTAACTAAACTGCCTGCGAATCAAAAGCAGTGTAGTACAGGCCCTGGGATTGGGTTAACTGTAAAAAGCCTCGTTCTTAAGTCCCTAGGTGATACCTGACACACTCAAGCACTAACTTTGTAGGCTTGGGGACAGGAGATAAGCAAAAAGTCACACAGTGGTTCCTTTGCATTTGGCCCAGCAGCCAAGTTTAAAAGGACAAACAGGCTGTACTGCATAGAAGGTGAAATGCTTAAATGTCAGCGACGCATTGTTAGGACCTATCTGTATGCACAGCAACTATCATGTGTTCCAAAAAGAGTACATTTCATGAAGGGAAATGAGAATAAAAGGCTGTATCCTGTTTTACCATTCCCAGAAGGCTCAGAAAAAAATCTGTAACAATTTAAGTGTTGTTGACTTTACTGACCTGTGTATTGTGTCGGTCTCAAAACCAAGGGAAAATATACAAAGTGTTTACATATTTCTCATCCGAGAGCAAAACAGGGAAGCCAGTCAGCATTGGCCTCCATTTTTAAAGTTGGCTTCTACTTTCTAATAAATGCAGTACATCATTAAAAGGTCTACATCTTGACCAATCCTTTTGCCTTAGATGCTTTCTGCTAAAGGCTTTTATGATAGGCTGGTTAAAGAATTGTTTTCTCTTTATTTGGCATAAAAAGACATTATGTCAAATAAAGATTTTCTTTTTTAAAATATATTTTATTGATTTTTTACAGAGAGGAAGGGAGAGGGATAGAGAGTTAGAAACATCGATGAGAGAAATATCAATCAGCTGCCTCCTGCACACTCCCTACTGGGGATGTGCCGGCAACCAAGGTACATGCCCTTGACTGGAATCGAACCTGGGACCCTTCAGTCCGCAGGCCGACGCACTATCCACTGAGCCAAACCAGTTAGGGCAAGATTTTCTTTTCTATGTATATTTTCCCTTCCTTAAAAAAGAATTTTTCTTTGTTTTTATGTCATCTTTTTAAAGTACATTTCCTCAACAAATAGAATTATTTAGCTGAAATTATTTTTAAATGGATTATTTATTATACAGTATGAAGAATTAGTTCTTTACATTTTTCTCAATAATTGAAACTGTTTGGATGAGATTGAGAAACTGAATTAACAGAGAGATGTTTTAAGTAACTGAGAGTTGAAGTCGTCATAAAAGAAAGGGGTTGGAGAATGCTGGTCCTCTCAGGAGGCAGTCCTCTGGCTTATTTGAATTGGGTGGCTCACCCAACCTTAAGTTCCTCTTCGCACCAGTTAGGAATTATTTTCTCACTTTATAGCACTCTTTGTTCAAAACAACAGACTTTTTCTTGTATCATCTCCTAGATTCCCTCCTTCCTTCCTTCCTTCCTTCCTTCCTTCCTTCCTTCCTTCCTTCCTTCCTTCCTTCCTTCCTTCTTTCCTTCCTTCTTCTCTCCTTTAATGAGTGAGAAGATGGCAGTTTGGTTAATTCAGTAAAGCAAAGATTGAAGGGGGACAAAAAAAAAGTCAGAGTCTTCAATTACAATCCTTTCTCTATTTTTAATAGGACAAGTCACTTCATTTCTTTAGAAATATTTGCTCTTATTTAAAATTTGTGAAACATAAAGAATAGTTGAAAGAGATATAAACATTTTATATGAGTTTAATTTGCATAATAAGCAAATCCTAAGGACTATAGATCTCTGAGTCAGAACTTCCACCTTTGTGGTTAAGTTTCCCTGAGCAAGTCACCTTGCCTCATTAAGTCCCAGTTTCTTAGTTTGATGGTCATACAAATATCTGCCTCATAAGTTCCTCAAAAGACTAATTGAGATCATGAACAGTGCCTGGTAAATAGTAAGTGTTAACTGATATGAATTATTGGTGTTTTCATTACAGTACATGAAGATCATCTTGTTGATTGTCCATCACTCCACTTGAACACTCCTTTCAAGACTCCTTGTCCCATTACTGTGTCCTCATTTTTCCCAGGTGCTAGTGCAGAGTGAGTCTCCAACACCTTTGGGGATTATAAGTTTACATGTCTGCTTCTTCCCTCTGGAATAACAAGCTCCTTCATGCAGAGATGATGTGTGTTTCAGCTCTGAACCTCAGAGCAGAGCTCAGCCTGCCCTGAATCCAGAACTCGCTAACACACTTGTTGGATACTAACCAGTGCCAGGCCCTGCTGCAAGCATCTAAACTGTGATATCGTTTCTTCCGTCAATGTTATCTCATTCTACTTCTATGAATTAGGGAGTATTACAGCATGATCTGAATAGTACAGATGGGGAAACTGAGGCACTGGGGAGTTGAAAACCTGATGAAGGTCACACAGTAAGAGATGAAGCTGCCAATTTATTGCCAGGCTGTCTTTCAGAGAAGCTATATCCTTATCCATCTTGCATATTGTTCTCAGGGAATGCGCAATATATATAAACACATGGAGATCTCTCATTCATCCTCAGGGAATGATGAGATCAAGCTTAGACGTCACAACCAACAAACCTAGTGAAAAGTAGCTGGGGAACATGTTTGCGCCTTGTTCTACGCAGAGTATCCTTAATCCTAAATGAGACAACTGAGTCTCAAGGGTGAGGCCACCCTCCTAAAATCACTCATTTGATTTAAGTTAACCATCCCCTAGTCTAGGGGTTCTCAAACTTTGACATGCATCAGAATTACATAGAAGGCTTGTTAAAACACAGATATGGAGATCCCATCCCCAGAATTTCTTATTCAGTATACCTGGGCTATTTGCATTTCTAGTAAGTTTCTTATAATGCTGGTCTGGAGACCACACTGAAAAGCACTATCCTAGTCCAAAGCTCAACTTACAGTCCTGTACTATGCGCCTTCATGACTGATTCCTTGAATCATTACCTGAAGCCACACATTTGTAAACTGTGTTTTATGCATAATCATGCAATCTGGCATCACTGATATCTGATCATGATTTCAGTTTATAAATTTAAGAAATGGCATTTCAGAATAACCTCCAGCTACACAATAGAGGCATTTTCCATGTGTCCACCACCATTTGCTGAATGATTCAAATTCTCCCTGACTTTAAGGAGAATAAAGTCTGGTAGGGAAATATGAGTTTGTGAATTCCTGGTTTTGTGTGAAAAAAGATAAAATTGTTCCACGAACATTATGTAAATTATGCCATATGGATGAACATCATTCTGAGTAAAAAGTAATGTGGCATTTATGGCAGAATAATATTATCAAGCTATAAGTGATTTTTGGCCACCCTGACTTTGTTTCCCCTTTTCCTTTCCCTCATCCAGGCAACTGGTCTGCTCTCAATTCTCTTCAATTCCAGAAGAGATTGGATCATGATGAAAAATTGTTACAAATCAATGTTATTGCTTTGATATTCTAAAGCCTAGTCCCTTGAGACAATGAAAGATACCGCCAATGCAAAATTCATGATGAAATTAAGGAGGTCTTTTTCCCAAGACTTAAAAAAAGATTTCAGAGTGAGAGGATGAAACATCAAGAGAAGGTTATGAGAGCCCAACCAGCATGGCTCAGTGGTTGAGGGTCGACCTATGAACCAGGAGGGTTCTATTCCCAGTCAGGGTACATGCCCAGGTTTTGGGCTTGATCACCAGTATGGAATGTGCAGGAGGCAGCCAATCAATTATCATATAT